>NC_045778.1:30947236-31250266 GCF_008692025.1 Phocoena sinus
AAGAGTTGTGGATGTTAGGTATTTCATATTGGTGTCTAGAATAAAAATAAATATTTGAAAAATATTGAGTTCTTTTTTACTTTCAAAAGACCTCAATCCCAAACTTTTATTCTCAAGGAGGGAGGAGTATGCAGATATGCCAATTGGCTACTTTCATCAGCTTTTTAAAAATTCTTTTTTTGAAAATCCAAGTATACTTGATTTACAATATATATTAGTTTCAGGTGTACAACATAATGATTCAAAATTTTTATAGATTATACTCCATTTAAAGTTATTATAAGGTACTGGCTATATTTCTTGTGCTGTACAATATACCCTTGTAGCTTATCTATTTTATATAGTAGTTTATACCTTTTAATTCCCCATCCCATCTTGTCCCTCCCCCTTTCCCTCTCCCCACCGGTGATCACTAGTTTGTTCTCTATACCTGTGAGTCTGTTTCTGTTTTGTTGTATTCATAGCATTTTTAGCCCCACAGCTGTGCTTTTCGCCAGTTGTCAGGACTCCAAGGATTGTTTACACTGAGTGCTGAGCTCCCAGTGAGGGTGTTTAGCTGTGCTTCTTATTGACACAAACATGTTGTCATGTCTAGAAATCAACCCCAAGCCTCACGAAATCAGGGTCAAACCATTTGGGTTCTTATTCTAAATTTTCTCTAAAAATCTTACTACTCAAAGTGGTCTGAAGATCACCAGGGAGCTTACTGGATGTGCAGAATCTTGGACCCGCTCCACACTCACTGAATCAGAGCCTGAATTTTCACAAGATCTCACAGAATCCATCTGCACCGTCAAGTTTGAGAAATCCAGGATACATCATCACCCATGACCAACCTTCCAGTAAAAGCTATACTCTTGATTAATGTTACAGTTTACAAAGTTGGTTTACATAGATGATTTCATTTAAATTTACTATTTTATCTTCATCCCAGCCACAATGTAAAATTATTCTTATTCTTTTTCATGATGAAATTGAGGTCCAGGAAGGTGACAGACTTGCCTAAAATCCTGTGTCTGAAGCCAGGTAAATCCCAACTTCAGTCTCAGTGGATAGTGGAACACTTTTTGATTATTAATGGTGTGCTGCATGTAGCATTAGTATGCGTGGTGATTTTAGGTATCGATGTAAAGTATGCTTTATTCTCATATGTATTAGAGAAAAATATAATGAACAAACTAACCAGGTGTGGCATTTCATAGTTATTATTGCTTAAGAAGATTTGTATTGCGAGGGTGGTCCTTCCATGTCCGAGGGTCAGGGAACATTTCTCTATATTATAGATGTCACTCCTCTCTTTTATTTACAGCAATGTCAAGATTTCAATTTTAGTGACAATTCATATTGAGTAATTTTTTATTTACTACAAACAGCCAGTGCAATGTCTTGGTACAGGAAAAAGTAAAAGTTCTTTCATGAATATTTCCCCGAACAGTATTAGTACACCAAAGGTATTTTCCACAGTCCAACTTTATGCCTTACTATAAACAGAAATGTAGCAATTAGTATACTCAATCCTATTCAGAAAGCTTAAGAGCCATCTTTTTTTTTAATAAATTTATTTTATTTTATAGTTATTTATTTTTGGCTGCGTTGGGTCTTTCTTGCTGCGCATGGCCTTTCTCTAGTTGCGGTGAGCGGGGGCTACTCTTTGTTGCAGTGTGCGGGCTTCTCACTGCAGTGGCTTGTTGCGGAGCACAGGCTCTAGGTGCACGGGCTTCAGTAGTTCTGGCACGTGGGCTTCAGTAGTTGTGGTTCACCGGCTCTAGAGCACAGGCTCAGTAGTTTTGGCACATGGGCTTAGTTGCTCCGTGGCATGTGGGATCTTCCCAGACCAGGGCTTGAACCCGTGTCCCCTGCATTGGCAGGAGGATTCTTAACCACTGTGCCACCAGGGAAGTCCCTTAAGAGCCATCTTAAAATGTTTGTGGATAGAATTGCAAATACAGTATTTTGGATAGGATTTTCAAGTGTCCACCGTGGAATCAGACTATAATCTTCATAAAGAGAAATGTGAAATGATAAGTACACACTCTCATTGTCCAACGCTGAGAAAAAAGGAACCATAGTTTTCAATTCGATGTGGACAAGGAGCCTTGCAGAGAGAAGGGTCTCATAGACTTACAAATATATTACTCAGGTGCCCTAGATTCTTTTTTGTCTGTGCTGATAAGAAGGAAAGGAAAATGATATTTACAACCCAGACTGCTCAACTAAGAGATTTAGTTAACAAGCTTCCAGCAAGGGCCCTGAGCAACATTGTGATTGCATTCCGTGCTCTAACCTTAAAGGCAGGTTCTCCAACGTTTCTTTGGTGTTTTCAGGCCCTCCATGTAAATACGTACAGGCTCCCAGATGGCAAGTTGTTTTGCTAAAGAAGCTCTTTACACATCTAGAGTATAGCCTCTTAAACTCAAGACTTGTTTTAAAACCATGGCTTAGAAAACGTTTGGAGTTGGATTGCAATGGACTCATAAACATGTTGAATATAGGAAATAGTGTTAGTTTATAAATCTGGCCTGTTTTTAGGTTGTGAGGTCATTAGTTTTCTGTTTTTGTTCCCGCCATTGGGGCTTGCTTTTTTTGTCCTTCCCAAACTATACTTGCCCTTGATATATTTGGGGTTTTAGTCTGTTTGCCCTCCATGGTTGTTTCCAACAAGATGCCTCTGGCCTTTTCTCATCCAAACTCAACATAGATGTTTCCCCTGTATCACCACTGTGACTGCAACACAAAGCTGTCTCTTTTTGTTTTTTGCTTTAGACTTACTTCTAGGGTCCTGGACTGTTGGGGAGGAAGAGGCAGAACATGAGATCCAGTTAGTCTGGCCTCTGTGTGTTACCTCACCTCCATGGGATGCAGCTTATGGGTCTATAAAATGAATGACCCGCACTGTTTGCTAAGATCTTATTTTGCTCTAGGCCATGATAATACCCCAAATAAGATAACAGCATTTTATACTTTTGGCATTTAAAAAAAATCAGAGTACTCCTTTCACTTGCTGCAGACTACATCAAACACTGAATGAAATGTAGTGGAAACAGGAGGCCAATATTGCAATGAAAGGAGATGTTTATGTCCACCCACAACTTGGTGTATGTGGAGGAGTTAAGTGGACTATAGACAGCTCTAGAAACGTAAGGAAGACCATATGTCCTACAACTAGGGCATTCTGCATTTCTTTATCAGTGAAAAAAAAATCCCTGCTACAAAGTTCCAGAATAGAGTCTTTTTGAGAAAGAGTAGAATCAAATGTGTGACAATACTATCAAAACTGACCAGGGACTTCCCTGGTGGCACGGTGGTTAAGAATCTGCCTGCCAATGCAGAGGACACGGGTTCGAGCCCAGGTCTGGGAAGATCCCACATGCCGCAGAGCAACTAAGCCTGTGTGCCACAACTACTGAGCCTGTGTGCCACAACTACTGAAGCCCGTGTGCCTGGAGCCTGTGCTCCACAGCAAGAGAAGCCACCGCAATGAGAAGCCCACGCACTGCAGTGAAGAGTAGCCCCCATTCACCACAACTAGAGAAAGCCTGTGCACAGCAACGAAGACCCAACGCAGCCATAAATAAATAAATTTATTAAAAAAAAAAAAAAAAAAAAAAAAACTGACCAAAAAAAGCATCTGATTGGAGACACAATTCACAACATTTTATTCAAGTTAATACATTTCATTCAGTAATCTGCCATATTATCCTTGGCACCATTAATAATAACCCCTTAATCACAAGAGAAACAGAGGGAAAGACTGGGATTTATGTGTAGAAGTTGATTTCCACCAAAACCAATTCATAGTCTATCATCTTTCATGGTTGTGCTTTTACTTGAGGCCTCTTTTTTGGGGGGAGGGGGGCTGTTTCTCATAAGTGTTTGCTTAAAACAAATAACATGACCTACTGTGTCATGGAAGGAAAATAAGGTCTAGTCCCTAGTGAACAAGCAGGGGGTCCTCCAGGAAAGGAGCCCTAAAGCCTCCTTGAGGTGAGTCAGTAACCCTCCTGCCCCAACCAGTCAGTAGTTAAGTTATAACCAGGTGAATGAGAGAGGTAGTAACTAGTTGGAGAACCCATAGTGTAGACTCTCTAGAACAGGAATGGCTGAGTGAGTCAGAACTGGAGGGAGTCATCTACAGTGTCTGGAAAAAGTGACCAGGAATAGGAAAGTGTGAAAAAGGTACGGGTTTCCCACCAGGGGACCCACAGAAACATGGCAGTACCAGTCAAGGGCAGTCCTGCGCTTTTCTCTGATGCAGGGGTACACTGAATGGGTTCTGCAGTTTTCAGATAAAAATTGGAATGATGCTGAACAAGTGCAAAGTGAAATCAGAGTTTCCCTCCTTTGTTCGGTAAACACTGAGAGAACACCTGTGTGTGAGGCAATGGGCCAGGTGCTAGAGGAAAAAACGAAGCTGTCTTAAGATGTGGTCCTGACTTGAAGGTGGACATCAGATCCTGCACGTACAGAGCGCTATGTCGGAGGGTCCGAGTGGAGGGAAGCATCACTTCTGGCTGGCAGCAGCAGAGAAAGCATTCCCCAGTCGTTCCTTCTTGGTTCCCAGGATGTCCTCTGTGCCTCTGTGTCACCTCTTGGGCCGCCCCATTCCAGGCACTTGCTTGTCTTCCTCATCTTTCTCCATAATCTGAAATGGAAGCCTGAAAGGAGAAGATCCCGCCTCACAGGTGTCTAACAAATGTGGGTGGAACTGATGTGTTATGGAAGTGTCACCCTATTTTGATCCAGGTGGGTGGAAAAAAAATTGGGGGAAAGGAGAGCTGATAAGATGGTGGTGGTAAGGGTAAGGTGTTTTAATCAGAAGGTAGGAGCAAAGATATCCCAACAAGCAAACTTAGTATGTGGCTTAAACCAGGTGACAGGGAGAATGCCAACACAGCCAAGGACCGCAAGAAGGTAGCTGGAAGCCCTCTGCCAAATAGGTTAGTCTGCAGAACTGGGAAGCTAAAATCTTTTCCTACTATCTACTCAAGTTTAACCAGAGCAGATGAAGAAAACAGTGAATAACTAGAGGGTCGTAACTTTCTAGAAAGATCAAGTAAACACAGCACCCCCCAAAAAAGGTGAGGCTGAATGTCAGTATAGAGAAAGCTTTTGAACATCTTTTTCATCTCCTAGGAACTTTATATGCTATATTTTCTCTCTTTTTTAAAATTGAAGTATAGTTGGTTTACAATATTATATTAGTTTCAAGTGTACAAAACAGTGATTCAGTTTTTTTTGGATATCTTTTTTAAGTTTGTTTATGGCGTCTCGGTCTGTAATCAATCAAGTAATAGAGAGATGCCATCCCAAAAAGGAACGTCTGCAGGAACCAGAGGAGTTGAGTCCAACTATTCGTGATGCCTTTAGACCTAAAAAAAGAGAAAAATTTATCCACCAGGATTTTAATGTTATTGTCTTCTAGTTTTTTAAAAACGTATTCCTTCTATCTATTTTCATGGGGCTTATTTTGTGCTCTCCCCCAGCTTATTAACTTGAATGCCTAGTTCATTGATTTTCGTTTTTCTTGTGCATTTAGAATGGTACACTCTTCCCTGGGAAGCAATCTGGCTACTGCCTAGGACATGGTATTATGAAACTGTTTCTCACGTGATTTTGATGAGCATATAGGGTTAGAAAGCACTGGGATGGCTTCAAAGCAAGTGTTTTGGACCAGATGTAAATCTAGCTTGGCCAACTACCAGCTTGACCTTGGGCAAATCACTCTCTCTCAGAATCAGTTTTTTCGTCTGAAAAATAGGAATAATGGTATTTATCTCACCAAGTTGTGAGATGATTTTTGAGATAAGTTATCCAAAGTGATTAGTAAAGGGCCTGGCACATGGTAATAATAAATACCTGTTTATACAGCCATTCAAACGAAACTGCTGAACACCAAGCTCAAAAGAAAATGGCCCAGATGAAGGGAATGGTTTGCTACAGTCTCATCTGTATATAAATAAGTCTCATGTGGATGCCTTTTAATTTAAAACAAAATTTTTAAAAATATATGTAAAGATATATAATTTTCTACACTAACAGATTAAAGGAGAAAAATTACACGATCATCTTAATAAATGCAGAAAAAGCATTTGATAAATTTCAAGATCCATTCTCAATACAAGTTCTCAGAAAACTTAGAAGGAGAAGGGAACTTCTTTATTCTGACAGAGGAGGTCTATACAACTCTAGGGAAAACACAAGGCAGAATGCTGAAAGCTTTCCCTTTGATTAGGAACAAGGCCAGGATGCCTACTGTCACCACTTCTGGTTGACACTGGACTGGACGTACTAGCCAGTGCAACGAGGGAAAAAACATAAATAAAAGGTATACAGAATTGAAAGGAAGAAATAAAACTGTCTTTATTTCTAGAGACAATTGTGTACCTAGAAAAAATGAATCTTTTAAATTATTAATGATGAACTATTAGATGAACAGATGAACTGTTAGAACTAAAAAATGAATGTATCAAGGTCACTGGGTGTGAGGTCAGTAGAATCAACTATCTTCATACATTCCACCACCAAACAATAGAAAAATGAAATATATATGAAAGTGAGCCAGGATGTACAAGAAATTCACGTTTACGCAGCATTATTTATAATAGTCAAAAAAAAAAAAAACCCAAAACTAGAGGCTTAAAAGTCTGTCAGAAGGAGGATTTGTTAAATACATTAAGGCACATCTATATAATAGAATACTGTGTACTAATGAAATGAGGTAAATTTATAGGTAGAGACACAGGAAAACAGGCATATATGACAACAGAAAAAAGTTATACAAGAGTTTATATCTATATGTATATAGATATGGTGGCTATAAAGTCGAATTGGTTCAGTCAGGTCTTATGTCTGATTAAATGGAATTCATCAATTTCTTTTTATTGCTGGATAGTGGGATGTGGGGTAGGGCTTCCAATTGTTCTACATGTCTTCATGGTTCTTTCACTTAAACGTATTCGTTCATAAGTCAAAAGGAACATTCATTCTGGTTTACAGTCACCAATGATACACTGCAACACGTTAGGCCATAAAGAAATGATTTCAGGAATGTGAGAATAGTGCCCTAACCTCTCTATGCCTCTTCTCCCACTGCCTATCAAAGAACTTGAGAGCAGGATGTTCAATCTGAGTCTTTTCGTTTTCATTAGAGGCTCCAAATGATGACAACAAAATAGGTGTAAAGTACTCCAACACTAAAATGTGGAGGGCTGGACCACACACCTCCGAGCTAAGCTCTCACTGAGAGCCTGAAGAGGCCGTTACAAAGAGGTATTAGTGCTGCGGCACTTCCTATCCCAAGTCAACCCAAAGAACAGCTTCAATGGAACCACTCAGCCCGGCAAGAGTCCCCAGTAATTTGAGGGAGGCTTAATATCTAACTCAGACGTTTAACTACTGGTACATGGCTGCCCAGGGAACTGCACGCACTTGCAGATTTATCCTGCTGGACGGATAAGGAAGCTGTCATCGTGAGCCTTGCAGGTCTTGTGGAAGGGCACTGGCATGGGTGAGCTTAAAAGCAACCCCGCCCCAGAGGCCTAACTAAAGGGTAGAAGAGATCTCAATAAAAGAGAAACTGCCCCCCACCACAACCCCCATTACAGATCCTAAGGGAAAACTGCAAGTGACATACTGACTGAGGTCTGAAGGAACCATCAAGGGAACTGCAGAAGGGAGATCCCTAGTGATGGGCGGTTTCTCAAAAATCCACCAAGGCTCCTTTGGAGAGAAAGAGTCAACAATGGGTATGCAACCACCACAGCACCCAGGTGCCTGATCACGAGGCAGACTGTGCTCTGCTTCCGCTAACTACTCCCAGCACCCCAAGGGGCCACAGGCAGCTGTCGCTAGTGAACAGGGAACAAAGCTGGAATGAGAGGGAAGACATCAACTACCCCCTCTTCCCCACAGCAGGCTGCTGAGCCCCAGCTGGAGAACAGATGTTCTGAATTAGATAAAAGTTCATAGTTTTAATGAATAGACTGGACGTGACCAGATAATATGAGATAGTGACTGGAAAATCTATGGACCTGCTTCAGATTTCGTCCAGGGCTAGGGTGGGAGACAGACAGTAATCCTTGGGGGAGTGGAGACGGGCGAAAAAATAAAGCTGCTTTCTCCTCCTCTCCTACGAAGTCCAGCTTGTTTAATAAAGCAGAAGGTGGAGGAACATAATCTATTTAAATCAGTTAGCACTTGTCTGACATAGTGTGCACCCAGGAAATATTCGTTACTTTTATTATTAAAACAATAAAGTATCTTATTTTCCACTTTTAGAAGTAATACCACAAAAACAGAGGTGGTAATTAATCTTGACCAGAAGAAAAATAATCAATTGCAAAGCAATCTGGCATTACTATAACCATCTCTTTCATTACACCATACTTTCTGTGTGCTTACATAAAGTCTAAATGTAAAGAAAAGCTTTTTCAGTTCTCTCACATTGTATTATCCTGCACTGGCAACTGTAGATCAGGGTCTAGTCGCAGGACTTTTAGCTTGCAGTGCATCCCAGAATCACCTACAGACCTTGAAAAAATAACATGTTCCTACCTCTGAAGCAAGGCTACTACATTAGGATCTCTGGGCCTGGAAACCAGAGAAGTGAATGTTGAGAAAGCTCCTCAGGTGATTCAGTTGTGAAACTAGGCTGAGAATCACTGGGCTAGGTCAATACAGCTCTTTTTCAAACTAGAAGGCAGCCTCCTAATCTTTTCTTCTAGTTGGGGCTATACAAAGACTTTTGAAAAAAAGAAGAAAAATCATCTAAATTAAATGACTAAATAATTGACTCATTAACACAAACGAATTCATTCATTAACTATTTACTGAGTACTCCCTCTGGGTACTGAGAGAGGCTCAGTATTAGGTGTGGGGATTCAACTCTACCTGAGAGTGTTCTCGGCCTACAAGCGCATGAATTATTTAAATGTGGCTACTCTCAACTTATATTAGATACCAAGAGAAAAGCGACAAAGACCTATTAAAAACACTTACTTGCACAATACAATGGCATACAAGGACTCTCCCACGTGAATCAGCCACGCAAGCCAATACCTGAAACAAAAGTCAGCCTAGTTTAAGGTGATGGTTCTCTGCTGATGAAATCTAACACAGAAACCCCCAAGAGAAAGGTGCTTTCATGTGAACAAGCACCACTCTTAGAAGGCAACCAGGGGCCTTCCAGGTCTACGGGGACACTGGAGCTGCAGGGTCCACACCCCATTTCTGCAGCTCTCCTTACCAGCTGTGCAGGAGGGTGTGATGATGCTCCAGCAAGTACTGAGTGAAGGGGCCCAGCGGCCCTAGGCTCTGATAAGGAATAGCCTCAGGCCAGAAGATCACCCACTGAAAGAGAACCAGAAGCACAGAATGCTTATTAGGTCACTTAAATCTATTTTTAACCGAGGCTATTAAACAATCCCGATTCTATAAGAACAAGTAACAGACCAAAGAGACTCTGAACTGAGTCATCTGGGCTTCCGTTCTTCACTTCTATTTTCTGAAAGCGATTCTAGTGGGAGATTTATGCTGAGGAAACTCTGTGGTTATCAGATTTAGTGCCCAGGTTGGCTGACTGCTGTTATTAATGACTTACACAATTTAGTCCTCAACCTACTTTTCTGGGTATCTTTCCTGTATCCTTTAAATGAATTCTGTCTGCCAAACAAAAGTCGCTGCTCCTCTCAGTAGAGATTCTCTGTCTTCATGATTCCACATCTATGTCATAACACGTATATCCTCTCTAAACTCTTCTTACCCATTAAATTCTACCCATCCTTGCGGTTTACCCCCATTTTCCAAGCAATTCCAACTGGCTCAAACATTCTGCTTTGGAAGCCCTATCCTGACTTGGCAGGCCTAGAACTGTCCGTCAACTTGACCTCCCTCCTTCTTCTTGAGTTCTATTCAAACCTGGCTAAGCCCTAGTAACCGTGGGGACGCAAACACAGGTACATTTTCAAGCAGAAAGCTTGCAAGCTCACCGACCTTCCGCTTACGCCAATAACCTAGGCAAGCGCCAGGCGCGCAAGCGCAAGACCCCGCCCCCCCCAACAGCGCCCCTCGCCCTACGGGAGCCTGGCGGGCCAAAACAGATGCACCCCGCGCTACACCAGCCCCAGGACCATGACCAGCGAGGGCAGCGGTTTGGCTGTACGGAAATAGGAGGTAGCAGCCCCACCGGCATTCGACTTCGCCACCACCACCTTGAAAGATCTAGACACCGAGTCATGGGGTGGGGAGTATTCCCTGCCTTCATATAGGGAAAGCGTGGGCAGCCGGTTTCTCAAGATCTCAACACAGGCGGAAGGCGCGGTCAGACAGGTGCGCCTGCGTCTTCTTCCCGGGTCTAGTCCCCTGGCTTAGAGCACTCGAGAGCCGCGATTGCGCCTGCGCGACTTCTCCGTGTCGTAGGTGCGGATCTTGTGGCTCAAGGCAGCACTCTGTCCCCTCGCATGGCCTTGCCCGGGGCCCGCTGCCCTTACCGTGTAATAGCCAAAGGAGAGGGTGATGACGGTGACCCAGAACAGACTGCTCCTCTGGAAGTACGTCTCATCTCCTCCTGCCTTCCCCATCGCTGCAGCACGTCCCAGGGAATGCCGAGCAGGCCACCTCTGCTCTGGAGGAAGGCAAGGATGGGGGCGGGGCCATGGCAAACACTCCTCCCTCCTCTCACCTACCTCCCCAGAGAGAGAAGAGTCAGTGGGCCTGAAACTGAAAACGAGTCTCCATCGGCTCTGGCCTGGTGGGCTGGTTATCACCTTGCAGGGGAGACCCCTCTCTGAGCGTCACTTTCTGGGGCTTAAGATAATGGTTGGAATAGATGGTGCTTTATGCTCTTAATGACTATGGATCTAATATTTGAACTTCAGCTCTGCTGTGCTCTGTGGGAAATGTAAAAAAAAAATTAATAGAAACCGCAATTAAATAGACTTGGGATACTGGAAGGGGGAACTCTCACACTCTGTGACGTTAGCAGAGGCTGACAGGGAGAAGACCTGTCTTCTTTCCTGGCAACGACTCAGCCAAAGAAAACCCATGGACTCTTTGTTTTTTATAGCCTTCCCAACTTCCTTTTCTTCTTACAAGTGTTGTAAGGAGAACAACAATGTCCCTGGGGGGGACACATGACTTGTGCTGTGGCTCACTATGGTTGCAGACCCTAAAGGGTAATTCTTTGCTTATCGCAGAATAAACCCATCTTTCCTGGAGAAGTATTTGGCAGTCTGTTTGTTTCAGGTCAATAGAAATAATGCTCCTTCTCTTCATTAGTACAGATGTATGGACCGATGTGGCACAGCACTTACAAGAAGGGGCTGTGGAACAGATACCTGGGTTTACTTTTACCGCCTGGCTCTGCCAGTAACATTTTGTGTAAGCTAACACTAGTTACATTACCCATCTGTGCCTTAATTTCTCTATCTGTAAAGTGGGGATACATTGGTTCCTACCTCAGAGGTTTTGGGTGGATTAAATGAGTTAGTACTTGTAATAAAACCGCTGTAAAGCAAAGAATGTTGCCCACCATCCAGTTGTACAAGGAGCAAGTCAGTAGCCACTGCAGTTGCTGACCTACAGGACACCCTGAAAGGAATTCAGGATGAAGAAGAGCATGACGCACTCAGTGCTTTGGGAAAACAGGCAGAACAGGCCCTTAGATGATTAGATATATTTCAGGAAAAAATTTTATGAACTCAAATTCTTGCACTTTCCCATACTTAGAAAAGTACTACAGTCATTAACTGAGATATCTGTTCCTCTTGACTAGCAGTAACTTTCTACTGAGATGTGTACTTGATTGCATGTGCTCATTACCCAAAATCATATATATGCTGGCCTCTCCCCCTACCTCCTCAGAGCTATCTGAGAGGCTGTCTCTTGGTCTGTAGTCCCCAGTAAGGCACTGCGTAAACTCAAGTCGTAGCTCTTACATTGTGCATTTTTCTTTCAGTCAATAGCACTCACAAAAGTGTCCGGCCCATAGTGCTTTATAAGTTTTGGTTATTAATATTACTGAGCCTTTGACGTATTTGCCAGGCCCCTGTGCTAAGTGCTGTATCATCAGTGCGGGGTGGGAGGCACATCAAGCCAAAGTGTTCTGATGAGACTTCAGGAGAGAAAGGGCTTTAAAAGCTATTGTGAAAGTAATAGCTGATATTTATTGAGCACTTACTATGTTCCAGGCATTGTTTTAGAAATATTAGCTCACTTAATTCTCAAAACAGCTCTATGCTATAGACTATTGTCCTTCATTTGAAAGACAGGAAATAGCACAGAGAGGTACCCGAAGTCATGTAAATGGGTAGGTATACTGGAAGTCAAGTGGTAGCTAAGTGTTCCAGCACTCTTAAGGACCATGCTTTATATAACGTATGGGATATTTCCAGAACTTTTTCAGTTGACATGGAAACAGCCAAAGTTGTTTCCTCATTTTTTTCATGACTGTATTTGGCTATGTTTTAAAGAATGGTTTCCAGAATGTGTGACACAGTCCATTTCCCAGATAAACCACAGTGCCTGTCAGTATCAGGTTTACCAGGGCTCAACAGCTTTGCTTACTTCTAATCTTTCTTCATCACATCACCCTCTTGGTTCTCCTCCCTCTCTGAATACCTCTATTTTCTCAGCTTTGCTTTTACTGCTTGTCCCCTACACAGAGGTGTTTCCTATTATCTTCTCTGTGTTTACAGTCTTTTTGAACTTTAATTTTCACCTCCGGATGACTCTAAAACAATCTCTCCAGTTTCAGCCTCTCTCCAGTTGCCTGCTGGTCACCTTGACTAGGTACGGCACCACACCTTCGAGACAAGAAGTTCACTATTATCCACAGAGTCAGTCCTCGCCAAGACTCCCCTATTTACATTAATATCATCTTTATTCTTCCAGGCACCCAGGCTCTTCCCTTTGGCTGCCCTCATATCTAGTCATCTGTCAAGAGTTCTGTTGATTAAGTAACATGATATCTCATCTTTCTGGATTAAACTGAAGCCAAGTCCCCCTAAAATCAAGTTACCTTGCTGAATTTATGATTTTTTATTTTTGAAATTTTAATTGAAATATAGTTGAGTTACAATGTTGTTTCAGGTGTACAGCAAAGTGATTCAGTTATACATATATATTCTTTTTTAGATTCTTTTCCATTATAGGTTATTACAAGATACTGAATTGAATTTATGATTAATCGCTCTATCCAAAACTTTATTTCTTTTCTTTGTCCCATCTGACCATTAATCTAATGAACTAACTAACTGAACACTAATCAACCAGAGTCAGATGACTAAAATTGCTGTTGTAGATATCACCGTTAATGTACAAACTCAGGTTGTTTCTCCAGGATAAGATAAGCTAATAGACCCCAGAGCCATGGACCAGTTGCCTGAGAATCGTAAGCCAGGGACATCCTGATTCCCCAAACTATGATGAAGAAATGTCACAGAATATCACAGAATGATGATTAATCCCAGCCTTTCTGTTCTTCCCCTTTAAAAAACCCGTCACTTAAAGACCAAGTTGGAGTGGTTCTGAGACTTGTAATAAATCCTGACTTTGCTGCAAACACCTGCAGCCAGAGTTTGGCTTTCTATGCCACAGGCACGTGAGCCATTGCTGGTTACAAAACCACAGTTTAATTTTTACTGCCTCCCTGGGTCATCCCAATTGAGGTATGTTCTACCACTTCAATAATCTCTTTTTCAAATTTGTCCTACAAGTGACAGGGTAATCTTCCACAAGTACAGTTCTTTTTTTTTTTTTTTTTTTAAATAAATTTATTTATTTATTTTTGGCTGCATTGGGTCTCTGTTGCTGCATGCGGGCTTTCTCTAGTTGCGGCAAGCGGGGGCTACTCTTCGTTGTGGTGCGCGGATTTCTCATTACGGTGGCTTCTCTTGTTTTGGAGCATGGGCTCTAGGTGAGCAGGCTTCAGTAGTTGTGGCGCTTGGGCTCAGTAGTTGTGGCTCACGGGCTCTAGAGCACAGGCTCAGTAGTTGTGGTGCATGGGCTTCGTTGCTCCGTGGCCTGTGGGATCTTCCTAAACCAGGGTTCGAACCTGTATCCCCTGCATTGGCAGGCAGATTGTTAACCACTGCATCACCAGGGAAATCCCCACAAGTACAGTTCTGATCAAGCCTTTACCTTACCAAAACTTTTCAAGAAATTCTCTAATTTTAAGCTATTTTTGTTTAGTATTTCTCTTCAGGTGTTAAATCTGCAGTGAGGAAGTTATTGGAAAATAACTCATGTTACAATAAAAGTTGAAGACACAAAATGGCTTGGATCAGAGGACTATTGGAAGCTAGGTTTCATATCTTCCATCACTTTTCTCTGAGCCCAGCAAGTTACTTAGTGTCCTGTGCCTCCTCTTACTATGAAAGGGAAGAGTAGTACAGCCCATGACCGAAGGGTCTTACCATTAACCCGTCATGCACACATAAGGAATCCAGAAGAAGGAGTCAGAAGATCTTTACTCAGATGTGAGTAGTTTATGTCAATCTATAAGAAACCCACAGTCAACTGGAGATTCAGAAGGGATTTCTCTCGTATTTAACTCACCTGCTCCCCACGTAACAGGAGTAGCTAATTTCTTTATCCTCCAGGTATCCTAGACCTCCATCCCCTACGGGTTGGCAGAGAAATCTTTCACCCCTTTACATTTTATCTCTCTCTCTCTCTCCCCTTTGGGTGGATTAATGACCTAAACATTGAAAACAATAAAGAAAATATGAGAGAAGAATTTTACAACCTTAGAGAATGGGGAAAGAGACTTCTTAGCAAGATAATAAAATTATACACTGTAGAGGGAAAGAAAAAATTTAACTGCTTCTCAATTTAACACTTCATTCCTTATTTAGAGTTTATAATAAAAAAGTTACTTGTTTTACTCTCTTATGTATCACTTACATCTGGTTCCTTGATAACCTCTGAAGTAGTGTCCAGCATTCCCTGCCAGATCCTAGAAAGATCTCGAAGGTTAAAAACGTAATGGAATTTGGCAGGGGTGGGAGCATTTGAATCTTAGTCATCTGCCATAGTCGGAGTGTCAAGGGAACCAATTTCGTCACTGAATCTCTCACTTCTTCTGAGAAGCCCCTTTGGGTACAGTAGTATCCTATCCCAATCACACCTGAAAGGGGAAAAAAGTCATAACATGTTGAGTGACAGTTCAAATCACCTAAATGAAAATGAAAAACATTATAATGTAGAGTACAAATATAATCAAACATTTTAATAGTTAACCACATATTAAAGAAATTTCTATTAAAAAATGAAATAAAACTTCATTCTTTTGAAAGGCACAATAAATAAAGTTGAAAGACCTGGAAGAAGGAATTCTTCAATATCTATAATAGGCAAATAAGTAAAAGACATGAATTGGAAATCCTTAAAAAGGAAACTTGAGTAGCCAAGGAACATGAAAAGGTGTTCAACCTTAATGGCAATTTGGGATGTGCAAAGTAAAGCAAAAGTAAGATACATTTTCCCCCCATTAGATTGGCCCACTAGGTATGAAGACACACGATGGTGAACTTTAGTAATTAAAAACATTTGGTATTCGACATGCGAATCAAATGAACAATGGAAAATGATACTCCAGAGACAGAGCCGATAATATACCCAAGCATTTATTTTATGATAAAGATAACGTGCAGGCAGAAAAATATTCTCTTCTTCCCTTCTAGGTTTTTGGCTGACCTAATAATTAAACTGATTTAAAACAGATTGTCACCGGTATCAGCCCCTGAGGGCTAAAGGACCCTTGCCTTGATTTATCTCTGTGTTTGTTTCAAAAGCACCTGGTATTTGAGAGAGAGGTTTTGCAGCTGTGCTTAGAGATATGTAGTGGTCAGCCACCCTGAACTGGCTCTGACTTGACCACAGGAACATACCTGCATAGATGAGACCTGGAGGTGTCTGGAAAGTCACCTTTGCTTCATTACCATGCTAAGATCTCTGCCCCAAGCGGGAGAGCTGTACTCTGCTAGGCACAATTCACGCATTGTGCAAAGAAGCATGGAAGACTGCGCATGCTCCAGCTGCCCCAGGCTGGCTCTGGAAATCTCTGCCCCTTTCCTAGAGCCTTGATGATGTGCCTGCCTCCTACCCCTTAAAATTCCCTCCCTCCCTTCAGAGAGAAGGTGTTTTGGGAACATGAGCTCTCTCTTCTCCATTCCTTGATCACTGAATAAAATTTCTCCTCTGCTATTCAGAAACTGGTTTTGTTTGATTGGCCTTTGTGACTCTGGGCAAAGAAAGAACCCACTGAGGGGTCACTGACCTGTTGGGGATTGGTAACAAGATTAACAGGATAAAAAAGCAAACAAAATTATACAAGTCCCCATACAGATTTGAAAACTCAAAAGGTAGTCAGGTCATTGAAACTCATGTAACATCCTGACATGAGGAAAGGGGCAGGGGTTTGGGGATACAATGGTGAGGAAGGCCATTCACAGGAAGGCAGAGGAGATGTTTGGAAAACCGAGGTTGCCCTGTTACACAACTAAGTTTCCTGGTAAAAAATATCTCTGGTAATAGCTCTCTTTCTGGAACAGTCCGCCTTGCCAGTGTAAATTTAGGCAGTTGAGGGAGAGGAAAAGAACTTTTCCTGAATCTTTGGAAATTTGATTGCCTTTCAGCAGAAAATAATCCTTGTGCCGAGGTGGCATATTTTGGGGTGGCAGATTCTGCTCCCCTTCAGCAACATTTCAAATTAAGGAGGAACAAATAAACTATTGATTGGTTATCTATTCGGGAAAAAATATTTTAAACTCTACCCCCCCCAATACAAATAATGCAGTATCACAAGGTACAGAGATAATAGTACCCCTAGGCAAGTTCTGATGACATGGCTGTAGGGTAAAATGAGCATGTGCTGATATAGGAAACCCCCTCACACTTTCCCAGGATCGTGGGGAAGAGAGGAGAGCAATATAAACAGATCTATGGAAATGTGAATAGAGTATTGTGTATCCACAGAATTAGGAGCAGTTTGTTGTTGCAAGAAGGAACAATGTGAAATTGAATGAAGGAAGGTGAGGCTGGAAGGGCAGGTAGGTTCTCATCATGAATGGCATTAGGTGTCCAACTGAGGAGTTTTGACTTGATCCCTTAGCCAAGGTGAGTCAGTGATGATTTTTTTTTTAAATCAGTGGAGCAGAAATGTCTGGTGTACATTGGAGGTAAAATTTGAAGCAGGGAAAGCAGAGAAGATGAAAGATTGATGGAGCAATACAAAGTGAATAGAGAAAAGTTTGCATCGCTCATTCGAATATTCAATAAACATTTGGTAGGCCCTGGAGATACACCTGTGAACAAGACCAGTGCAGTCCAGGCTTCAGGTGGGCACAGTGTAGTCCTGATGACAGCAAATCAATAGGGATGTACTATGGGCAGCATAATTTAATGTTTTAGTACAGCCATTTTGACCTTATGAGATCATGCATTCAAGGGTTGCAAACAGAAATGTCCTCATGACATTAAATTAAATGAATGAAGGAGGTAGAAGTAACCTAGTAGGGTGTGGTGAAACACTGGGGGAACCAGGGCGTGTTTGTCCTCACTTAAAGAATCTTCAAATTCAAATAATGGTGATGGTTGATGATGATGATGGTGGTGGTTATAATGATTAGATTGTTTTTTCAAGATTTTGGCCTATAGGATACTGATTTTTTTATGTGCTTGGGAAATGGTTAGTTTAGAGGTAGCGTAAAGTGAGAAATAAATGTTAGCTATTGTTCTTCTTTTGATTGTTCAGTGAACCATCTATTGGTTCTTCTATAGGAGAAGAAGAAGCAAGCAAACGGCTAGAATTCAGTCAGAGAAAATCCAATTCGTTCAATGGGCAATTTACATAAAATCATCTCAACAAGACCCAGTGTGCTCAGAGTCAATTTGCTGATCATCAGTTTGCCAAATTCACCGTTTATGGAATGTGGCTTTCATGCTTCAATAGGGCCATTAGATAGCTCTGTCAGACATGTTTATTTTGGTCACAGATGAACTTTTCTGTTTATACTAATATTTTGTGAATCTTTTAACACGTCATTTCCTGTTTTGTTGACTTTTAGAATTTTTAAGGGATTTTAAAACCAATTTCTCAGATAGTACATTGTATTTGTTATTACGATTAGATATGGCTCTCACAAATCGAGGTGTGGACTTCCAGGGCTGGTTTGGGGGCTCTCATGGGGCCCTTTGGCCTGTTCTCAGTTGACCCCACTAGGTTTGTGGCCTTGTGATTAACCTTCCCAGACAGCCTCATGTCTGTGTGAATAATTTTACTCCTTTTTGTGCAATATTGCTGCACATGGCATACAGTTTGACAGACATTAACTCATATCATGAATAACCAATATTTCAGAATAGGGTAAGGGGTGAGAGAAATTGAAATTGTCTGAAAATTTCCCTTTGATCACACACATTGAGAAAGAAAAGAAGTATCGTCTAGAGGCAAACGCAACATCCTTGTAAAAATAAAAACAGAAAAACATGAATTTGCTTTTGGTTATTTTCTTTTAAAGTCACCTGGAGCTCTTCATAGCGCTTTAAGCAGATGTATAGGCCAGGAGGGCAGAGGGTATCTCAGTGCCTGGAAATGGCCTAGCCTGGTTGGAGCTAAGAGTTTGCAGGACACCACGGAGTCTCAGAGGTGAGGCTGAAACGGAAGTTGTGGCCAGGTCATGAAACGCCTTTTTAGGCATTCTAGAAAGTTCTGACATTTCCTTGCAAGTGATCATTGGGAGGTAAGTACTTTTAAAAGTTCAACCTGAATGTTGGTTTTCTGAGAGCAGAGACTGCATTTGTGCTGTTCACAGCTGTTACGCAGGACCTGGTATATGTTGGGCTCTTACTGTTATGAGGTGTTTTTTAAAAGTATAAAAGTCTCAGTGGATATCCCTTGAAGCCAAGGTTAATTTAGAGAATCTGAAGTAAGAGAGTTTAAGAATAAAAAAACAATGGCCAATAATGTTTGATGACTTAGTGGGGAAGATTAACCATAAGCTTGGGCATCTGAGGCACTGATTGGTTGGCTTTTGCCAGCAACCTCTGAATAATGGAGTGGGAAGGGAGGCAGGACTGACTGGAATTGAGAAAACAATGTAAAGTGAGGAAGTGAAGGTGTCTGGTAAAAATGGTTTTTGGAAGCAGCTTCATGGAGGAGGCCACCGAGTGTGAATTCAAGCTTCTGAGAGAAAAAATAAAACCAAAAAAAAAGTTGATCTGAACTTTGAATTATTGGGGGGAGAAAAGCCAGATAAATCAGATTAGGTCCATCTTATTTTGGTTTGCTCTGCTCTCTTGGTCTCCAAACTTCTTCAACACTTCCAGCCCCCAGAATATTCTCTTCAACTACCTCAAAGCACCTGGTACCGCCCAATTGGACTGGTTGGGCTATCAGTGCCTCTGACTCCAAACAGACAGTATAGGACCCAACTATAGTCATAACTCACTAATGTGACCGCCCAGGATTTCATCTGCCCATCAAGTCTGTTCCTCGTGCTTTTTCTTTATTTTGGTTGGTGAGTCATGATCTATTTTGGAATCAAATCAGAAACACGGGCTCTCCCTCCACCTGCATCTCAGCTATTAACTTGTTTATTTAAAAAAACCTTACTTTTATCTGCTTTATGGTCCTCTAGGAATTTTCCTGTTCTGAGAATCGATGGGTATAAATGCTATATATCTATATAGGGCCGCTATAAGATTTAAGTAAGGTTATGTGTGAAAGATTTATTCTTTGGGCTTGCCACATAAATTTGTAGTGATTTATTTAAATAGAAAGGGGGACATGTGAATCCTTTTGAAGTCAGATGAATTAATCTGAAACAGCTGTCAAGCATATGTTGTTTTTTTTTTCCATACCTAGGGTATAAAATAACCTCCCACACATTTGGGAAGAAAACCCCAAAGGCCTGAAGTTTCCTCATCTGTAAAATGGAGGTTTTGGTTATCTCAAAGCGTTGTTTTAAGAATAAGATGAATTAGCAAATAATGTAGTGTCCATAATCCTTATTCATTATTAGTTTCTGGCCTCTCCGATCTGAGTATTCCTTAGTCAATGATATAATGATATAAAGCAATATGGATCATCTGTGAGCCTGACAAAGCTTCTGTTCTCACATGGCCTGTCGCTTATAACATAGCCTATAACATGATAGGATAATGGTGACAAGTGTGAGGTCAGAGGTCACACTGCCTTGGTCAGAGTCTCACTTTGGTCTAAACCTCTTTGCCCCCAGTGTTCTCAAGTCTAACTGGGGATAAAATAATACATAGTTTATAAGGGTATTATGGGGATTAAATAAGAAAATTAGATTCAGCTGGTCATCAATGAATGGAAGCTGGGTTTTAAAAAGGTGGATTAGGCGGGGTTTTGAAAAGGTGGTTCCACTAACGTGATTGAGAGGCGTGTCTGAGGCGGAGCCGTGTCTGGGGCTGCATCTAAGGTTTATCTACGCTGTGCGCCTCAGGGGTGTGTTGGTGCTGCTCCAGAGCTCATCACTTTTTCACTCCGAAAGACCCCGGACTAGAGATTCAATATGGGTTGCAATGGTGAGTTTCTTTGGTGGGAGGCGGCCTACCTGGTGTACTAGTGTTTTGCAGGGGTCTGAGCTTTCATCTTTAAAAAAACATAGATTTATAGGCTGGGGACCGCTCATGTCACTGATGTAATAATTGTCTGTGGTTTCTGTACAGTGGAATTTGGCAGTAGGACTTTCTGAGAGGCTCGGGGATTTAAAGATGAACTCTTTGTTACATTAAAAGGTATTTCTTGTCAACTATAGCTCAAAACTGGAAAAAAAGAAAAAGTAGAACCAACCTAAATATTCAACAACATGGAGCTGGTTTAAAAAAGATTTCTGGGGGCTCCCCTGGTGGCGCAGTGGTTGAGAGTCCGCCTGCCGATGCAGGGGACGTGGGTTCTCGCCCCGGTCCGGGAAGATCCCACATGCCGCGGAGCGGCTGGGCCCGTGAGCCATGGCCGCTGGGCCTGCACGTCCGGAGCCTGTGCTCGGCAATGGGAGAGGCCCAGGTACAGGAAAAAAAAAAAAAAAAAAAGATTCCTGTATTTTAGATATATATATATATATATATGGAAGTATTTTTGAGTGAAATGATATGTCTGGGATTCACTTCAGAATAATGGGGGCGGGCGGTTGTTGAGGAGATGAGTGGAATGGGTGGGTGGATGAAGTGAAATTGGCCAGGTGTTGCTATATATCAGAGTTGAGTGATGTGGTCATCAGGTTAATTGTTTTCATCAGCTCAGCAAAGTAGAAAAAGATCCAGGCCTCCCTAACTTGGTCTGAAATAATCCCAAAGCAGTCGACCAAGACTAAAGATTGCTTAATGGGAAAAATTACCCTGGAATTTCCAAATTAAAACTTCTTCATGAAGAGCTCCTCTTTACTTTGTGCAAGCAGCGATCCGGATTTGGAGTCTCTCAGTCTGCAGTGAGGGGACTGCCGGGTGAGAACAGCTCACAACCTGTAATAATACTCAGACGCTTCAACTTGCTGGAGTGTGAAGATTAGATTAGTTACTGTATGGGGACAAAAATCCAGACAGTGGTCAAGGAATGTCTCAAACACAAATAATGGTAATTTCCTCCCCATTCCCCATAATGTTTCCTCAATGAAGACTAGCAAATGAGGATAGTATGGAGTGATAATCTGCACAAACTGGAGGTTCACCCTCGGGTTTGTGCAGAGCTGTGGCAGGGAATGTTGTTAATCTCATCTGGGTTGAGCCCAATCCCACAATCAACAGGAAGGGTCAGAAGACAATTAGGGAAAGAAGCCCCAGTTTTGTAAAAATCCATCCCTTTAGGACAAACCTTTTCTGGCTTTTTGTGACCATAAGCCTGTCATTTCACCCCTTGGAGACAGTGCCGGAAATTATTTGTTCTGAGTGTCATAATTCCTATGTAGGGTGGTAGTTATCATTTACCTCCTTTACCTTGGGACGTAACAGAAGTTGGAAGACAGTAAGTGCCTTGCCCAAGGTCATGAGCGGAAAGAGACAGAGGCTGGAGGTCAAATCTAACCTGCAGACCAGACGGGCAGTGTTCTGCTCTGCACCTCAGCTGAGGAAGAGCCTCAGCCGAGTAAGGAGGCCGGTTCCCCCTTGGCTCAATATAATATATCTTTAGTTCACATGGTTCTTAAGTTTCTTGAAAATCCTGTGCTAACGTTGCCTTAATTTGTTTGTTTTTTATAAATCCAATATTCTACATAAATACCCTTTTAAATTATTTTTTTTTTCCTGGAAGCACTGAGGAATTTTTATCTTTACAGTCTAATAGTTTTTTTAGGATATGTCTTGGTGTTAATCATCCTGAGTTAATTTTCTTCAGTACACTTGATTCATTCAGTAGATTCAGGTCTTCTATTTCTGGAATATTTTCTTGGATTACTTTATTATGATAAAACACATTAACAAAATTTACCATCAAAACCGTTAAGTGTTCAGTTCAGTGGCATTAAGTATGTTCACAGTGTTGTGTTACCATCATCACCATCCATCTACAGAACTCTTCTTGAAAAACTGAAACTTTGCACTCATTAAACAATAACACCCCATTGTCCTCTTCCCTCAGCTCCTGGCAACCAACATTCTACCTTAGGTTTCTATCAATTTGATCACTCTAGATACCCCATGTAAGTTGAATCATACAGTATTTTCTTTTTGTGACTGGCTAATTTCACTTAGCCTAATGTCCTCAAGGTTCGTCCGTGTTGTAGCATGTGTCAGAGTTTTTTCTTTTTCAGGCTGAATAATATTTCATTTTATGTATATACCACATTTTGTTTGTCCACTCATCTGTTTATGGACACTGGGGTTGCTTGGATCAATTGGCTCTTGTGAATAATGCTGCTGTGAACATGGGTGTACAAATTTCTGTTCAAGTACCTGCTTTCACTTCTTCTGTGTGTATGCCCCAAAGTGGAATTGCAAGATATCGTAATTTTATTTTTAATTTCTGAGAAACTGCCATACTGTTTTTATTAGTGGTTACACCTTTTTAGAGTCCCAATGACGGTGCACACGGGTTCCAATTTATCCATATCCTTGCCAACACTACAGTTATTTTCTTTTTTTTTTGATCGTAGCCATTCTGAAGAGTGCAAGGTGGTATCTCATGATGGTTTTGATTTGCATTTTCCTAACAATTAGTAATATTAAACATCTTTTCATGTACTTAATAGCTATTTGTATATTTTTTTGAGAAATATTTATTCAAGTCATTTGCCCATTTAAAAAATCAGGTTATTTGTTTTAATGTTGTTGAGTTGCAGGAGCTTCATGTATTCTGAATATTAACCCCTTATCAGATATGGAGATACTTTCTCCCATTCCTTAGGTTGCCTTTTCAATCTGTGGATTGTGTCTTTTGATGCACAGTTTTAAATTTTGATGTAGTCCAACTTATTTTTTCTCTTGTTGCCTGTGCTTTTGGTGTCTAAGAAATCATTGCCAAATCCGATGACATGAAGATTTTGCCCTGTTTTTCTTCTAGAAATTTTATAGTTTTAGTTCTTACATTTACCTCTTTGATCCATTTTTGAGTTGATTTTGTATATGATGTTAGTGTCTGACTTCATTCGTTTGCATGTGGATATCCAGTTTTCCCAGCACCATTTACTGAAAAGACTAATCTTTCTCCATTGAATGGTCTTGGCACCCTTGTCAAAAATTATTTGAACATACACGTGAGGGTTTATTTCTGGGCTATCTGTTCTGTTCCATTGGTCTATATGTCTGTTTTTTTTTGTTTTTTTGTTTTAATATTTATTTATTTATTTATTTATTTTGGCTGTTTTGGGTCTTGGTTTCTGTGCGAGGGCTTTCTCCAGTTGTGGCGAGCAGGGGCCACTCTTCATCGCGGTATGTGGGCCTCTCACTGTCGCGGCCTCTCCTGTTGCGGAGCACAAGCTCCAGATGCGCAGTCTCAGTAGTTGTGGCTCACGGGCCTAGTTGCTCTGCGGCATGTGGGATCTTCCCAGACTAGGGCTCGAACCCGTGTCCCCTGCATTGGCAGGCAGATTCTCAACCACTGTGCCACCAGGGGAGCCCCTATATGTTTGTTTTTATGCCAGCACCACACTGTTGTGATCACTGTAGCTTTGTAGTAAGTTTTGAAATCAGAAAGTGTGAGATCTCCAAGTTCTTATTTTTCAAGCTTGTTTTGGCTACTCAAGGGCCCTTGAGATTCCAAATGAATTTTTCTTTATCTGTAAAAAAAAAAAAAAAAAAAAAAAAAATCCCATTGGGATTTTAGTAGGGATTGCATCGACTCTGTAGATCACTTTCGGTATTATGGACCTCCTACCAGTATTAGTCTTCCAATCCACAAACACGTATATCTTTCTATTTGTGTCTTCTTTAATTTCCTTCAGCAGTGTTTTGTAATTTTCAGTGTATACCTCCTTGGTTAGATTTATTCATAATTTATTCTTTTGATGCTGTTGTAAATGAGATTTTTTTTAAAATTTGCTTTTGGGTTGTTCATTCTTAGTGTATAAAAATGCAAGTTATTTTTGTGCATTGATTTTTGTATCCTGCAGTTTTGCTGAATTTAATTAGTTTTAACACTGTGCGTGATCTTTAGGTTTTTCTACATATGGGATCATGTCATCTGTGAACAGAGATAATTTTACTTCTTCCTTTCTGATGTGGATGCCTTTTAAATTTGTTTTTCTAACCTAATTGCTCTGGCTAGAACTTGCAGTGCTATGTTGAATAGAAGTGAAAGCAGGCATCCTTGCCATGTTCCTGATCTTAGAGGAAAAGCTTTCAGTCTTTCACCCTTGAGTATTATGTTTGTTGTGGGTTTTTCACATATTGCTTTTATGTGGAGGTAGTTTCCTTCTATTCATAGTTTATTGAGTGTTTTTAGGATGAATGGGTGTTGAAATTTGTCAGATGCTTTTTCTGCATCAGTTTAGATGATAATGGTTTTTTTCTTTCTGTTAATGTGGTATATTACATTGATTTGGGGAGGGTGTATATTAAACCGTCCTTATAAATCTCACTTGGTCATGGTGTAAAACTGTTTAATGTGCTGTTGAATTTGGTCCATTAGTATTTTAAGGATTTTGCATCAATATTCATTAGGGATATTGTTCTGTAGTTTTCTTCCAGTGTTTTTTTTTTTGCGGGGGGTGGGCAGTCTGGTTTTGGTTTCAGGGTAATGCTGGCCTCTAAAATGAGTTTGGAAGTGTTCACTCCTCTTCGGTCTTTTTGGGAAGAGCTTGAAATGGATTGGCATTAATTTTTTAAATGTTTGGTAGAATTCACCAGTGAAGCCATCTGGAGATGGCTTTTCCTTTGTTGGGAGATTTTTGATGATTGATTACTTATTCAATCTCGTTACTTGTTATTGGTCTGTTCAGATTTTCTTCATGATTCGGTCTTGGTAGGTTATATGTTTCCAGAAATTTATCCATTCTTCTAGGTTATCCAATTTGTTGGTGTACAATTATGTACAATTATTCATAGCATTCACTTGTAATCACTTTCATTTCTATGATATTAGTTGTATTGCTCTCGTTTCTGATTTTTATTTGAATCTTTTTTTATCTAGTCAAGGACTTGTCAATTTTATTCCTTCAAAAAACAACTACAGGGCTTCCCTGGTGGCGCAGTGGTTGAGAGTCTGTCTGCTGATGCAGGGGACACGGGTTCGTGCCCCGGTCCGGGAAGATCCCACGTGCCGCGGAGCGGCTGGGCCCGTGAGCCACGGCCGCTGAGCCTGCGCCGTCTGGAGCCTGTGCTCCGCAACGGGAGAGGCCACAACAGGGAGAGGCCCGCGTACCGCAAAACACACAAACAAACAACTACAGTTAACCCTTGAACAGCATGAGTTTGAACTGTGTGGGTCCACTTATCTGCGGATTTTTTCCAGTAAATATACAGTTGGCCCTCCATATTCATGGGTTTGGCATAATGCTGTACTTACATCGTTTTGTATAAAGTACTTGAGCTTCCTCGAATTTTGACATTTGTGTGGGTTCCTGGAACCAATCCCCTGTGGATACTGAGGGATGACTGTATTAGTTTTGTTGACCTTTTCAATTAAAAAAAAAATTCTCTATTTTGTTTATCTCTGTCTGCTTTGTTATATCCTTTCATTGTCTAAGTCTGGGTTTAGTTCTTTTTCTAGTCTCTTGAGGTATAAAGTTAGATTGTTGATTTAAGGTTTTAAAATATTTACAGCTATAAACATTCACAGCTATAAAACTTCCTTTAGCACTGTTTTCACTGCATCCCATAATTTTTGGTGTTACGTTTTTCATTTTCATTTGTCTCAAGGTATTTTCTAATTTCCCTTGCAACTTCTTTGACCCATTGGTCGTTTAAGAGTGTGTTGATTGATTTCCACAGATTTATGGATCTTCCAATTTTCCTTCTGCTATTGACTTTTTAATAGGGAATTTATTATTTTTTTAAAAGTTTATGACTTTTTGAATTTTTTTATAAAATGTTTAAAGGTTATACTCCATTGAGAGTTATTACAAAATATTGGCTATATTCCCTGTTTGTACTACACATCCTTCTAGCCTATCTTACACCCAGTAGTTTATTTTTTTGTGGTACGCAGGCCTCTCACTGTTGTGGCCTCTCCCGTTGCGGAGCACAGGCTCCGGACGCGCAGGCCCAGCGGCCATGCTCATGGGCCCAGCCACTCCGCGGCATGTGGGATCTTCCTGGACCGGGGCACGAACCCGTGTCCCCTGCATCGGCAGGCGGACTCTCAACCACTGCACCACCAGGGAAGCCCCACCCAGTAGTTTAAAAAAAAATTTTTATTGGGGTATAATTGATAAACAATGTGTTAGTTTCAGGTGTACAGTAAAGTGAATCTGTTATACAAATACCCACTTTTATTATTATTTTTTTTTTTTTTTTTTTTTTTTTGCGGTACGCGGGCCTCTCACTGCCGTGGTCTCTCCCGTCGCGGAGCACAGGCTCCAGACGCGCAGGCCCAGCGGCCATGGCCCACGGGCCCAGCTGCTCCGCGGCACGCAGGATCCTCCCGGACCGGGGCACGAACCCAAGACCCCTGCATCGGCAGGCGGACTCCCAACCACTGTGCCACCAGGGAAGCCCCTATTTATTTTTTTTACTTTTTAAAATATCGTTATTGAAGTATAATTGCTTTACAGTGTTGTGTTTCTGCTGTACAACAGAGTGTATCAGCTATATTTATACATATATCCCCATATCCCCTCCCTCTTGAGCCTCCCTCCCACCCTCCCTATCCTACCCCTCTAGGTCATCACAAAACATCAAGCTGATTTCCCTGTGCTATGCAGCAGTTTCCCACTAGCTATCCATTTTACATTTGGTAGTGTATATATGTCAGTGCTACTCTCTCACTTCGTCCCAGCTTCCCCGTCCCCCTCTGTGTCCTCAAGTCCTTTCTCTACGTCTGCATCTTTATTCCTGCCCTGCCACTAGGTTCATCAGTACCATTTTTTTAGATTCCACATATGTTCATTAGCATATGGTATTTGTTTTTCTCTTTCTGACTTACTTCACTCTGTATGACAGACTCTAGGTCTATCCACCTCATAACAAATAACTCAATTTCATTCCTTTTTATGGCTGAGTAATATTCTATTGTACGTATGTGCCACATCTTCTTTATCCATTCGTCTTTTTAGATTCTTTGATTTCTTGTTTCATTCCATTGTGATTGGAAAATATACTTTGTATAATTTCAGGGTTCTTGAATTTGTTAAACCTTGTTTTGTGGCCTAACATGTGATGTGTTCGTGTGTAGCCAAGAAGAATGTATACTCTATTAGGTGGCATGTTTCATATATGACTGTTATGTTCAATTAGTCTGTAGTGTTGTTCAAGTCCAGTATTTCCTTATTGATCTTCTGGGTTTTTTTAATCCATTATTGAAAGTGGGGCATTGAAGTCTTCTACTATTATGTTGTTGCCTATTTCTCCCTTCAAGTCTGTCAATATTTGCTTCATATATTTGGGAACTCTGAAGTTTGGTGCATAAATATTTTAAATTGTTATATCTCTTTGGTGAATTGACCCTTTTATCATTATATAATGTCCTTCTTTGTCTCTAACAGGTTTTGACTTAAAATATATTTTATTTGATTAGTATAGCTACCCTTGTTCTCTTTTGGTTACCATTTACATGGAATATCCTTTTCCATCTTTTCACTTTGAGCCAATGTGTGTCCTTAGATCTAAAATACATCTCTTGTAGACAGCATATAGTTGAATCCTGTTTTTTGTTATTTTTATCATTCATATATAAACTCAATACAGAACTTTCCTACTGTTTTCAAATGCCCTTTATTTGATTGCTGTGAAGGGTATGCTACATTTTGAATTTGATCGTGTATAATAAAATTACTTCCAAAATGGTTCTAACAGTTGATACTAACCCTGACGCTAGTGTCCTGTTTCCTTTCATCTTTGTCATTCTTCCCCCATATCACCCCCACACATTTAAGTTGTTAATTATCAGATGGGTGTGAGCTGGTTTACTTCAATTACAATTGAGGCTGAGCATCTTTTCATCAGTCTTTTCCCTTTATAATGTATGACTTTTTGTTAGACTAAAGAAATCTTTTCCTACCTTGAAGATCATAAATCTCATTTTATTTATTTATTTATTTGGGCCTCTCACTGTTGTGGCCTCTCCCACTGCGGAGCACAGGCTCTGGACACGCAGGCTTAGTGGCCATGGCTCACAGGCCTAGCCGCTCCGCAGCATGTGGGATCTTCCCGGACCGGGACGTGAACCCGTGTCCCCTGCATTGGCAGGCGGACTCTCAACCACTGCGCCACCAGGGAAGCCCATCAATCTCATTTTTTTCATCATAATTTTAAAGATAGACCTTTAACCCATTGTTAGTTTTATTATGAATAGGTATGAGGTAGGGCTGTACTTTAAAAATATCTTTTACGAATAGTTAACCATATTTTTCTAGATATTACCAGTATTCCCCAATGCTTTTCTCTTTCCATTTATACATTTTTCATGATCTCCAATTAAAGTGGTCATTGTGAAATAAAAGGAACAAAATGAAGAGAAGAAGAATAAGAACATACATTTACTAATGATGAATTGTGCATCCCAATCAGACATTTGAAGACAATCCTTACCCTAGTTTTACCATTTGGAAATAAGTGGCAGAACTACAGTGCAAAGTGTATGAAATTGATGTAAGTGAAATAGTGAAAGCTATGCATTCATATGTGTTTTTTGTTGATATGCAACTATTTTTAAAGTTTTTTATACAATTTAAATTTACTTTCCATTTACAGTTATTGCAAAATATTGGCTATCTTCCCTGTGTACGGTACATCCTTGAGCCTATTTTACACTGAATAGCTTGTACCTCCCACTCCTCTACTCCTGTATTGCTCCTCCTCCCCCACACTGATAACCACAAGTTCTCTATATCTACGAGTCTGATTCTTTGTTATATACATTAGTTTGCTGTATTTTTTAGATTCCACATATAATTAATATCATAGAGTATTTGTCTTTCTCTGACTTCTTTCACTTAGGATAATGCCCTCCAAGTCCATCTATGTTGCTGCAAGTGGCAAAATTTTGTTCTTAGCTGAGTAGTATTCCTGTGTGTGTGTGTGTGTGTGTGTGTGTGTTTGTATACACACACCACATTTTTATCCATCCATCTGTTGATGGACACTTAGGTTGCTTCCATATCTTGGCAGTCGTACATAATGCTCCTAGGAACATCAGGAGGCATGTATCTTTTGGAATTAATGTTTTTGGATATGTACCCAGGAGTGGAATTGCTAGATCATATGGTAGATCTAGTTTTAGTTTTTTGAGAAACCCCCGTATTGTTTTCCACATCGACTGCACCAATTTACATTCCCACCAGCAGCGTACAAGTGTTCCCTTTTCTCCACATCCTCACCAACATTTGTTATTTGTGTTGTTTTTGCTGATAGCCGTTCTGAGAGGTGTGAGGTGATATCTCATTGTGTCTTTGATTAGCATTTCCCTGATGATTAGTGATGTTGAGCATCTTTTCATACGTCTTTTGGCCATCTGCATTTCTTTGGAAAAATGTCTTTTGTTCTGCCCATTTTTTAATTGAGTTGTTTGCTTTTTTTTTTGATGTTGAGTTGTATGAGCTGTTTGTAAATGTGGTATATTAATCCCTTATCAGTCATATCATTTGCAGATATATTCTCCCATTCAGCAAGTTATCTTTTCAATCTGTTTTGTTGATGGTTTCCTTTGTTGTGCAAAAGCTTTTAAGTTTAATTAGGTCTTATTTGTTTTTTTTTTTTTTTTTTTTTTTTTGCGGTATGCGGGCCTCACACTGTTGTGGCCTCTCCCGTTGCGCAGCACAGGCTCCGGACGTGCAGACTCAGCGGCCGTGGCTCACGGGCCCAGCCGCTCCATGGCATGTGGGATCTTCCCGGACCGGGGCATGAACCCGCGTCCCCTGCATCGGCAGGTGGACTCTCAACCACTGCGCCACCAGGGAAGCCCTATTTGTTTATTTTTGCTTTTATTTCCTTTACTTTAGGAGACAGACCCAAAAAAATATTGCTGCAATTTATGTCAAAGAGTGTTCTGTTTATGTTTTCCTCTGGGAGTATCTGGTCCTACATTTAGGCTTTAATCCATTTTGAGTTTATTTTTGTATATGGTGTTAGAGAATGTTCTAATTTCATTCTTTTACATGTAGCTGTTTAGTTTTCCCAGCACTGCTTATTGAAGAGGCTGCTTTTTCTCCATTGTATGTTTTTGCCTCCTTTGTTATAGATTAATTGACCATAAGTGCATGAGTTTATTTCTGGACTCTCTGTCCTGTTCCATTGATCTTTGTGTCTGTTTTGGTACCAATGCCATACTGTTCAGATTAAGCTTTGTAGTATAGTCTGAAGTCAGGGAACCTGATTCCTCTAGCTCTGTTTTTCTTTCTCAAGATCATTGTGACTATTTGGTGTCTTTTGTGTTCCTATACATATTTAAAAATTATTCTAGGGACTTCCCCAGTGGTCCAGTGGTTAAGACTCCATGCTTCCAATACAGGGGGTTGCAGGTTCAATCCCTGGTTGGGGAACTAAGATCCCATGTGCTGCACAACATGGCCAAAAAGTAAAAATAAATAAAATAATAATAAAATAATTTAGAAAAAAGAAATCGTTTTTAAAAATTATTCTGGTTTTGTGAAAAAAGCCATTGGTATTTTGATAGGAATTGTATTGAATCTGTAGATTGCCATGGGTAGTATGGTCATTTCAACAAAATTGATTCTTTCTATCATAGAATACAGTATATCTTTCCATCTGTTTGTGTGGTCTTCAATTTCTTTCATCAACGTTTTAATAGTTTTAGGAGTACAAGTTTTTGCCTCCTTAGGTAGTTTTATTCCTAGGTATTATTTTTTGATATGGTGGTAAATGGGATTTTTTCCTTAATTTCTCTTTCTGATATTTCATTGTCAGTGTATAGATATGCAGCAGATTTCTGTATACTAATTTTGGATCCTGCAACTTTACTGAATTCATTGATGAGCTCTAGTAGTTTGCTGGTAGCATCTTTAGGATTTTCTATGTGTAGTATTATGTCATCTGCAAACTTCTTCCTTTCCCATTTGGATTCCTTTTATTTCCTTTACTTCTCTGATAACTGTGGCTAGGACTTCCAAAACTGTATTGAGTAAAAGTGGTGAGAGTGGGTTCCTTGTCTTGTTCCTGATATTAGAGGAAATGCTTTCAGCTTTTCACCCTTGAGTATGATGTTAGCTGTGTGTTTGTCACATATGATCTTTATTATGTTGAGGTATGTTCCCTCTATTCCTGCTTTCTGGAGAGTTTTTATCATAAATGGATGTTCAGTTTTATCAAAAGCTTTTTTTGCATCTATTGAGATGATCATATGGTTTTTATTCTTCAGTATGATATACCATATTAACAAATTGATTGATTGTGGATATTGAAAATCCTTGCATCCCTGGGATAAATCCCACTTGATCATGGTGTATGATCCTTTTAAAGTACTGTTGGATTTGGTTTGCTAGTATTTTGTTGAGGCTTTTTGCATCTATGTTCATCAATGATATTGGCCTGTAATATTCTATTTTTGTGATATCTTTGTCTGGTTTTGGTATCAGGGTGGGTGAAGGTGGCCTCATAGAATAAGTTCAGAAGTGTTCCTTCCTCTGTAATCTTTTGGAATAGTTTCGGAGGACAGATGTTAACTCTTCTCTAAATGTTTGGTAGAATTCACCTGTGAAGTCATCTGGTCCTGGACTTTTGTTTGTTAGGAGTTTTAAAACTACTGATTCAATTTCATTACTAGTAATTGGTCTGTTCATATTTTCTATTTCTTCCTGGTTCAGTCTTGAGAGATTGTACCTTTCTAAGAATTTGTCTTGTGAATTTGTAACTTTCTAAGAATTTGTCTATTCTAGGTTGTCCATTTTATTGGTATAGTTATTTGTAGTAGTCTCTTACAATCCTTTGTATTTCTCTTGTGTCAGTCATAACTTCTTTTTCATTTCTAGTTATATTGATTTGGGTTCTCTCTCTTTTTTTCTTTTTCTTTCTTATTTATTTCTTACTTATTTTTGGTTGCATTGGGTCTTTGTCACTGTGCACGGGCCTTCTCCAGTTGTGGCGAGCGGGGACCCTCCCCGTTGCGGTGCACAAGCCTCTCACTGCGATGGCCTTTCTTGTCGCAGAGCACGGGCTCTAGGTGTGTGGGCTTCAGTAGTTGTGGCACACGGCCTCAGTAGTTGTGGCTTGCGGTCTCAGTAGTTGTGGCTTGTGGGCTCTAGAATGCAGGCTCAGTAGTTGTGGTGCACGGGCCTAGCTGCTCTGCACCATGTGGGATCCTCCCGGACCAGGGCTCGAACCCGTGTCCCCTGCACTGGCAGGCAGATTCCCAGCCACTGCACCACCAGGGAAGCCCCCTCCCGTTTTTTCTTGATGCATCTGGGTATGTCTTTTTTATAGACAGTATGGAAAATGTAAAGAATTATAGAAGTTTAATAACATTTTATCATGTAGAACAAAGTGTTGATATGTGATCACTTTCCTTGTTCATCTCAATGTGGGTAGAATATGTTATGTATGAGTTTTATGGGAGAATAGATTATTATGAGGCAAGTCTGGAAGCAGAAATCAGTTAAGAATCTATTGTAACTATCTGGGATAGGGACAATCATGGTTTGGACTAGGGTGCTGGCTGTAGAAGTATAGAGAACTGGGAAGATTTTCATTATTTTGAAGGTGGAGATGATAGTTTGCTGGGAGATCTCTGCATTCTCTCACTGCATATCCAACAAGGAGGGCTCCAAAATTTTGGGTTAAGCAAACCAAAGATTGGAGTCGCTTTTAGGATAGGGTAGCCTGGGAATGGAGTCATTTTTTACCAGAGGCATTAGGAGTTTCACTTTGAACATACTAAGCTTAGTATGCCAATTACTTCGTATGCCAGAGGAGATAGAAAGTGAACAGTTGGATACACAAGTCTGAAGTGCTAGAGAAGGGACTAGGTTTGATAGTGTCCCACCATTTGGCACAATACCTCACAGCTTTAGTATGTATGTGCTTCATGACTCTTTGTTTGGAGAACTCTGATACAATTGTTTTTGGAAATGATTGGCAATAGCTGCATGAAATTTCATTAGAGGTGACTTTTTTATTATATACATAATTAAGAATTTCCATATTTCTTCTATAATGGCTTGTAGATCATTGAATTGGTTGCTTGACAATAGGAATAAATTATCTTAGTGGAAATAAAGGGCATGAAAGAGGAGCTTTGGAGGATAAAAGTACAGGCAAATACTATGTATGTAATGATGTAATCATATTATAAAAGTTTCATGAACTGGAAACATTTCAAGGAAAATAAGCTTTGGTATTACGTTTTTCATTTGTCTCAAGGTATCTTCTACAATTTATACAAATAAGTAGAAAATCTGAATAAGGTAATGTACTTAAACACTGTTAATACTATACATTTTCAGATTTATGATCATTTGGGTTTTGCAAGGTCAAACTGCTTTTTTAATCGTTTCTTAATCCTCCATACTTTTTAGAGAGAGAGACTTATAACAGGAAGTTCACAGATACAGCTGTCCAAATACGTTCAATTGAATTGAGTTCCATGTGTTTAGAGAAAGTGCCCAGGATGTGTTCAGGAAGCAAGCACAGCTGCGGGGAGGATCACGGGAGTCTGTTAGATCAGAGAAAGTGAGCACGTGTTTTTCAGTTGGGTCCTCATGAGATCAACCTTCTAATTGGCTCCGTAACACTTGATAAATTGACTCCTGCAACTCAACTTTTTGTAAAATTATCGATGTTGTGGAGTTGTGAAGAGAAAATGAGAGCGTGTTTGGAGGTGTCTAGTTCACTGTTCCCAGAGTTTTGCCTTAAACAGTCATCATGAGTGTATCAGACATCTTTCTAGCTTCAGTGCTACTCACGGCCTAAAGCAGTTCTGAACTTGGAGATGGTGGGAGGGGGTGCAGCTCCAGGAGTGAGCAAGTTACAAAAGGCCCCTTGACACTATGGCCTGTGTTGCGTGACTCTTAACCGCCTTATAGCAACCATGGCTTATTGGGATGGATTGTCCAAAAGAGAATTTTATCATTTCCACCTCCCACAAAGTCCTAGTGATTATGGTTGGCCTGTATAATCATCCTCATTTTAGGGAGGATTAAGAAAAAATGGAGACTAGAGATGTTAAATGAAATACTTAGGGTCACATATAAAATAAACAGGCAAATTATGACTCAGTCTCTTGCTTGTTTATATGTAGCCTTTGAAAACAATGGATTTAAGAACATAATTTAGAATATATTCAGTCATGAATTCGTTCTGGTGAAGCAGCCCGAGTAACATTAAAAAATTGGGGCTTCCCTGGTGGCGCAGTGGTTGACAGTCCGCCTGCCGATGCAGGGGATACGGGTTCATGCCCCGGTCCAGGAAGATCCCACATGCCGCGGAGCGGCTGGGCCCGTGAGCCGTGGCTGATGGGCCTACGCGTCCGGAGCCTGTGCTTCGCAACGGGAGAGGCCACAACAGGGAGAGGCCTGTGTACTGCAAAAAAAAAAAAAAAAAAAATTTAAAAATTGTGGGGAATTTTTGCTGGGTTTAGAGAACAGCTGGGAGTCAGTTTTGTCTAAATGCAGAAGATTGCAAACAGATTGAAGGGAGATTTTTGAAAGGCCTAGGTTTGCAAGTACAGAAGGACCACTCCATATGGTGGAGGGGGTGGGGTTTTGGAACTGTGTACAGCATGACTTCCGTAATCACACGTGCAGCCGCAGGAAAGATCGCCGTTACTTTTTGTCTTACGCAAGGTCAGGAGGATAGTCGGTGATAATGCCGAGCTAGGCTTCACTACAAAATCCTCTCCTACGTTATGGAAACACATTGTGGAATATAACCAGATAAGTAACTTGGATAAAACACTATTCTCTCCAGAACTGGTTCCAGAACAAAAATGCCCAACTACCACCTAGAGAGAGACAGAACGTTTGCTGCTAGGAGAGCATGTGAGTTCCTTGTCCAAGGTCACTCACTTTTAAGCCTCCAGGTAGAATCTCCCAGCTACATCACTGAACAGACCTTCTCTTCCACCCAGGAGGCTCTGCTGGGTAGAGCTGATTCTCCTTCTCTGGAGACACAGGGAGTTCCCAGTCAACAGGATGGCTCGTGTGACACTCTGGTCCCAGGTATTAAAAAGGAACCAAGCTATGCTTTGGAGTACCAAGGTGACGTGGGAAGTAAACTTGGTCCTGCCTATCCATTTGCCAGCTACAAATCGGCACTCCTTCTTCATCCTCCTACATCTTCTGTGCAGTGTTTTGAGAGGCACAGGCCTGAGAGAGGGGAAAGCCAGCGTACAAGGCCCTTCATCCTGCATCATGTTTGTACCGTGCAGGGAGAGGCGGCAGCAACAGAAGCAGAAGGTCCATTGTCATTACTCACTATTTCAAGGACAGCAGCAAAATGATTTGCTTATGTTCTCTTCGGCTGCCTCAACAGCCTCAGAATCACCAAGGGAAACGGTAGTCCCAGGACAGCGTCCAATGCACCTGAATCATGGGGGTTTAGGGCAGCAGGTGCCCGCGCTTCAGTCATGACAGCTTGGGGGGGTGGGTGTTCCCAAACTAATAGAGAGCCTCTCTGTTCTCAGCTTCAGCATGTACCTCGGCAAATAATGGTCAGGTCTCTGCCAATGCCTCTTGGGCAAGATATACAGCAAGGAGCTGCAGAGCAACCCAGTTCCCAAATGCAGCAGCTTTGGAATGAAGGGTCTACAAAGGTCAACTGCTGGGACCAAGAATGTGGCTCTAGGAAATGATTCTAAGCTTCTGAAATAATAGCCATAGGTCATCCCATAGTCATCCACACAGCAGCTGAAGGCAGAGCCCTCTCCAGGGCCCGCCAATACTGTCTTTGGGAAAGCTCCAAGAGCTGTTGATCCTTTCTGGTAGGGTAGCCGTGCCCAGCAGTGTTATAGCCCCTAACCAACAGCTTACAGCGATGTGTAGAAAGCTGGGCTGGAGTATGGAACACAAAACCAACAAACACAACAGCAGCAAGACAGCCATCCAACAGAAGTTGCTGAATCCAAAGCAATTACAAGCAACATGAAGGGCACAACTGCAGTAGCCTTTGGATGAGAGGCCTACAAGGCTGCCGTTGCAAAGCTCTCTACTCCGTGGAGCCAGGACAGCAGCTGTATGTCTTCCTGCAGCCAGTTTCACCGAAGCCCTGACTGTGAAGGACCAACAACATCAGTTGGTCTCCATACATCTGGAAGCAGCCCCTTCACTGAGGCCTCTTGAGCTTTCTCCAGTTAAGGCAGGAACTTCCAATGGAGATGCAGGCCCAGCCGTTGCACTCTAAAGAGCTCCAGGAGGATGTTGGATCAGCTGTGCAGCCCACAGCATCCCTTTAGCTGAGAGCTGGTGCATGGGACTCAAGTGCTGTGACCAAGTCACCTGTGGATGTGGAGCAACAAGATGTCACAAGATCTGAGAGTACCCAGTGGAGCATCTGAATGCCACATTGGTAACCTGAGTTTTTGAGGAAAAGCCTGGCGTCTGTGAACCTCTATCTTTAAAATGGTTTTCATAATTTTGAGCGTTAAGATACAGAATCGTGTTCAGTGAAACATCAAGTTGCCTAAATCGTTTTATAGTGTGATAATTATGAAAATAAGGGATAAAATAGTAAAACTGATTATTCTTGGATACAAATACATGTATACATACACAGCAAAAATTTTAAAAACGTAGACTGAGTTTATATTCAGTAGACAGTTGCATCTGGGCAAGTAGGAAAAGCAAAGGTATAAAATATACCTTTTAAGTTATGAAACAGCTTATATAGATGTGAATAAATCTAGCATCTGAATGATGGCATTTTAATTTTATTTTTTATGTTGGTCTAATTAGTATATTTTTTAAAATTTTTATTGAAGTATAGTTGACTTACAATGTTGTTAATTTCTGCTGTACAGCAAAGTGGCTCAGTTATAGATCTCTATATATTCTTTTTCATATTCTTTTCCATTATAGTTTATCACAGGCTATTGCATATATTTCAGTATCCCTATTGAATATAGGACCTTGTTGTTTATCCATCTGATGTATACTACTTTGCATCTGCTAACCCCAAACTCACAATCCTCCCCCAGCAACCCACCTTGGCAACCACAAGTCTGTCTCTGTCTGTGAGTCTGTTTCTGTTTCATAGATATGTTCATTTGTGTCATATTTTAGATTCTACATGTAAGTGATATCATATGGTGTTTGTCTTTCTCTTTCTGACTTACTTTGCTTAGTATGATAATCTCTAGGTCCATCTATGTTGCTGCAAATGGCATTATTTCATTCTTTTTTATGGCTGATATTCCATTGTGTATATATATATATATATATATATATACACCATATCTTCTTTATCTATTCATCTGTTGATGGACATTTAGGTTGTTTCCATGTATTGACTATTCTAAATAGTGCTGCTATGAACATAGGGGTGCATGTATCTTTTCAAAATATAGTTTCGTCTGGGTATATGCCCAGGAGTGGGATTGCTGGATCATATGGCAACTCTATTTTTAGTTTTTTGAGGAACCTCCATACTGTTTTCCATAATGGCTGTACCAATTTACATTCCCACTAGCAATGCACAAGGGTTTTCTTTTCTCCACATCCTTGCCAGTACTTGTCATTTCTTGTCTTTTTGACAATAGCCATTCTGACAGGTGTGAGGTGATACCTCATTCATTGTGGTTTTGATTTGCATTTCCCTGATGATTCATGGTGTTGTGAACATCTTTTCATGTGCCTATCGGCCATCTGTATGTTTTCTTTGGAAAAATGACTATTCAGGTCTTCTGCCCATCTTAAAATCACGTTGTGTTTTTCTGATATTAAGTTGTATGTGTTCTTTATATATTTTGGACATTAACCCCTTATCAAACATATTGTTTGCAAATATCTTCTTCCATTCAGTAGGTTACCTTTTTGTTGGTTTACTTAGCTGTGCAAAAGCTTTTAAGTATGCTTTCCTCTAGGAGTTTTATGTTTCATATCTTACATTTAGGTCTTTAATCCATTTTGAGTTTATTTTTTATATATGATGTGAAAAAATATTCTATTTTCATATATTTACATGTAGCTGTCCAGTTTTCCCAGCATCACTTATTGAAGAGACTGTCTTTTCCCCATTGTATATTCTTGCCTCCTTTGTGGTAGATTGACAATAGGTGCCTGGGTTTATTTCTGGGCTTTGTATTTTTTTTTAAAGGATAGTTGATTTACAATATTGTGTTAGTTTCAGGTATACAGCAAAGTGATTGAGCTATATATGTATTTTTTCCAGATTCTTTTCCATGATAGGTTATTACAAGACATTGAATATAGTTCCCTTTGCTATACAGTAAATCCTTGTTGTTTATCTATTTTATGTATAGTAGTTTGTATCTGTTAATCCCATACTCCTAATGTATCCATCCCCTGCCTCCCTCCTTTCCCCTTTGGTAACCATAAGTTTGTTTTCTATGTCTGTGAGTCTGTTTCTGTTTTGCATATAGATTCATTTGTATTATTTTTTAGATTCCATGCATAAGTGATATATAATATTTGTCTTTCTCTGGCTGATTTTCTTCACTTAGTATGATATTCTCTGGGTCCATCCATGTTGCTGCAAATGGTAATACTTCATTCTTTTTTATGGCTAAGTAATATCCCATTGTATATATGTGTGTATATATATGTATGTATATATGTGTATGTGTATACCACATCTTCTTAAACCAATCGTCTGTTGATGGGCACTTGGGTGGTTTTCCATGTCTTGGCTATTGTAAATACTGTTGCTATGAACTTTGGGGTGCATGTATCTTTTTGAATTAGTTTTCATCTTTTCTGGGTATATGCCCAGGAGTGGGATTTCTGGATCAGATGGTAGCTCTATTTTTTTTTTTTTTTTTTTTTTTTTTTTTTGAATTTTTGCGGTACGCGGGCCTCGCCCGTTGCAGAGCACAGGCTCCGGACGCGCAGGCCCAGCAGCCATGGCTCACGGGCCCAGCCGCTCCGTGGCATGTGGGATCTTCCCGGACCGGGGCACGAACCCGTGTCCCCTGCATCGGCAGGCGGACTCTCAACCACTGCGCCACCAGGGAAGCCCTATTTTTAGTTTTTAAAGGAACCTCTATACTGTTCTCCATAGTGGTTACACCAATTTACATTCCCACCAACAGTGTAGGAGGGTTCCCTTTTTTCCACACCCTCTCAAGCATTTATTATTTGTAGACTTTTTGATGATAGCCATTCTGACAGGTGTGAGGTGATACTTCATTGTAACTTTGATTTGCATTTCTCTAATAATTAGTGATGTTGTGCATCTTTTCATGTGCCTGTTGGACATCTGTATGTCTTCTCTGGAGAGATGTCTATGTAGGTCTTCTGCCCCCTTTTTTTAAAACATACAGTTCCCTGTGCTATACAGCAGGTTCTTGTTGTTTATCTGTTTTACATATAGTAGTATGTATCTGTTAGTCCCAAACTCCTAATTTATCCCTCCTCCGCCTTTCCCCTTTGGTAACCATAAATTTGTTTTCTGTGTCTGTGAGTCTGTATCTGTTTTGTAAATAAGTTCATTTGTATCATTTTTTTAGATTCCACATATAAGTGATATCATGTGATATTTGCCTTTCTCTGTCTGACTTCACTTAGAATGATAATCTCTAGGTCCATTCATGTGGCTGCAAATAGCATTATTTCATTCTTTATGGCTGAGTAGTATTCCACTATACACACACCACCACCACCACCACCACCACCACCACCACCACCACCACCACCACCACCACCACCTCCACCTCCACCTCCTCCTCTTCTTAATCCATTCCTCTCTCAATGGACACTGAAGTTGCTTCCATGTCTTGGCTATTGTAAATAGTGCTGCTATGAACATTGGGGTGCATGTATCCTTCTGCCCGTTTTTTGATTGGTAGTTTGTTTTTTTGACATTGAGTTATTGAGCTGTTTATATATTTTGGCTATTAACCCCTTGTTAGTCACATCCTTTGCAATACTTTTTCCCCTTCTGTAGGTTGTCTTTTCATTTTGTTGATCGTTTCCTTTGCTATGCATAAGCTTTTAAGTTTGCTTTGGTCCCATTTGTTTATTTTTTCTTTTAAATCTTTTGCCTGAGGAGACTGATCTAAGAAAATATTGCTGCCATGTGTGTCAGAATATTTTGCCTATATTCTCTTCTAGGAGTTTTATGGTGTCTTATATTTAGGTCTTTGAACCATTTTGAGTTTATTGTTATATATGGTGTACGGGAGTGTTCTAATTTCATTGATTTACATGAGGCTGTCCAACTTTCCCAACACCACTTGCTGAAGAGACTGTCTTTTCTCCATTGTATATTCTCACCTCCTTTGTTGAAGATTAATTGAACATACGTGTGTGGGTTTATTTCTGGGTTCTTTATTGGATTCCATTGATCTGTATGTTGGTTTTTGTGTCAGTACCATGCTGTTTTGATTACTGTAGCTTTGTAGTGTTGTCTGACATATGGGAAGGTTATGCCTCCAGCCGTGTTCTTTTTCCTCAGCATTTCTTTGGCAATTCTGGGTCTTTTGTGGGTCCATATAAAGTTTAGGATTATTTGTTCTAGTTCTGTGAAAAATGTCATGGGTATTTTGATAGGGATTGCATTAAATCTGTGGATTGCTTTGGGTAGTATGGCCATTTAAACAATATTAATTCTTCCAATCCAAGAGCATGGGTTATCTTTCCATTTCTTTGAATCATCTTCAGTTTTTTTAATCAATGTTTTATAGTTTTCAGGTTATAGATTGGTTTTTCTACTTTCTCTTTCTGACATTTCATTGTTAGTGTAAAGAAATTCAACAGATTTCTGTATATTAATATTATATCTTGCTAGCTTGCTGAACTCATTTACTAGTTCTAATAGTTTTTGTGTGGAGTTTAGGATTCTCCATAGAGTATCTTGTCATCTGCAAATAGTGACAGGTTTACCTCTTCCCTTCCAACTTGGATACCTTTTATTCCTTGTCTGAGTACTGTGGCTAGGACTTCCAACACTATGTTGAATAGAAGTGTTGAGAATGGGCATCCTTGTCTTGTTTTTGAATTTAGTGGGAAGGCTTTCAGCTCTTCACCATTAGTATTATGTCACTGTGGGTATGTCATCAATGGCCTTTATCATGTTGAGATATCTTCCCTCGATGCCCACTTCGGTGAGAGTTTTTATCATGAATGGTGTTGTATTTTGTCAAATGCTTTTTCTGCATCTGTTGAGATGATCATGTGGTTTTTTTTCTTTCCTTTTATTAACATAGTGTATCCCATTGATTAGCAAATATTGAAACATTCCTGCATCCTGAGAATGAATCCAACTTGATCATGATGTATGATCCTTTTTATATGTCATTGGACTTGGTCTGCTAACATTTTGTTGCAGCGTTATTTACAGTAACTACAACATGGACACAACCTAAGTGTCTACCAATGGATGAATGAATAAAGAAGATGTGATCTATCTATCTACAATAGAATACTACGCAGCCATAAAAAAGAATGAAATCTTACCATCGGTGACGACATGGATGGACCTGGAGGGTATTATGCTAAGTGAAATAAATCAGACAGAGAAAGACAAATACCACATGATTTCACATATATGTGGAATCTAGAAAACAAAACAAACAATAAACAAAACAAAAACAGACTCATAGATAGAGAGTGGATTGGTGTTTGATAGAGGACAACAAGGGTGCTTCTGGGCAATGACATATCAGAGCTGCAACCTGGGATGGGTCTTGGAGCTCAAGGGAGCAGAAGCATGGTTGCAGCAATGATGGGTCAAAGCCATGACCTGGGACCTAGGGGTAGGGCTCAGGGCAGCAGCTGGCTAGTCCCAGCAATGGTGGTTCAGAGCTGCTTCTTGGGATGCAGGGAGTGGGGCTGAAGGAGCAGAGGATGCCCTGTAATGGGACAAAGATATGACCTGAGTATGGGGTGCCAAACCACGGCAGCTCCAGACCATATATAGTGAGGTGCTGCGGTGTTCTGATCCCAGAGAATGGGGCATAGCAGCGACTGGGATCCCTGAGGGCAAATCTCACCAGAGTCGGCTCTAGTCAGGAGGAGTAGATGCAGTGAAAGGAACACCAGGCAGCTCCATCAGTTGGGCTCAGTGTTGGTGAAGACTGTCAGAGACCTCTATAGCAAAGGCTGCAAATGTCCATGGTGGTGAGGCCTTCTGGGGTCTTCTGCTCTGCAATTCCTCTGATGTGAAATTCCTCTGAGGGCAACCCTTGTGGTGCCATGCTGCTTTTGACTGTATAATGGGATGACACAAAGTAATACGATTCCTATACTTTTCTGTGACCTTCCTCAATTTTTGAGCTCCACAGGGGTTTTGATGCTTCTGCTTTGTAGTTCAGTGCTTTCTCTGGACTATTTTCTTTGGCCTATAGTTATATATTGTTTTTGTTTTTTTCTGGGGGAGATGAGCATTGGGACCTTCAAGCCCTCTCTTTTACTGACATCCTCTTTGACTTTAGGTTTATTTTTTCTTTTTTTAAAAATTATTTTTATTTATTTTTGGCTGCGTTGGGTCTTTGTTGCTGTGTGCTGCCTCTCTCTAGTTGTGTTGAGCGGAGGTTACTCCTCGTTGTGGTGTGCAGGCCTCTCATTGCAGTGGCTTCTCTTGTTGTGGAGCACGGGGTCTAGATGCATGGGCTTCAGCAGTTGTGGCACGTGGGCTCAGTAGTTGTGGCTTGTGGGCTCTAGAGCGCAAGCTCAGTAGTTGTGGCGCACGGGCTTAGTTGCTCCGTGGCATGTCGGATCTTCCCGGACCAGGGTTCAAACCTGTGTCCCCTGATTGGCAGAATCAAGTCTGATTCTGATGCTTACTTTGTTTTTTCAAATTGATGCTTACTCTGTTTTTTCAAACGCTTACTCTGTTTTAAATTCCTGTCCTGATATTCCAACATCTCTGTCAAGTCTGATTCTGATGCTTACTGTTTTTTCAAATTGAGGGGCATTGTTTTGTTTTGGTCTTTTGGCATCCTTTGTATTTTTTTCTAGCTTTTTTTGAGATAAATTTACAGGGTTATATGTTAATTATATGGTGTACAATGATGATTTGATACATGTATATATTGGGAAATGATTACCAAAATAAGGTTAGTTAACACATCCATCACCTCATATGATTACCATTTTTTGTTGTGCCAAGAACATTTAAGATTTACTCTATTAGCAAATTTCAAGCATATAATACAGTATTAATAATATAGTCACCATGCTGTACATTAGATCCCTAGAAGTTACTCTTTTTATACCTGGAAGCTCGTTCCCTTTGGCCAACATCTCCTCATTGCCCCCACTGTCCAGCCCCTGGCAACCAGTAATCTACACTATGTTTCTATTTGTTCAGCTTTCTTATGATTCCACATGTAAGTGAAATCATACAGTATGTCATTTTTTTCTTAATAGCTGGAAATGAGGTACTGAGTAAAAGAACTCCTGTAGATAAACCTTTAGTAATGTGGTAATAGGGTATGGAACTAGGGGAAGCATTCTGTCATCCTAAGGTCTCAATCTTTTAGGAAGCCTATGCCTCTGGACTGTGAGCTTCACAATTTCTCAGTTTCTTTTGTTCACCTTTCAGTAGGAGAGGATGAGTAGAGTGGGCTACAGTTGGTATTTCCCTTCTCCCACATGGAAGGCTAGAGTTGGCTTTAGTTAGGGATTTGTCTCCCCCCAGGTCACTTAGGTTTTGATCATACCTCAGCAGGCTAGGATCTGGTTAACTAGTTTCTCCTGAGTGCAGGCCTTATTAAGAATAACAGAATGCTCTGGTATATTTCAAAATGGTTTCCTTTGCCATCCTCCTGGCAAAAACATGAGGAGATTTTTCTATGATATTTATTATGGGAACCTGGCTGAGCTCCTGGAGGTAAATCTCACAACACTGTGGTGCCCCTCAACAAAATACCAGCAAACCAAATTCAACAGCATATTAAAAGGATCATACACCATGATCAATTAGGATTCATCCTTGGGATGCAGGGATGATTCAACATACACAAATCAATAAATGTGATATACTACCTTAACAGAAGAAAATCATATGATCATCTCAATACATTCGACAAACATTGCATTTGATGAAACACAACATTACTTCTTGATAGAGACTCTCAACAAATTAGGTGTAGAAGGAATGTACTTCAACATAATAAAGGCTGTATATGACAAGCCCATAGCTTAAATTATACCTAAGAGTGAAAGGGTGAAAGTTTTTCCTCTAAGTTCAGGAACAAGACAAGAATGACCACTCTCACCAATCCTATTCAACATAGTACTGGAAATTTTAACCAAAGAAATTCGGTAAGTAAAAGAAATAAAAGGCATCCAAAACGGGAGGGAATAAGTAAAATTTTCTGTTTGCAAATGGCATGATCTCATATAAAGGAAACCCTGAAGACTCAAAAAAATTGTTTATCAATAATATATTCAAGGGCTTCCCTGGTGGTGAAGTGGTTTAAGAATCCGCCTGCCAACGCAGGGGACACGGGTTCGAGCTCTGGTCTGGGAAGATCCCACATGCTGCAGAGCAACAAAGCCCATGCACCACAACTACTGAGCCTGTGCTCTAGAGCCTGCGAGCCACAACTTCTGAAGCCCGCGTGCCTAGAGCCCGTGCTCCACAACAAAAGTAGCCCTGGTTCACCACAACTAGAGAAAGCCCGCATGCAGCAACAAAAACCCAACGCAGCCAAAATAAATAAAAATAAAATAAATAGATTTATAAAAAACAATAATAAATTCAAGAGTAGATCTCAAAAGTTCTCACTACAAGAAAAAAAATAACTCTGTGTTATAGAGGCTGTTAATTAGATTTATTGTGGTAATTTTGCAGTGCATACAAATATTGTGTTATAACTGACATATATACCACATACAGATATATATCTCAATTAAAAAAATAAGATTCTACAGAAAAACCCACACTGTTACATGGGCATTGTTATAGCTATAACTTTTACAGAGAAAATTACTTCTTTTTTTTTTTAACATATTTATTGGGGTATAATTGCTTTACAATGGTGTGTTAGTTTCTGCTTTATAACAAAGTGAATCAGTTATACATATACATATGTTCCCATATCTCTTCCCTCTTGCATCTCCCTCCCTCCCACCCTCCCTATCCCACCCCTCCAGGCTGTCACAAAGCACCGAGCTGATCTCCCTGTGCTATGCGACTGCTTCCCACTAGCTATCTACCTTACGTTTGGTAGTGTATATATGTCCATGCCTCTCTCTCACGTTGTCACAGCTCACCCTTCCCCCTCCCCATATCCTCAAGTCTGTTCTCTAGTAGGTCTGTGTCTTTATTCCTGTCTTACCCCTAGGTTCTTCATGACACTTTTTCCCTTAAATTCCATATATATGTGTTAGCATACGGTATTTGTCTTTTTCTTTCTGACTTACTTCACTCTGTATGACAGACTCTAGGTCTATCCATCTCATTACAAATAGCTCAGTTTCATTTCTTTTTATGGCTGAGTAATATTCCATTGTGTATATGTGCCACATCTTCTTTATCCATTCATCCGATGATGGGCGCTTAGGTTGTTTCCATCTCCGGGCTATTGTAAATAGAGCTGCAATGAACATTTTGGTACATGACTCTTTTTGAATTTTGGTTTTCTCAGGGTATATGCCCGGTAGTGGGATTGCTGGGTCATATGGTAATTCTATTTGTAGTTTTTTTTTTTTTTTTTTTTTTAAACATCTTTATTGGGGTATAATTGCTTTACAATGGTGTGTTAGTTTCTGCTTTACAACAAAGTGAATCAGCTATACATATACATATGTTCCCATATGTCTTCACTCTTGCGTCTCCCTCCCTCCCACTCTCTCCATCCCACCCTTCCAGGCTGTCACAAAGCACCGAGCTAATATCCCTGTGCCTTGCGGCTGCTTCCCCCCAGCTATCTACCTTACTACGTTTGTTAGTGTGTATATGTCCCTGACTCTCTCTCGCCCTGTCAAAACTCACCCTTCCCCCTCCCCATATCCTTAAGTCCGTTCTCCAGTAGGTCTGCGTCTTTATTCCTATCTTACCCCTAGGTTCTTCATGACATTTTTTTCCCTTAAATTCCATATATATGTGTTAGCATACGGTATTTGTCTTTTTCTTTCTGACTTACTTCACTCTGTATGACAGATTCTAGGTCTATCCATCTCATTACAAATAGCTCAATTTCATTTCTTTTTAAGGCTGAGTAATATTCCATTGTGTATATGTGCCACATCTTCTTTATCCATTCATCCGATGATGGGCGCTTAGGTTGTTTCCATGTCCTGGCTATTGTAAATAGAGCTGCAATGAACATTTTGGTACATGACTCTCTTTGAATTTTGGTTTTCTCAGGGTATATGCCAAGTAGTGGGATTGCTGGGTCATATGGTAATTCTATTTGTAGTTTTTTAAGGAACCTCCATACTGTTCTCCATAGTGGCTGAACCAATTCACATTCCCACCAGCAGTGCAAGAGTGTCCCCTTTTCTCCACACCCTCTCCAGCATTTATTGTTTCTAGATTTTTTTGATGATGGCCATTCTGACTGGTGTGAGATGATATCTCATTGTAGTTTTGATTTGCATTTCTCTAATGATTAATGATGTTGAGCATTCTTTCATGTGTTTGTTGGCAGTCTGTACGTCTTCTTTGGAGAAATGTCTATTTAGGTCTTCTGCCCATTTTTGGATTGGGTTGTTTGTTTTTTTGTTATTGAGCTGCATGAGCTGCTTGTAAATTTTGGAAATTAATCCTTTGTCAGTTGCTTCATTTGCAAATATTTTCTCCCATTCTGAGGATTGTCTTTTGGTCTTGTTTATGGTTTCCTTTGCTGTGCAAAAGCTTTGAAGTTTCATTAGGTCCCATTTGTTTATTTTTGTTTTTATTTCCATTTCTCAAGGAGGTGGGTTAAAAAGGATCTTGCTGTGATTTATGTTATAGAGTGTTCTGCCTATGCTTTCCTCCAAGAATTTGATAGTTTCTGGCCTTACATTTAGGTCTTTAATCCATTTTGAGCTTATTTTTGTGTATGGTGTTAGGGAGTGATCTAATCTCATACTTTTACATGTACCTGTCCAGTTTCCCCAGCACCACTTATTGAAGAAGCTGTCCTTTCTCCACTGTACATTCCTGCCTCCTTTATCAAAGATAAGGTGACCATATGTGCGTGGGTTTATCTCTGGGCTTTCTATCCTGTTCCATTGATCTATCTTTCTGTTTTTGTGCCAGTACCAGATGATCTTGATTACTGTAGCTTTGTAGTATAGTCTGAAGTTAGGGAGCCTGATTCCTCCAGCTCCGTTTTTCGTTCTCAAGATTGCTTTGGCTATTCAGGGTCTTTTGTGTTTCCATACAAATTGTGAAATTTTTTGTTCTAGTTCTGTGAAAATTGCCAGTGGTAGTTTGATAGGGATTGCATTGAATCTGTAGATTGCTTTGGGTAGTAGAGTCATTTTCACAATGTTGATTCTTCCAATCCAAGAACACAGTATATCTCTCCATCTATTTATGACTTATTTTCTAGGAGGGAAAAACCCTCAAAATTCAGTGAAGTTGCAGCATACGAAATCATCACATACTTTATAGAAATGCATTTTATCTGAAAAAGAAATAAATAATCTCATTTACAATAGCATCAAAAAGAATAAAATACTTTAGGAATAAATTTAATCAAGGAGGTGAAAGACCTGTACATTGAAAACTATTAAAAATAGTGAAAGAAATTGAAGATACAAATAAATGCAAAGATATCCCATGTTCATGAATCAGAAAAATTAATATTGGTAAAATGTCCAAGCTACCCAAAGCCATCTACAGATTCAGTGCAATTCCTTTCAAAATTTCAATGACATTATTCTTAGAAATAGAAAAAAAATCCTAAAATAAAATAAACACAGAACCATAGAAGACTCTAAATAGCCAAAGCAATCTAGCACAAGAAAAATAAAGCTGGAGGCACCACAGTGCCTGATTTCAGTATATACTACAGAGCTGGAGTAATCAAAACAGTATGGTACTGGCATTAAAAACAGACACATATAACAATGGAACAGAATTGAGAGCCTAGGAATAAACCCATGTATATAAGGTAAATCAGTATTTAACAAGTGAGCAAAGAATAATCAATGGGGAAAGGATAAATTCTTCAATAAATGGTGTTGGGAAAACTGGATACCCACATGCAAAAGAATGAAATTGGACCCCTAAATTACACCACTCACAAAAATTAATTCAGTGCGTTAAAGACTTTATTGTAAGACCTGAAACCTGAAAACCCCTGAAAGAAAACATAGGAAAAAACCTTCTTGATATTGGTCTTGACAATAATTTTTGCACATGACACCAAAAGCACATTGCAATAAAAGCAAAAATATGCATGTGGGACTGCAGTTAACTATAGTCCTTCTGCACAGCAAAAGAAACAACAAAATGAAAAGGCAGCCTACAGAATGGGAGAAAAATTTTCAAACCATCCATCTGATAAGGGCTTAGTAGCCTAAATATATAAAGAACTCATACAACTCAGTGGTTAAAAAGAGTAACTTGAATAAAAAATGAGCAAATGACCTGAATAGACATTTCTCCAAAGAAGACGAGCAAGTGGGCTTCCCTGGTGGCGCAGTGGTTGAGAGTCTGCCTGCCGATTCAGGGGACATGGGTTCATGCCCTGGTCCAGGAGGATCCCACATGCTGCGGAGCGGCTGGGCCTGTGAGCCATGGCCGCTGATCCTGCGCCTCTGGAGCCTGTGCTCCACAATGGGAGGGGCCACAGCAGTGAGAGGCTGGCATACTGCAAAAAAAAAAAAAAAAAAAAAAGAAAGACAAGACGAGCAAGTAACCAATAGTACACGAAAAGATGTGTAACATTACGAATCATCAAGGAAATGCAAATCAAAACCACAATGAGATATTACCTCACACCTGTCAGGATGGCTATTATAAAAAAAATACAAGAGATAATAAATCTTGACAAGGATGTGGAGAAAAGGGAACCCTTGTATGTGGTAGATGGGAATGTAAATTGGTACAGTACATAATAGAAAACAGTATGGAGGCTCTTCAAAAAGTTAAAAATTGTCATTTGATCCAGCATTTCCACTTCTGTGTATATATCCAAAGGAAGTGAAATCACTACCTCAAAGAGATATCTGCACCCTGAGCTTCATTACAGCATTATTTACAGTAGGGAAGACATGGAAACAACCTCAGTGTCCATCAATAAAGAAAATGTGATATTCCATTGTGGGTGGGTGTGCGTATGTGTAATATATATATATATATATATATATATATATATATATATATAATTTATCTTTAACAATTAAGGAAATCTCACCTTTGCAGCAAGATGGATGAAGCAGCTGCTTAAGTCAGACAGAGAAAGACAAATACTGTGTGATACCACTTATATCTGGAATCTAAAAACAAAAATTGAATTTATGGAAACAGAAGAATGATGGTTGCCATGGGCTGGGAGCATGGAGGAAATGAGATGTTTGTCAAAGAGTACAGATTTTCTATTATACATAAATAATTTCTGATGCTCTAACGTACAAAAGGGTAACTATAGCTAAATAGTGTGTTGTATTTTTGAAACTTGCTAAGAGTAAATCGTAAGTGTTCTTACAGTACACACAAAAGTAAGTATGTGGTATGATGGATGTGTTAATTACTTTAGTTGTGATAATCATTTTACAATATATACTTATATGAAATTATCACTTATTAAGATATAATTGACAAATTTTATTTGTCAATTATATCTTAATAAAGCTAGAAATACAAATAAAACAATAGAAAATTTTTCTCTTTTAAAAATTTTATTGAAGTACAGTTGATTTACAATGTTGTGATTAATTTCTGCTGTACAGCAAAGTGAGTCAGTTATACATATATACTTTTTCATATTCTTTTCCATTATGGTGTATCACAGGATATTGAATATAGATAGTTCCCTGAGCTATACAGTAGGACCTACAAAATTTTTTCTTCATTTTTAAAGCTAAATAATATACCATTGTATGTTTATATGACATTTCATTTATTTATCCTTCAGTGGAAACGAGGGTTGCTTTGATCTGTTGGTTACTGTGAATATTGCTGCTACAATCATGGGTGGACAAATATTATTTCAAGTCCCTGTTTTTTGTTTTTGCTTTCCGTGGTTTCTGTGCCATTTTTTAAAATAGATCTTTATTGGAGTATAATTGCTTCACAATACTGTCTTAGTTTCTGTTGTACACCAGAGTGAATCAGCCATATGCATACATATGTCCCCATATCCCCTCCCTCTTGAGCCTCCCTCCCATCCTCCCTGTCCCACCCCTCTGGGTCATTGCAAAACACCGAGCTGATCACCCTGTGCTATGCTGCTGCTTCCCGCTAGCTATCTCTTTCACATTCGGTAGTGTATACATGTCAATGCTACTCTCACTTTGCCCCAGCTTCCCCCTCCCACCCCGTGTCCTTAAGTCCATTCTCTTATGTCTACATCTTTATTCCTGCCCTGCAACTAGGTTCAGCAGTATCTTTTTTTTTTTTAGATTCCATATATATGCGTTAGCATACGGTATTTGTTCTTCTCTTTCTGACTTACTTCCCTCTGTATGACAGACTCTAGGCCCATCCACCTCATTACAAATAACTCAATTTTGTTTCTTTTTACAGCTGAGTAATATTCCCTTGTATATATGTGCCACATCTTCTTTATCCATTCGTCTGGCAATGGACATTTAGGTTGGTTCCATGTCCTGGCTGTTGTAAATAGTGCTGCAGTGAACATTGTGGTACATGTCTGTTTTTGAGTTATAGTTTTCTCAGGGTATATGCCCAGTAGTGGGATTGCTGGGTCATATGGTAGTTCTGTTTTTAGTTTCTTAAAGAACCTCCATACTGTTTTCCATAGTGGTTGTATCAATTTACATTCCCACCAACAGTGCAGGAGGGAAACATTTTTCACCACACCTTTTCCCGTGTTTATTGTTTCTAGATTTTTTGATAATGGCCATTCTGACTAGCGTGAGCTGGATACCCCATTGTAGTTTTGATTTGCGTTTCTCTAATAATTAGTGATGTTGAGCATCTTTTCATATGTCTCTTGGCCATCTGTATGTCTTCCTTGGTGAAACGTCTATTTATGTCTTCTGCCCATTTTTTAACTGGATTGTTTGTGTTTTTGATATTGAGCTCCATGAGCTGTTTGTATATTTGGGAGATTAATCCTTTGTTTCATTTGCAAATATTTTCTCCCATTCTGAGTGTTGTCTTTTTGTCTTGTTATGGTTTCCTTTGCTGTGCAAAAGCTTAAGTTTAATTAACTCCCATTTGTTTATTTTGTTTTTATTTCCATTACTCTAGGAGGTGGGTCAAAAAAGGTCTTGCTGTGGTTTATGTCAAAGAGTGATTTTTCCTTTGTTTTCCTCCAAGAGTTTTATAGTGTCTGGTCTTACATTTAGGTCTTTAATCCATTTTGAGATTATTTTTGTGTATGGTGTTAGGTAGTGTTCTAATTTCATTCTTTTACATGTAGCTGTCCAGTTTTCCCAGCACTAATTATTGAAGAGGTTGTCTTTCCATTTTATGTTCTTGCTCCTTTATCATAAATTAGGTGCCCATATGTGCATGGGTTTATCTTTGGGCATTCTATCCTGTACTGTTGATCTATATTTCTCTTTTTGTGCCAGTACCATACTGTCTTGATTACTGTAGTTTTGTGGTATAGTTTGAAGTCAGGGAGCCTGATTCCTCCAACTCCGTTTTTATTTCTCAAGATTGCTTTGGCTATTCGGGGTCTTTTGTGTGTCCATACGAATTGTACAATTTTTAGTTCTAATTCTGTGAAGAATGCCATTGGTAGTTTGATAGGGGATTGCATTGGATCTGTAGATTGCTTTGGGTAGTATAGTCATTTTCACAATATTGATTCTTCTAATCCAAGAACACAGTATATCTCTCCATCTGTTTGTCATCTTTAATTTCTTTCATCAGTGTCTTATAGTTTTCTGCATACAGGTCTTTTGTCTCCTTAGGTAGGTTTATTCCTAGGTATTTTATTCTTTTTGTTGTGATGGTAAATGGGATTGTTTCCTTAATTTCTCTTTCTGATTTTTGATTGTTGGTGTATGGGAATGCCAGAGATTTCTGTGCATTAATTTTGTATCATGAAATCTTACCAAATTCACTGATTAGTTCTAGTAGTTTTCTGGTGGCATGTTTAGGGTTTTCTATGTATAGTATCATGTCATCTGCAAACAGTGACAGTTTTACTTCTTTTCCAATTTGTATTCCTTTTATTTCTTTTTCTTCTCTGACTGCTGTGGCTAGGACTTCCAAAACTATGTTGAATAAGAGTGGTGAGAGTTGGCAACCTTGTCCTGTTCCTAATCTTAGTGGAAACGCTTTGTTTTTCACCATTGAGTATGATGCTTGCTGTGGGTTTGTCATATATGGCCTTTATTATGTTGAGGTATGTTCCCTTTATGCCCAATTTTATTTTTTTTTTGCTATACGTGGGCCTCTCACTGTTGTGGCCTTTCCCATTGTGGAGCACAGGCTCTGGATGTGCAGGCTCTGCGGCCATGGCTCACGGGCCCAGCCACTCTGCGTATGCCCATTTTCTAGAGAGTTTTTATCATACATGGGTGTTGACTTTTGTCAAAAGCTTTTTCTGCACCTATTGAGATGATCATATTGTTTTTATTCCTTAATTTGTTAATGTGGTGTATCACATTGATTGATTTGCATATATTGAAGAATCCTTGCATCCCTGGGATAAATCCCACTTGATCATGGTGTTTGATCCTTTTAATGTGTTGTTGGATTCTGTTTGCTCATATCTTGTTCAGGTTTTTTGCATCTAGGTTCATCAGTGATATCAGTCTATATTCTTTTTTTGTGATATCTTTTTCTGGTTTTGGTATCAGGGTGCTGGTTTTGTAGAATGAATTTCGGAGTGTTTCTCCCTCTGCAATTTTTGGGAAGTGTTTGAGAAGGATGGGTGCTAGCTCTTCTCTAAATATTTGATAGAATTCACCTGTGAAGCCATCTGGTCCTGGACTTTTGTTTGTTGGGAGATTTTTAATTACAGTTTCAATTTCATTACTTGTGATACATCTGTTTATATTTTCTAATTCTTCCTGGTTCAGTCTTGGAAAATTGTACCTTTCCAAGAATTTGTCCATTTCTTTGTGATTGTCCATTTTACTGGCATATAGTTGTTTGTAGGAGTCTCTTATAATCCTTTTTATTTCTGCAATGTCAGTCGTGATTTCTCCTTTTTGATTTGTAATTTTATTGATTTGTGTCCTCTCCCTTTTTTTCTTGAGTCTGGCTAAGGGTTTATCAATTCTGTTTATCGTCTCAGAGAAGCAGCTTTTAGTTTTATTGATCTTTGCTATTGTTTTCTTCATTTCTATTTCATTTATTTCTGCTCTGATCTTTATGACTTCTTTCCTTCTACTGACTTTGGATTTTCTTTGTTCTTCTTTCTCTAGTTGTTTTAAGTGTAGGGTTAGATTGTTTATTTAAGATTTTTCTTGTTTCTTGAGGTGAGATTGAATTGCTATAAAACTTCCCTCTTAGAACTGCTTTTGCTCTGTCCCACAGGTTTTGGGTCATCGTGTTTTCGTTGTCATTTGTTTCTATGTATTTTTAAATTTCTTCTTGATTTCTTCAATGATGTCTTGGTTATTTAGTAGTGCACTGTTTAGCCTCCATGTATTTGTGTTTTTTACAGTTTTTTCCTGTGATTGATTTCCAGTCTCATAGCATTGTGGTCAGAAAAGATGCTTGATATGATTTCAATTTTCTTAAATTTTCTGAGGCTTGATTTTTGACCCAAGATATGATCTCTCCTGGAGAATGTTCCATGTGTACTTGAGAAGACAGTGTATTCTGCCACTTTTGGGTGGAATATTCTATAAATATCAATTAAATCTATCTGGTCTACTGTGTCATTTAAAGCTTGTGTTTCCTTATTTATTTTCTGTTTGGATGATCTGTCCATTGGTGTAAGTGGGGTATTAAAGTTCCCTACTATTATTGTGTTACTGTCAATTTCTCCTTTCATGGTTGTTAGTATTTGCCTTATGTATTGAGGTGCTCCTGTGTTGGGTGCCTAAACATTTATGATTGTTATACCTTCTTCTTCGATTGATCCTTTGATCATTATAAGTAGTGTCCCTCCTTATATCTTGTAACTGTCTTTATTTTAAAGTCTATTTTATCTTATGTGAGTATTGCTACTCCAGGTTTCTTTTGATTTCCATTTGCATGGTATATCTTTTTCCATCCTTTCACTTTCAGTCTTTATGTGTTCCTAGGTCTGCAGTGGGTCTCTTGTAGACAGCATATACATGGGTCTTGTTTTTGTATCCATTCAGCCAGTCTGTGTCTTTTGGTGGGGGCATTTAATCCATTTACATTCAAGGTTATTATCGATATGTATGTTCCTTTCACCATTTTCTTAATTGTTTTGTGTTTGTTTTTGTGCGTCTTTTTCTTCTGTTGTGTTTCCTGCCTAGAGAATTTTCATTAGCATTTGTTGTAAAGCTGGTTTGGTGGTGCTGAATGCTCTTAGCTTTTGCTTGTCTGAAAAGCTTTTGACTTCTCCATGGAATCTGAATGAGATCCTTGCTCGGTAGAGTAATCTTGGTTGTAGTTTTTTCTCTTTCATCACTTTAAGTATAGCCTGCCACTGCCTTCTTACCTGTAGAGTTTCCACTAAAAATTCAGCTGATGACCTTATAAGGATTCCTTTGTATGTTGTTTTTTGTTTTTCCCTTGCTGCTTTTAATATTTTTTTCTTTGAATTTAATTTTTGTTAGTTTGATTAATATGTGTCTTGGTGTTTTGTTCCTGAGGTTTATCCTGTATGGGACTCTCTGTGCTTCCTGGACTTGGGTGGCCATTTCCTTTCCTATGTTAGGGAAGTTTTCGACTATAATCTCTTCAAATATCTTCTCAGACCCTTTCTTTTTCTCTTCTTCTTCTGGGACCACATAATTCGAACGTTGGTGCGTTTAGTGTTGTCCCAGAGGTCTCTTGAGATTGTCTTCAATTCTTTTCATTCTTTTTTCTTTATTCTGCTCCTTGGCAGTTATTTCCACACTTCTGTCTTCCAGCTTACTTACTCGTTCTTCTGCCTCCGTTATTCTGTTATTGATTCCTTTTAGTGTTTGTTTGTTTGTTCTTTAGTTCTTCTAGATCTTTGTTAAACATTTCTTGTATTTTCTCAATCCCTGCCTCCATTCTATTTTCGAGATTCTGGATCATCTTTACTATCATTACTTTGAGTTCTTTTTCAGGTAGATCACGTATTTCCTCTTCATTTATTTGGTCATATTGTTTTCAACCTTGCTCCTTCATCTGTGATGTATTTTTTTGCCATCTCATTTTTTTTTTTTTTAAATGAGTGGGATTGTGTTCCTGTCTTACTGGTTGTTTGGCCTGAGGCTTCCAACACTGGAGTTTGTAGGCTGTTGGGTAGAGCTGGGTCTTGGTGCTGAGATGAGGAACTCTGTGAGACCTTACTCTGTTGAATATTCCCTGGGGTCTGAGGTTCTCTGTTAGTCCAGTGGTTTGGGCTCAGAGCTCCCACTGCAGGAGCTTTGGCCTGACCCCTGGCTCGTGAACCAAGATTCTGCAAGCTGCGTGGGGTGGCCAAAAAGAAAGAGAGTGAGAGAACAATAACAAAGTAAAAAATAAAATTAGACTAGGAAACTAACAGATGTGTTAGAAAGAATATAAAAATGAAAATATAGATGAATCAGCCGCCAGAAGGTACATCAGTACCAAAATAGTAAAAAAAAAAAAAAAAAAAAAAGAGGAGAAAAAAAAAAGGTGGGGGGGAAGACCTTGGCTGTGGAGGGTGGTGCCTAAGCAAGGGTGAGGTTTGGGTGGTGGGTGGGGCCTATGCTTAGGACCCACAGGGCTGGAAAAGGCCCTGGGGGCTGTAGGGGGTGGAGCTTAGGCTCAAGGAACAGCAGGGTCCCAAGTGTGCCCCCCACCCCTGGTCTCAGAGGACAGGGGACCTCACCTGGGAGCCCAACAGGCTTCCTGGGCTTGAGTGGTCAGGGTAAATGTCCTCTCCTCTCCTGCTCCTCCAGCCTGGGAGCACCCCTCCCACCTGCCTCTCCTGATCTTCCCGGCCTATGCCCCAGAACCAATTCGGCCAGAGGGTGGGGTGGGCGGGGGGCCTTGGAGGGCAGGGAACTGGCCTGGGAGCTCAGCAGGCTCCCTGGGCCTGAGTGGGTGGGGTAAACCCCCTCTGCTCCTGTCCTGCTCCTCCCGGAGGGCCCCTCCTGCCTGCCTCTCCTGTTCCCCCCTTGGCCTCCTTCCTATGCCCCCAAGGACCCATGCGGCAGGGAGGGGGCTTTGGGGTGGGGGTGGGTACCGGCTTGGGAGCTCAGCAGGCTCCCCGGCCTGAGTGGCCAGGCAATCACCCTCCGCTCCTCTCCCACTCTTCCTAGAGAGTCCCTCCCGCCTACCTCTCCTGATCTCCCCAGCCTCAGGGGGGCCGATTCTGTCTGGCCTTCACTTCTCCTCCCCCATCAGTCCCCTTACATTCTACTGGTTCACTTTGGGGTTCCTCCCGTCTCCTTGGGCGTTAGAGTTCCCCACCAGTGGCCAGCAGCTGCCCTAGTTATGGGGAGATGCTAGTTCCATGTCTTCCCACACTGTCATCTTGACTCCATCTCCTCTGCTTTAGTTTTGAAAGGAAATGTAATGCTAGTAAACTTAGTAGTTTCACGGTTGAGGATATTTTTACTACTTACTTTTTTTAAAGATACCATTTTATTTCTCATTTTAACTTTCTTACTGACTTTGCGGTATGTAACCTAAGGCATTTCTACTCATGTAATTTAGAAAGTACCACCAATTAAATCACAGAGAAAAATATTTTCCTTGGCAGAAGCATTTGGCAAGAAGACCGTTTCTTCCTATTATTTTTTATCTAAGGGACAATATCATTTAAGGAAAGTTTTTTTTAATTGAAGTGTAGTTGATTTACAATGTTGTGTTAATTTCTGCTGCACAGCAAAGTGAGTCAGTTATACATATATATACATTGTTTTTCATATTTTCCATTATGGTTTATCACAAGATATTGAATATAGTTCCCTGTGCTCTACAGTAGGACCTTGTTGTTTATGCATTCTGTATATAATAGCTTGCATCTGCTAGCCCCAAACTCCCACTCCATCCCTTCCCCACACTCCCTAAAGAAAGTTTTAAATGAACAAATTCATGGATCACCTACAATCAGAAATATTATACATTTTCCTTGGTCTCTAAAAACTTGGATGTATATTGTCTTAAATAATGGTAATCAACATTTAGACTTTAGAACCTATTTTATGTTTTGCTTTTAACACTAATATGTCATTTATGTATTTTATAAAAAGATTTATTTATTTAACTTACTTTTGGCTGCGTTGGTTCTTAGTTGCAGCACGCAGGATCTTCGTAGAGGCATGCGGGATCTTTTGCTGCGGCTCGGAGGCTCCTCCTTGTGGTGTGCGGCCTTCTCTCTAGTTTTGGCATCCAGTTTTCTCTTCTCTAGTTGTGGCGTGCAGGCTCCAGCATGCAAGGGCTCTGTAGTTGTGGCACACAGGTTCCAGTGTGTGGGCTCTGTAGCTTGCGACACACGGGCTCTAGTTGAGGCACGTGAGCTCAGTAATTGTGGCATGCCGGCTTAATTGCCCCGCAGCATATGGGATCTTAGCTCCCTGACCAGGGATCAAACCCACGTCCCCTGCATTGTAAGGCAGATTCTTTACACTGGACAACTAAGGAAGTCCCTAATATGTCATTTATTTTCATTTATATTGTCTTCTTAAATAGTAATTTAAAATATTACATTGTATTCCATCAGGTTGATATGCTGAAACTTACTGGTTATTCTTTCACCAGAAGAATTTAAATTCTCATTACTTGATTTCCATTCCTCTTTCATATCCCTGATTTTCTGTTAATGCCATGTTTATTTCTGGAAAAGTTTATATCCCTAGAGGATTATTTTCCCTTGGCAGCTAATTGTCACAATAAAGCATTAGTAGAATAATTTGCTGCAGCAAATATAATTTGTCTATTTTTTTTTAACACCATCTCAGAGATTCACCCTAGAGTCTGTCATGGCCAGTGCAGGTAACATGGTAATTGCATCCCAAATGGGAAATGAGAACACCACCTACTCCTTATAAGTATGGGCCTGATGGTTCCTCACCAGAACTAGCCTGTCATTCACTTCCCACCTGCAGGGGGGAGAGGAATCCCATTCAGATGAGTCACTTCTGCCTCAGCTCTTACAGGGAATGATAGAGACAGACTCTTCTGAAATTTTTTCTTTTTTCTCCTTTGATGCTCATTGTCATGTTTTTCTCATTTTTCCTTCTATTTTTTCTATATATGTCATCTTCTTTTCCATCAGTTATCATTGATCTGTCTTGTTTTCTTTCCTCTTTTTCTCATTTTTTTCTTTTTTTTCACCACATTGCATATATTTTCTTAGTCTCTTTCATGCTTCCTTTTCTCACCCACATCTCTCCATCATTTTAAAATTTTTTTCTGATTTTATCTCATTTTTCTTTGAGGTGACATAGCACAATATTAGAAGAGCTGTATCTAGCGTCAGGTTTTCTGGGTTAAATCTCACTTCTACCACTTACTAGATGTATGACCTTGGGCAAGATATATGTTCTTATCTGTAAAACAGGAATAAAAACAGTAATTCCCCCAAAAAGTTGTTGTGAAGAGTAAATAAATTATTACAGATAAATGGTTTAGACGTGTGCTTGGCCCATAGGGTCTACTATTAATATTCTCATTGCTTTACACCCTTTATTTGTAGCTCCTTTTAATTCTCTTCAGCATCTCTGTCATTTTCTTCAGCTACACCCTTTTTTCCTCTGTTGATAGCCTAACGTGGGTTTATTTTTTAAATTGCTTTGCTTTTACTTGTGTTCTATTACACTCTTTTTTGCTCTTTTAATTCATTTCTATCTTTTCCTGTGCACAGAAAACTTTTACAGTTATAATTTCCTTTCTCTAATTTTTTTAACAGGTTTGTAGGGGTTTTTTAAAAATTAATTTATTTTTGGCTGTGTTGGGTCTTTGTTTCTGGGTGAGGGCTTTCTCTAGTTGTGGCAAGCGGGGGCCGCTCTTCATCGCGGTGCACGGGCCTCTCACTATCACAGCCTCTTTTGTTGCGGAGCACAGGCTCCAGACGCGCAGGCTCAGTAATTGTGGCTCATGGGCCCAGTTGCTCCGCGGCATGTGGGATCTTCCCAGACCAGGGCTCGAAACCGTGTCCCCTGCATTAGCAGGCAGATTCTCAACCATTGCGCCACCAGGGAAGCCCTTTCTCTAATTCTTTACCTCTCTTTAATGTCCTTAAGTCCATTTTATTCATCATAGGAATGCAGCCTTCTCTAGGTTTTACATTTACTGTATTGTTTGTTTTAAAATCTCTTCTTTCATTGTTTATCTATTCATCATTTAGTAATCTGGCTTAGTTATCCTTAGAGGTGACATTTCTTCACATATTCTCTTGTGTGTTTTACATTTCATTTCTGATCCCCCGTCTCCCATTCCCTTTATAATTTTATAATGTTATATATCTTCTATTATTTTGCATTTTTATTGATGTTTTTCTTCTTTCATTTATTTATCTTGAGATATTTCTATGTATGAGTACTTCTATCCTCTTTCTTTGAATATAAGTTTTCTTCTATCGTTTGCTGTGTTTTTTCCCCAAATCACTCTCTTGATCACTTCATCCTATCTTATTTTCAATTCAATAAATTTGTTTCTCTAGAGAGTCTATTTTTTTCTTATCTCACAAACCCCCTTTACCTTATATTCTTTAACCATATTCCCCGTATATTTTTCACATTCTTTTCTCTCCTTTTTTTTCTCCATTATAATTTGACTTCTCACTTGCTCTCAATATTTGCTCTTAAATGTTTTAAATTATCACCTATATTTTTTCTTATTATGTTGACAGGTTAAAAAATATCTTCTATGGGATAATCATCTCTGTTAGCTCAGAAACAGATCTTTCCTATATAGAGCTCAGTTTCCAGTAGAAGCAGCAGAAACCCCAGACACTTTTAGTACTGTGATAAATGCTATGGGAAAGATAGATGAAAATTCCTCAAGAAGATAAGAAAAGTCTTACATGGAACAGTTTCTAACTTTTAGTGTTAAATTATTTCACCTATTTTCCATTTTTATACTTATTTTTTCCATTAAATATTCCATTACCCTAGGAGTAAATGTTTCTATTCCATAGAAGAATATCTGTAGTGCTATAGAAATTGATATTAATAACATTTTAAATTCTAAATAAAGATATATTCTATAGACTGCATAGAGGACTTTGTGAATTACTGTTACAATTGAAATTATCACACTTTTTAAGGAGATGAAATTCATAATACAGTATTGTTCTTAAAACTTTTGAAAGTAAAATGTAAATGTGAGGATTACTATTTTAAAAAACTAAAAGGAAATTTTCAAATTTGATAACTTACCCTGCCAGATATTTGACTACATTTAAGCAACAATAAACATGTGTAATGATGATTAGCTAACAATTCAATTATTCAGTGGAAAGTAGTAGTTCATTAAAAAGCAGATCAGAGGAATTATAAGCAACCTGTATATAATAATTTAGCATTAAGAATTAGGAAAGAATAGTCTCTATATGTGTGCTGTCCAGAATGGTAGCCACTAGCCAGTGAGTACCTGAAATGTGGCTAATTCAAACCAAGACATGCTTTCAGTATAAAATACACACTGAATTTTGGAGACTTAGAATTGAAAAAGAATCTAAAACATCTCTATTTTTATATTGATTATATGTTGAAATAATATTTGGATATATTGAGTCAAATAAAAATACATGGTTAAATTATTTTATTTCCACTTATTTTTTCCCTTTATTTTTTAATTGAAGGATAGTTGATTTACAATGTTACTTTCAGGTGTGCAGCGAAGTGGTTCAGTTATACATATGTATTCTTCTTCTTCAGATTCTTTTCCATTATAGGTTATTACATGGTACTGAATATGGTTCTTTGTGCTATACAGTAGGTCCTCGTTTATCTATTTTATACATAGTAGTCTGTATATGTTAATCCCAAACTCCTAATTTATCCCTCCCCTGTTTCTATTTTTTTTAATGTATCTAGTATAAACTTAAAATGACAATATAACTTACATATTTTATTATTGAATAGTGCTGTGCTAGATAATTGTAGGTGAAGTGATGTGTCTCTGTCTCCTTTGTATTGGGTTCACCATCATATGCCCCACTTTAAGCACACTGCTTTCATCAGTCCAGAAGTATGTGCAGACATCTACATATTAATACATAATCAATTCCCATAAATTCATTCCTCAAATCATTTTCTCTTGTATAGTAATTCAGAATTCTATTTAACGTGCACGAATTTTGTGTGATATTCCTTGGTCTGATTTTACCTTTTTATTCAGTGCTATTTTTTCAGATCTTTATATATTAATGATTTAAGTCTAAATCATTCTAACTTCTGCACATTTTTTATTTGCAGCATTCACATTTATATTCATCTATATCTGAATTGGTGAATAGTTGTTTCATGTCCTTGTAAAGCTGTCTATACTGAATATACATTCAAGCATAAAACTTATGTATCAGATGGTATGTACATATTAAATTCAATAAACACTTCCAAATTACACTCTAGAATTAACATACTAGTTTACTACACCACTAATAGTATCTGACAGTTTCTATTTTCCCACATCCTCACTAGCTCTTGAGATTATCTGACTGATGCTCTTGTCAGCATGATGAAGTACAATATCTTCCTGTTCTTCTAAGACGCATTTTTATAATTGCTACTGGAGTTAAATATAGTTTCAAAGCTTATTTGATCATCGGGTTACCCCTTCTATGAATTATTCCATAGATTGTCCAGTTGTCTTTGGGTACCCTGTCTCTCTTATAGATTTAAAGGAGATAATAGCATATTGAGGAGATAAGAATAATACATTTTCAGTTCAGGATGCATTGCAAATATCTCACTGTGTCTCCTACTTTTTGATTTTCCATTGTATAACTCTTGGTAGGGGATATTTTATATGAACATATACATACACACATATATGTACATATATACACATAAATATATCTATATGTATGCACTAATAATTCCAGATTAAAATCAGGTTAATTGTTACTAAATAACTGATAGAAATCTTAGAAATAAATCTCAGAAGTTAGCAGGTAACTTTCTAATTTTAAAATCAACAAATGCCAAAGGACAAAATAATTTTGTGTATAGTAAATTAGGTTCAATAACTTAGAAAAAATATATGAACAAAATTTAATGGCAACATATATTGAAATATATAAATTGAATTGAATATATTTAGTCAATAAATTGAATATATTTATTGAATTGAATATATTCATAAATCGAATATATTAAATTTAATAAATTTATTTTATCAAATATGCAAAATATATCAGCCATACAAATGTGCAAATCATTTAAAATCAACACTTTTTTTCACACACACACATTTTATTTTTACAAGAGACAAATAAACTGACACCAAGCATTGTAAATGGATGACCACAACAAAAGCAACAATGATTGCGATTACCAAACACGAAACACACTCATACTATGTCATAATATTGACATTTAGTCCAGTAATCCTCCACTGTAACAGCTCCTTTACTTTGCAGTGAAAATTGATTTGTATATTTTTTGCCTCTGAGTCATTGTGGGATTTTTTTTTTTATTCAAACAGAAAGTCACAAAAATTATAATCACCCTCATCAGTTCACTCAGTCCCATGTAATTAATTTCTTTTCATCTTGATCTTTTGTTAGCACTTTTATGAATTCTGAAAATGCTTATTCATTCAGTTCAGCAGTATAGTCAGTTACCAGAAACCTGTACTTGTCAGACTCTTTTCCATCAATTCCTTGAAGATGAAACCCTTTTATAGGAACATGTTTGCAAGAGCATCAGAATACACCCAGAACTGTCTGTAAATGACAAAAGACTTAAAAATGACCACAGTTAAAGATTTGATGAAAGTTCATAATAATGCAATTGACAAGGAAATTTAGTTATTTCTGAGATATACATTTTAAAGTAATAACTAGAATTATAACATAACATTATACCAGAACATATAAGCTTTTTAGAAATTTCATGTAATGTCTGAAACGTATTAACATATTTCCATACAAATAACCCAAAGAAAGTTTAGTATTAGTTGTTTTTTGGGTTTTTTTCATACTGCAGGTTCTTATTAGTCGTCAGTTTTATACACATCAGTGTATATACATGTCAATCCCAATCGCCTGATTCAGCACACCACCATCGCCACTGCACTGTGGTTTTCCCCCCTTGGTGTCCATACGTTTGTTCTCTACATCTGTGTCTCAACTTCTGCCCTGCCACCTGGTTCATCTGTACCATTTTTCTAGGTTCCACATACATGCGTTAATATACGATATTTGTTTTTCTCTTTCTGACTTACTTCACTCTGTATGACAGTCTCTAGGTCAATCCACGTCTCAAAAAATGACTCAATTTCGTTCCTTTTTATGGCTGAGTAATATTCCATTGTATATATGTACCACAACTTCTTTATCCATTCATCTGTCAATGGGCATTTAGGTTGCTTCCATGACCTGGCTATTGTAAACAGTGCTGCAATGAACATTGGGGTGCATGTGTCTTTTTGAATTATGGTTTTCTCTGGGTATATGCCCAGTAGTGGGATTGCTGGATCATATGGTAATTCTATTTTTAGTTTTTTAAGGGACCTCCATACTGTTAGCCATAGTGGCTGTAATCAATTTACATTCCCACCAACAGTGCAAGAGGGTTCCCTTTTCTCCACACCCTCTCCAGCATTTGTTGTTTGTAGATTTTCTGATGATGCCCATTCTAATTGGTGTGAGGTGATACCTCATTGTAGTTTTGATTTGCATTTCTCTAATAATTAGTGACGTTGAGCAGCTTTTCATGTGCTTCTTGGCCATCTGTATGTCTTCTTTGGAGAAATGTCTATTTAGGTCTTCTGCCCATTCTCGGATTGGGTTTTTTGTTTCTTTAATATTGAGCTGCATGAGTTGCTTATATATTTTGGAGATTACTCCTTTGTTGATTCGTTTGCAAATATTTTCTCCCATTCTGAGGGTTGTCTTTTCGTCTTGTTTATAGTTTCCTTTGCTGTGCAAAAGCTTTGAAGTTTCATTAGGTCCCATTTATTTATTTTTGTTTTTATTTCCATTACTCTAGGAGGTGGATCAAAAAAGATCTTGCTGTGATTTATGTCAAAGAGTGTTCTTTCTATGTTTTCCTCTAAGAGTTTTATAGTGTCATCTTACATTTAGGTCTCGAATCCATTTTGAGTTTATTTTTGTGTATGGTGTTAGGGAGTGTTCTAATTTCATTCTTTTACATGTAGCTGTCCAGTTTTCTCAGCACCACTTACTGAAGAGGCTGTCTTTTCTCCACTGTACATTCCTGCCTCCTTTATCAAAGATAAGGTGACCATATGTGCGTGGGTTTATCTCTGGGCTTTCTATTCCTGTTCCATTGATCTATCTTTCTGTTTTTGTGCCAGTACCATAGTGTTTTGATTACTGTAGCTTTGTAGTATAGTCTGAAGTCAGGGAGTCTGATTCCTCCAGCTCCGCTTTTTTTCTCTCAAGACTGCTTTGGCTGTTTGGGGTATTTTGTGTCTCCATACAAATTTTAAGATGATTCGTTTTAGTTCTGTAAAAAAATGCCATTGGTAATTTGATAGGGATTGCATTGAATCTGTAGATTGCATTGGGTACTATAGTCATTTTCATAATATTGATTCTTCCAATCCAAGAACAAGGTATATCTCTCTATCTGTTGGTATCATCTTTAATTTCTTTCATCAGTGTCTTATATCTGCATACAGGTCTTTTGTCTCCCTAGGTAGATTTATTTCTAGGTATTTTTTTTGTTGTTGTTGCAATGGTAAATGGGAGTGTTTCCATAATTTCTCTTTCAGATTTTTCATCATTAGTGTATAGGAATGCAAGAGATTTCTGTGCATTAATTTTGTATCCTGCAACTTTACCAAATTCATTGATTAGCTCTAGTTTTCTGGTGGCATTTTTAGGATTCTCTATGTATAGTATCATGTCCTCTGCAAACAGTGACAGTTTTACTTCTTCTTTTCCAATTTGTGTTCCTTTTATTTCTTTTTCTTCTCTGATTGCCATGGCTAGGACTTCCAAAACTATGTTGAATAATAGTGGTGAGAGTGGACATCCTTGTCTCGTTCCTGATCTTAGAGGAAATGCTTTCAGTTTTTCATCATTGAGAATGATGTTTGCTGTGGGTTTGTCATAGATGGCCTTTATTATGTTGAGGTAGGTTCCCTCTATGCCCACTTTCTGGAGAGTTTTTATCATAAATGGCTGTTGAATTTTGTCAAAAGCTTTTTCTGCATCTATTGAGATGATCATATGGTTTTTATTCTTCAATTTGTTAATATGGTGTATCACATTGATTGATTTGCATATATTGAAGAATCCTTGCATCCCTGGGATAAATCCCACTTGATCATGGTGTATGATGCTTTTAATGTGTTGGATTCTGTTTGCTAGTGTTTTGTTGAGGATGTTTGTATCTATTTCCATCAGTGATATTGGTCTCTAATTTTCTTTTTTTATAGTATCTGTCTGGTTTTGGTATCAGGGTGATGGTGGCCTCATAGAATGAGTTTGGGACTTTTCCTTCCTCTGCAATTTTTTGGAAGAGTTTGAGAAGGATGGGTGTTAGCTCTTCTCTAAATGTTTGATAGAATTCACCTGTGAAGCCATCTGATCCTGGGCTTTTGTTTGTTGGACGATTTTTAATCACAGTTTCAATTTCATTACCTGTGATTGATCTGTTCATATTTTCTGTTTCTTCCTGGTTCAGTCTTGGAAGGTTATACCTTTCTAAGAATTTGTCCATTTCTTCCAGCTTGTCCGTTTTATTGGCATAGAGTTGCTTGTAGTAGTCTCTTAGGATGCTTTGTATTTCTGCCGTGTCCATTGAAACTTCTCCTTTTTCATTTCTAATTTTATTGATTTGAGTCCTCTCCCTCTTTTTCTCAATGAGTCTGGCTAATGGTTTATCAATTTTGTTTATCTTCTTGAAGAACCAGATTCTAGTTTTATTGATCTTTGCTATTGTTTTCTTTGTTTCTATTTCATTTATTTCTGCTCTGATCTTTATGATTTCTTTCCTTCTGATAACTTTTGGTTTTGTTTGTTCTCTTTTCTCTAGTTCCTTTAGGTGTATGGTTAGATTGTTTACTTGAGATTTTTCTTGTTACTTGAGGTAGGCTTGTATAACTATAAACTTCCCTCTTAGAACTGCTTTTGTTGCATCCCATAGGTTTTGGATCATCGTGTTTTCATTGTCATTTGTCTCTAGGTATTTTTTGATTTCCTCTTTGATTTCTTCAGTGATCTCTTGGTTATTTAGTAACGTATTGTTTAGCCTCCATGTGTTTGTGTTTTTTACATTTTTTTCCCTGTAATTCATTTCTAATCTCATAGCATTGTGGGCAGAAAAGATGCTTGATATGATTTCAGTTTTCTTAAATTTACTGAGGCTTGATTTATGACCCAAGATGTGATCTATCCTGGAGAATGTTCCATGCACACTTGAGAAGAAAGCGTAATCTGCTGTTTTTGGATGGAATGTCCTATAAATATCAATTAAGTCTATCTGGTCTATTGTGTCATTTAAAGCTTGTGTTTCCTTATTTATTTTCATTTTGGATGATCTGTCCATTGGGGTAAGTGAGATGTTAAAGTCCCCCACTATTATTGTGTTACTGTCTATTTCCTGTTTTATAGCTGTCAGCAGTTGCCTTATGTATTGAGGTGCTCCTATGTTGGGTGCATATATATTGATAATTTTTATATCTTCTTTTTGGATTGATCCCTTGATCCTTACGTAGTGTCCTTCCTTGTCTCTTGTAACATTCTTTATTTTAAAGTCATTTTATCTGAGGTGAGTATTGCTACTCCAGGTTTCTTTTGATTTCCATTTGCATAGAATATCTTTTTGCATCCCCTCACTTTCAGTCTGAATGTGTCCCTAGGTCTGAAGTGGGTCTTTTGTAGACAGCATATATATGTGTCTTGTTTTTGTATCCATTCAGCAAGCCTGTGTCTTTTAGTTGGAGCATTTAATCCATTCACGTTTAAGGTAATTATTGATATGTATGTTCCTGTGACCATGTTCTTAATTGTTTGGGGTTTGTTTTTGTAGCTCCCTTTCTTCTCTTGTGTTTCCCACTTAGAGAAGTTCCTTTCGCATTTGTTGTAGAGCTGGTTTGGTGGTGCTGAATTCTCTTAGCTTTTGCTTTTCTGTAAAGCTTTTGATTTCTCCATCGAATCTGAATGAGATCCTTGCCAAGTAGAGTAATCTTGGTTGTAGGTTCTTCCCTTTCATCACTTTACGTATATCATGCCACTCCCTTCTGGCCTGTTTGTAGTTTCTGCTGAGAAATCAGCTGTTAAGCTTATGGGAGTTCCCTTGTATGTTATTTGTCATTTTTCCCTTGGTGCTTTCAATAATTTGTCTTTAATTTTTGCCAATTTGATTACTATGCGTCTTGGTGTGTTTCTCCTTGGGTTTATCCTGTATGGGACTCACTGCGCTTCCTGGACTTGGGTGGCTTTTTCCTTTCCCATGTTAGGGAAGTTTTCGACTACAATCTCTTCAAATATTTTCTCTGCTCCTTTCTCTCTCTCTTCTCCTTCTGGGACCCCTATAATGCGAATGTTCTTGCATTTAATGTTGTCCCAGAGGTCTCTTAGGCTGTCTTCATTTCTTTTCATTCTTTTTTCTTTAGTCTGTTCCACAGCAGTGAATTCCACCATTCTGTCTTCCAGGTCACTTATCCGTTCTTCTGCCTCAGTTATTCTGCTATTGATTCCTTCTAGTGTAGTTTTCATTTCAGTTATTGTATTGTTTATCTCTGTTTGTTCTTTAATTCTTCTAGGTCTTTGATAAACATTTCTTGCATCTTCTTGATCTTTGCCTCCATTCTTTTTCCAAAGTCCTGGATCATCTTCACTATCATTATTCTGAATTCTTTTTCTGGAAGGTTTCCTATCTCCATTTCATTTGTTGTTTTTCTGGGGTTTTATCTTGTTCCTTCATCTGGTGCATAGCCCTCTGCCTTTTCATCTTGTCTATCATTCTGTGAATGTGGTTTGTGTTCCACAGGCTGCAGGATTGTAGTTCTTCTTGCTTCTGCTGTCTGTCCTCTGGTGGATGAGGCTATCTAAGAGGCTTGATGGGAGGGACTGGTGGTGGGTAGAGCTGACTGTTGCTTTGGTGGGCAGAGCTCAGAAAAACTTTAATCCACTTGACTGTTTATGGGTGGGGCTGGGTTCCCTCCCTGTTGGTTGTTTGGCCTGAGGCAACCCAACACTGGAGCCCACCTGGGCTCTTTGGTGGGGCTAATGGCGGACTCTGGGAGGGCTCACGCCAAGGAGAACTTCCCAGAAGTTCTGTTGCCAGTGTCCTTGTCCTCACAGTGAGACAGAGCCACCCCCCCCCCCCGCCTCTGCAGGAGACCCTCCAACACTAGCAGGTAGGTCTGGTTCAATCTCCCGTGGGGTCACTGCTCCTTCCTCTGGGTCCTGATGCACATGCTACTTTGTGTGTGCCCCCCAAGAGTGGAGTCTCTGTTTCCCCCAGTCCTGTCGATGTCCTGCAATCAATTCCCACTAGACTTCAAAGTCTGACTCCCTAGGAATTCCTCCTCCCGTTGCCAGACCCCCAGGGTGGGAAGCCTGATGTGGGGCTCAAAACCTTCACTCCAGTGTGTGGACTTCTGTGGTATAAGTGTTCTCCAGTCTGTGAGTCCCCACCCAGCAGTTATGGGATTTGATTTCACTGTGATTGCGCCCCTCCTACCATCTGATTGTGGCTTCTCCTTTGTCTTTGGATGTGGGTATCTTTTTTGGTGAGTTCCAGTGTCTCCCTGTCAGTGATTATCCAGCAGCTAGTTGTGATTCTGGTGTTCTAGCAAGAGGGAATGAGAGCACATCCTTCTACTCTGCCATCTTGGTTCCTCTTCTAAAATCAACACTTTGAATTGACATTTAACAAGATGCAAAGCAAATCAACAAGTTTGTTTTAAAAGTTCAACCTAATACAAAATTAATCAAATTACAACAGCAAAGCCATATTTTTCTCCAAAGAAAAACTGGCAAAGATTATCAAAAGTTACTCTATGCCAGTTTGGTTAGAGTTGGTTAGATACTTTGTTGAATATGAGTTTATTTGGGTATAACTTTTCTGGAAATAACTTGGCAATTATTGCCATTTATACATAAGGCTTTGTACCTGAAGAACACAGCAGTATTTCTAGTGAGGAAATTTCAAATATGAAAACACTGTCAGAAATTATGAAATATTAAATATTTATTTTAAAAATATATTTAAAATTATGTTTACAAGGCACTCTACATGGAGAATGCTTCTGTTCTCAATTACAAACATGATACAAAATTCTATGTTATCATTTCTTTAAAAGATTTTAAAAAGCTGCAGTTAAGTATCAAATGTTAAATGTGTTTGCCTCTATATGGGTAGGATTATGTATATTTTAAAATATCACATTATAATTCTTTTTCCCCAAATTTCTACAATTTTAATTTTAATAACTCTCTTAGACAGAACATAATACTATTTTAATCCATGCATTGATCACAAATGTTTGCTTTTCTCTGTAGTCTGCTTTCTTGTGGAAGCAAATAAAATTGTGTGATATTTACAGATCTAGTTATTTCTGATTATCTTACAATCTGTTCCTCTAGTGATCTCACAAATGCCAAAAAATATGTTCCCTTATGTAGCGCATATAGTGTTTCAAGATCTGGGATAGTGTTTTCTTTGGCCTTAGTACAATTTTCCACTATTTTATTTTCTGTGTATCAATTGATTTTATCAACTTATATCTAATTCTACTTCTAGGTATTTGGGCATTGTTTTTAATCCTAACAAAGACACAAAAAAATGTTTTCAAGCAATGTGATCCTTGGAATTTTGTTCCTCTCCCAAACCTGCATTGGAGTTGTAGGGAACTCATTGATCACTGCATATGCTTACATTTTCTTTGACACATGTCAGAAGAAGGCCACAGATAATATTCTCATCCATCTGACTTTTTGTAATGGTTATCATAATTTGTAGAGGTATTCCAGAAGTGATGTTTTATTTTGGAATTAAACATATTCTAGATGTTGTTGGATGTAAGGCAGTGCTATTCATTATTATAGAGTTGCATGTGGACTTTCTATCTGCTCCACGAGTCTCCTGAGCATCTTCCAAGCCATCACCATCAGTCCCAGCAACTGCATCCTACTATGGCTCAAACTCAAAGCATCCAGTTTAATTTTATCTTCTTTCCTCTTCTTTTGGATCTTTAACATCTTGCTCAACATCCAGATCATAAGAGGTAGTACGGCATCAAAAAATGTCACTTTTCTTGGGCATGGATTTCCTCTGAAATACTGTACAACATTTGGGCCTCGTGTTGCATTTATAAGAGTTATTCTTACTAATGACATTCTCTTTATGTTCCTTATGGTCTGGACCAGTATTTACATGGTGACTCTCCTACACAGACATCAGAAGTTCAGGTTTGGCCCAAGAGCAAGAAAACCCAGAAAATCTCCTCAGAGTAGAGAGCCACTCAAACAATCCTTTACCTGGTGACATTTTTTTTTTAATTAATTCTTTCCTCATTACGCACATTTCCTTTTCACATCACAAAGATTTTAATCAACAGTGCATCAGTGTCTTTTTCTCATCCTCAGTGCTCTGCCCTTTGGTGCTGATCAATAGTGACAGCAGGGTTTTCAAAGTGCTCTGTGCTCTTCCAAAGAGAAGAAGGTAGCTTCAAAAGTAGATAACTGATGAATGATATTCAAAATCTTTAAGTTGCATCTAAGGGGTCCATGAGGAACAAAATTCTTCTTTATCATGATAAGGAAAATTTCAGCACACAGAATTTTAATAGACACACCTGTTCTCTTATGTCTCTAATTCCTGTAGAGATGTTTTCAGGAGATTTTTCACTCACCAACAGAATTGAAGGTAAAGTTTTGGAATGGTACAAGCAATAGAGTCTGGGTAGACTCTTTGAGGCAACTGAATATGAGACATTTAAAGGTGTGATTATTTTATGTTAATGAAAGACTACCTTAAATCGTTGAATCAATTGTTAGCTTTGGTGTTAAATTTACAGATGCAATGTTTTCTAATCCTACCACATAGTATAAGTGATTTAATTAACAGCTAATGATAATTTAACAGAAAATGATGAAAAATAGAGGTGCAGGCCATATCAATAAAAATTACTGGAAGTTTATGAAAGCTACAGAACAGCCTGTCTTCAGTACTGAGAATTTCAGTACTTCGTTATAGCTCTTCCTTAAGTCTTCCTTAATCTCACTAAGTGATGTTACCTAGTATTCAGTATAGAAGAGAACATCAGTTCTGGATTTATACCACCTAAATATGTTTAGTTGTATCATTGTAATTAGCAACTTTTTTCAAAATAATTTTAAAGTATAAATCTTCCCACTTTACCTAGTTCCCTGTTAGCTTTTTTTAACTTTTTTTTTAAACTGAAGTATAGTTAGTTTACAATGTTGTGTTAATTTTAGGTGTACAGCAAAGTGATTCAGTTATACATACGTACATATATACATATATATTATTTTTCAGATTCTTTTCTATTATAGGTTATTACAAGATACTGAATATGATTCTTTGTGCTATACAGTAGGTCCTCGTTTATCTACTTTATACACAGCAGTCTGTATATGTTAATCCCAAACTCCTAATTTATTCCCCCCTCCCCTGCCATGCCTCCTCCCTTGCTATTCCCCCAGTAACCACAAGTTTGTTTTCTATGTCTGTGGATATATTTGCTTTGTAAATAAGTTCATTTGTATTGTTTTTTTAGATTCCATATATAAGCGATATCATATGATATTGGCCTTTCTGTCTGGCTTACCTCACTTAGTATAATAATCTCTAGGTCCATCCATGTTGCTGCAAGTGACATTATTTCGTTCTTTTTTATGGCTAATATTCCATTGTATATATGTACCACATCTTCTTTATCCACTCCTCTGTCGATGGACATTTAGGTTATTTCCATGTCTTGGCTATTGTAAATAATGCTGTAATGAGCATTCGGGTGCATGTATCTTTTCGAATTATAGTTTTCTCTGGATTTATGCCCAGGAGTGGGATTGCAGAATCATATGGTAGCTATTTTTAGGTTTGTTTTGAAGGAACCTCCATACTGTCCTCTATAGTGGCTGTACCAATTTACATTGCCACCAAGAGTGCAAGAGGGTTCCCTTTTCTCCACACCCTCTTCAGCATTTATTGCTTGTAGATTTTTTGATGATGGCCCTTCTGACCCGTGTGAGGTGATACCTCATTGTGGTTTTGATTTGCATTTCTCTAGTAATTGGCGATGTTGAGCATCTTTTCACGTGCCTCTTGGTCATCTGTATGTCTTCTTTGGAGAAACGTCTGTTTAGATCTTCTGCCCACTTTGTGATTGGGTTGTTTGGGCTGTTTGTATATTTTGGAAATTAATCCCTTGTCGGTTGAATCATTTGCAAATATTTTCTCCCATTCTGTAGGTTGTCTTTTCATTTTGTTTATGGTTTCCTTTGCTGTGCAAAAGCTTTGAAGTTTAATTAGGTCCTATTTGTTTATTTTTGTTTCTATTTCCATTACTCTAGGAGATGGATCCAAAAAAATATTGTTGTGATTTATGTCAGAGTGTTCTGCCTATGTTTTCCTCTAGGAGTTTTATAGTATTCGGTCTTACATTTAGGTCTTTAATCAATTTTGATTCTGTTTTTGTGTTTATGGTGTTAGAGTATGTTCTAATTTCATTCTTTTGCATGTAGCTGTCCAGTTTTCCCAGCACCACTCACTGAAAAGACTGTCTTTTCTCCATTGTATATTCTTGCCTTCTTTGTCATAGATTAACTGACCATAAGAGTGTGGGTTTATTTCTGGGGTTTCCTGTTCCATTGATCTATGTGTCTGTTTTTGTGTCGGTACAATAGTGTTTTGATTACTGGAGGTTTGTAATATAGTCTGAAGTCAGGGACCCTGATTCCTCCCAGCTCTCTTCTTTCTCAAGACTGTTTTGGCTATTTGGGGTCTTTTGTGTTTCCATACAGATTTTAAAATTTTGTTCCAGTTCTGTGAAAAATACCATTGGTAATTTGATATGCATTGCATTGAATCTGTAGATTGCCTTTGGTAGTACAGTCATTTTAACAATATTGATTCTTCCAATCCTAGAACACAGTATATCTTTCCATCTGTTTGTGTTGTCTTCAGTTTCTTTCATCAGCATCTTATAGTTTTCAGAGTACAGGTCTTTTGCCTCCTTAGGTAAGTTTATTCCTAGGTATTTTATTCTTTTTGATGCGATGGTAAATGGGATCATTTCTGTAATTCCTCTTTCGACATTTCAATGTCAGTGTATAGAAATGCAGCAGATTTCTATATATTAATTTTGTATCCAGCAACTTTATCATTTCACTGATGAGCTCTAGAAATTTTCTGGTGGCATCTTTAGGATTTTCTATGTATAGCATCATATCATCTGCAAACAGTGACAGTTTTACTTCTTTTCCAATTTGGATTCCCTTTATTTCTTTTTCTTCTCTGATTGCCACGGCTAGGACTTCCAAAACTATGTTGAATAAAAGTGGCAAGAGAGGACATCCTTGTCTTGTTCCTGATCTTAGAGGAAATGCTTTCAGCTTTTCACCATTGAGTATAATGTTAGCTTTAAGTTTGTCATATATGGCCTTTATTAGGTTGAGGTAGGAGTTTTTATGATAAATGGGTATTGAATTTTGTCAAAAGCTTTTTCTGCATCTATTGAAATGATCATATGGTTTTTATTCTTCAATTTGTTGATGTGGTGGATCACACTGATTGATTTGTGGATATTGAAAAATCCTTGCATCCCTGGGATAAATCCCACTTGTTTATGGTGTATGATCCTTTTAATGTGTTGTTGGAAGTTTTAAAATCACAGTTTCAATTTTAGTACTTGTGATTGGTCTGTTCATATTTTCTATTTCTTCCTGGTTCAGTCTTGGGAGATTGTACCTTTCTAAGAATTTGTCCATTTCTTCTAGGTTGTCCATTTTATTGGTGTATAGTTGCTTGTAGTAGCCTCTTATGATCCTGTGTATTTCTGTGGTGTCCGTTGTAACCTCTCCTTTTTCGTTTCTAATTGTATTGATTTCAGCCCTCTCCCTTTTTCTTGATGTGTCTCACTAAAGGTTTATCAATTTTGTTTCTTGTCAAAGAACCAGCTTTTAGCTTTATTAATCTTTGCTATTGTTTTCTTCATTTCTATTTCACTTATTTCAGCTCTGATCTTTATGATTTCTTTCCTTCTACTAACTTTGGGTTTTGTTTGTTCTTTCTCTAGTTCCTTTAGGTGCAAGGTTAGGTTGTTTATTCGAGATGTTTCTTGTTTCTTGAGGTAGGATTGTATTGCTATAAACTTCCCTCTTAGAACTGTTTTTGCTGCATCCCATAGGTTTTGGATCATCGTGCTTTCATTTTCATTTGTCTCTAGGTATTTTTTGATATCCTCTTTGCTTTCTTCAGTGATCCATTGGTTGTTTAGTATCATACTGTTTAGCCTCCATGTGTTTGTGTTTTAACAGTTTTTTTCTTGTAATTTCTAACCTCACAGGAGTGTGGTTGGAAAAGATGCTTGATATGATTTCAATTTTCTTAAATTTGTGAAGGTGTGCTTTGTGGTCCAGCATGTGATCAATTGGGGAGAATGTTCCATGTGCATTAGATAGAGAAGAAAGTGTATTCTGCTGCTTTGGGATGGAGTGCTCTATAAAGTCCATGTGGTGTAATGTGTCATTTAAGGCCTGTGTTTCCTTACTGATTTTCTGTCTGATCCGTCCATTGATGAAAGTGGGGTGTTAAAGTTCCCCAGTATTACTGTGTTACTGTTGATTTCTCCTTTTATAGTTATTAGTATTTGCCTTATGTATTGAAGTGCTCCTATGTTGTGTGCATATATATTTACAATTGTTATATCTTCTTGGATTGATCCCTTGATCATTATGTAGTGGCCTTCTTTGTCTCTTGTAACAGTCTTTATTTTTTAAAAAATGTTCATTTTATATTTTGGCTGTGCTGTGTGGCCTGTGGGATCCTAGTTCCCTGACCAAGGATGGAACCCCTGCCCCCTGCATTGGAAACATGGGGTCTTAACTACTGGACTGCCAGGATAGTCCCATAACAGTCTTTATTTTAAAGTCTATTTTGTCTGAGTGTTGCTACTCCAGCTTTCTTTTGATTTCTATTTGCATGGACTACCTTTTTCCATACTCTCACTTTCAGTCTGTGTGTGCCCCTTAATCTGAAGTGGGTCTCTTGTAGACAGCATATATACAGGTCTTGTTTTTGTATCCATTCAACCAGTCTATGTCTTTTGGGTGGAGCATTTAATCCATTTACATTTAAGGTAATTATCAATATGTATGTTCTTATTGCCATTTTGTTCATTGTTTTGGATTTGTTGGTGTTTTTTTCTTCCCTGCCTCTTGTTCTCTTCTCCTATGATTTGATGACCAAGTTTAGTGTTGTGTTTGGATTCCTTTTTCTTTTTTGTGTGTAGCTACTATAGATTTTCAGTTTGTGGTTATCATGAGGTTCTGATATGGCAGTCTGTACATAAACAAGATTGTTTTAAGTTGCTGGTCTTCTAGTTTCAAATGCATTTCCAATATCATGCATTTGTGCTCTCCTCTTCTCACAGTACCTGGTTTTGATATCATATATGGGGGCAGATGATTTCCTACCTTTACTGTATGTTTGTATGTTTGTCTTTACTGGTGAGCTCTTCCATTTTTAATTTTTAAATTTATAGTTGTTACATTTTCTGCCTAGAGAAGTTCCTTTGGCATTTGTTGCAAAGCTGGTCTGGTGGTGCTGAATTCTCTTAGCTTTTGCTTGTCTGCAAAACATTTGATTTCTCCGTCAAATATGAATGAGAGCCTTGCTGGGTAGAGTATTCTTGGTTGTAGGCTTTTCACTTTCATTGCTTTAAATATATTGTGCCTCTCGTTCTGGCCTGCAGAGTTTCTGCTGAGAAATCGGCTGTTAACCTTGTGGGAGTTCCTTTCTATGTATTTGTTTTTCCCTTGTTGCTTTTAATATTTTTTCTTTGTCTTTAGTCAGCTTGATTACTGTGTGTCTCAGCATGTTCATCTTTGGGTTCATCCTGCCTGGGACTCTCTGTGCTTCCTGGACTTGGATGACTGTTTCCTTTCCCATGTTAGGGAAGTCTTCAGCTATTATCTCTTCAAGTATTTTCTCAGGTCCTTTCTCTTCTCCTTCTGAGACCCCTATAATGTGAATCTCCAGTGTCCCTGTCCCCACAGTGAGCCATAGCTGCATCCCCCCCCCCGCCTCCACAGGGGACCCTCCAACACTAACAGGTAAGTCCAGCCTAATCTCTTAGGAGGTCACTGCTTTTTTCTCTGGGTTCTGATGTGCACGAGACTTCATGTGCACCCTCGAAGAGTGGAGTTTCTATTTCCCCCAGTCCTGTGGAATTCCTGCTGTCAAACCCTGCTGGCCTTCAAAGCCAGACTCTGGTGGCTTCTCCTCCTGTTGCCATACTCACAGGCTGGGAAGCCAACGTGGGGCTCAGAACATCACTCCTGTGGGAGAACTTCTGTGGTGTAATTATCTTCCAGTTTGTGGGTTGCCCACCTGGCGTGTATGGGATTTGATTTTATCGTGATTGTGCCCCTCCGACCATCTTATTGTGGCTTCCTCTTTGTCTTTGGACGTAGGGTATCTTTTTTGGTAGGTTCCAGCGTTTTTTTTTTTTGTCAATGGTTGTTCAGCAGTTAGTTGTGATTTTGGTGTTTCCATGAGAAGGGGTGAGCTCACATCCTTCTACTCCGCCATCTTTCCTCCTCCTCAATCATAAATTCTTGCAACTTTGTATGAATGTTTACAATGTTCAAAATGCTTAGAAAAATTTTTGTGCTCATTCAATACAAAATAAGAAAGAAATAAAGGAGTAAGAACAAAGAAGATAAATAGAAAAAGAACTTCAAGTATGAAATAAAACCAAAGGAAGTAGAGATAAACCAGAGATCAATGAAATACAAAATGAACAGAAAATCAAAGAAAAGTAGGCTCTTTAGTAAAATGTATAAGACTACCAAGATTGATTGAGAAAAACAAAAACATTACTAACATCTATCACGAATAAAACAAGAACCATTAATTATTCTACAGAAACTAAAAAAAACAAGAGTAATCCGAACAACTCCATGTCATTAAATCCAACAACTTAAATAAATTCTGTGAAAACCCAACTTATGAAAACTGAGAGAAGATGAAAAAGAAATCTGAATTGGCCTATAAGAAATACTGCTTTTATAAACTTCCTACAAGTAAAATTCTAGGATAAGATCCTTTTACCAGTGAAACCTATCTTATAAAAACTTTCATGAAATAGATGAGAAAGTATTTTAACTTACTTTATGAGGCCAGTGTCACTCTAAAAACAAAGGTGGATCCTGAAATTTACAAGACATTGTTAAGAGAAATTAAAGACAATCTAAATAAGTGGAGAAATATACCAGGGTTACCTATTGGAAGACTCAACACTGTTAAGATGTCAATACTCTTCAAACCGGTTTACTGATTCAATGAATAAAATCCGAACAGCCTTTCTAATAAAAATTGGCAAGCCTGTTCTAAAAATTATACGGAAAATTTTAAATCTCAGCATTGTCAAAAGAATCTTTAAAAGTCAAAGGTCTTACACCACCTGATTTCCAGTCTTTTAAGTTTGCTGGAATCAAGTCAGTCTGGTTTACTTGTAAGCATAGACATATGGATTAATATAATACAAAGCCCAGAAATACACATGGCCAGTTGATTTTGACAGTGTCCCCAACCTAATTCAGCAGGAAAAGAAAATTCTTTTCAATTACCTGTTAACTAGATATCCATTTGAGAAAAAAAAATTAGCTTTCACCATATTTCAAACTGTAAACAAATTAATTTGAGGTGGATCATAAAATTAAATGTAAACGCTAAAACAACATATTGTAGAATTAAACATAAAAGGATATTTTTGTGACCTTGGAGTACTTGAAGAATTTGTTTTAGCAGGATGCTAATCTACTAACAATAAAGAAAATCTGCATAAATTTACTTTAATACAATGTTAATAAAATGAAAAGACAAGCCACTGACTAGGAGAAAATATTTGTGATATATATATCTTTATAAGGGCATGTATTCAGAATATATAATTACTACTTCAAATCAGTACTAAATAGGTAAAACCAGTGAAACATTATAATTTTGAACGCATACTTCATGAATAAGATATACAAACTGCTAATATGCACATGGAAAGTTCTCAACATTATTAGGAAAAGTGAAAATAAAATCACACTGCAATTCTGCTGCCTGCTTATAGAATAGCCCAAATTAGAAAGACTGACAATACCAAGTGTTGATGAGCGTGTAGAGCATCTGGGGCTCCCATACGTTTCTTTTGAGAGTATGAAGTGTTACAACCACTCTGAAAAACTTTACAAGAAACTATCCCAAAGTTAAATGTACACTTTCACTATGAACCTGTGAAGATGCCTATAAAAAAAAATGTGAAAAGACTGTACATCATTCATAACACCTTTATTCATAATACTGCACACTGGAAAAAACCTCAATGTCCATCAACAGACGAATGGGTAAGCAAATTGTGCAGAATACTCCAAAAGCAATGAATACAGGTAAATATATCGGTTTACATGAATAGAAGCCTTGCACACAAAGAACAAAGCAAGATTCTATTTGCAAAAAGTTTAAGTACAGGCTAAATAAATCTGGTGGTGATAAAAATCATAACAGTGGGTGGAATATCTAAATAGACACTTCTCCAAAGAAGACATACAGATGGCCAGAAAGCACATGAAAAGATGCTCAACATCACTAGTTATTAGAGAAATGCAAATCAAAACTACAATGAGGTATCACCTCACACTGGTCAGAATGGCCATCATCAAAAAATCTACAAAACAATAAATGCTGGAAAGGGTATGGAGAAAAGGGAACCCTCCGACACTATTGGTGAAATCTAAATTGGTACAGCCATTATGGAGAACAGTATGGAGGTTCCTTAAAAAACTAAATATAGAACTACTATATAATCCAGCAATCCCACTCCTGGGCATATATCTGGAGAAAACCATAATTGGAAAAGATACCTGCAACCCAATGTTCATTGCAGCATTATTTACAATAGCCAAGATGTGGAAGCAACCTAAATGTCCATCAACAGAGGAGTGGATAAAGAAGATGTGGTACATATATACAATGGAATATGACTCAGCCATAGAAAAGAATGAAATAATTCATTTGCAGCAATATGGATGGACGTAGAGATTGTCATACTGAGTGAAGTAAATCACAGAGAAAGACAAATATCATATGATATCACTTATAACTGAAACAAATGAACTTATTTACAGAACAGAAATAGAGTCACAGATGTAGAAAACAAACCTATGGTTACCAAGAGGAAAGCAGGGAGGGATAAATTGGAAGACTAGGATTGACGTATATACTCTACTATATATAAAATAGATAACTAATAAAGACCTCTACTGTATAGCACAGGGAACTCTACTCAATACTCTGTAATGACCTATATGAGAAAAGAATAACTGATTCACTTTATACCTGTATACCTGAAACTAACACAACATTGTAAATCAACTATATTCCAATAAAATCATAACAGTGGTTGCCCTGGATGGGGAATTAACTGGAAAATGTTAAGGAAACTTTCTGAGGTGATAAAAATGTTCTAATTATTGATCCTGACCTTCTTACATAAGTGTACATGTATGTCAAAACAAACTTTGGTTAAATATATTCATTTTATTGTATGTAAATTATATCTTAATTTGGAAAGGGCAAAAAGAAGAATATTTATTAAAAACTGAAAAGATAATACTTATTAGATTTGAAAAAATAAGAAATCTGTATTACCCCATGTTGGTACACATTTGGGGATATAGGAATCCTCATATACTTCTGGTGGAAATGTAGATTGGTATAGACATTCTGCAATGCAAACTAGCGCTACTTAGTCCAATTGAGTATAAATAGAAATCATGACCTGACATCTCTAATCCAGGGGAAAATATGCAATAACGGAAGTAAAAATATTCACTGGAGGGAATGAATGGAAATAGCAGAGGAAAGAGTCAATTAACTTGTAGGTGGTTTACTAAGAATTATCCAATCTGAACAAACAGTAAAAAGACTAAAAAAAAAGTGAACAGAGCCTAAGGGACACGTGGTAAATTATCAAAACTCTAATATTCATGTCATTGGAGTCACAGAAGGAGAGGAACAATACAAATGCAGACAAAAAATACTTGAAGAAAGAAGACTTCTGATTTCAAAACCACCATGTGTAACCACAAGAAAAAAAAGGCAGTCAAACTGAAAATCAACAACTTCCTTGTACCCATCAGAAAAAATACTTGAGGGGTCACGGAAGATGGCGGAAGAGTAAGACGCGGAGATCGCCTTCCTCCCCACGGATACACCAGAAATACACCTACACGTGGAACAACTCCTACAGAACACCTACTGAAGGCTGGCAGAAGACCTCAGACCTCCCAAAAGGCAAGAAACTCCCCACGTACCTGGGTAGGGCAAAAGAAAAAAAGAAAAAACAGAGACAAAAGAATAAGGACGGCACCTGCACCAGTGGGAGGGAGCTGTGAAGGAGGAAAAGTTTCCACACACTAGGAAGTCCCTCCGCGGGCGGAGACTGCGGGAGGCGGAGGAGGGAGCTTCGGGACTGCGGAGTGGTGCACAGCGACGGGTGCGGAGGTCAAAGCGGGGAGATTCCCGCACAGAGGATCGGTGCCGACCGGCACTCACCAGCCCGAGAGGCTTGTCTGCTCACCCGCCGGGGCGGGCGGGGCTGCGAGCTGAGGCTCGGGTTTCGGTTTCGGACAGAGCGCAGGGAGAGGACTGGGGTTGGCGGCTTGAACATAGCCTGAAGGGGTTAGTGCACCACGACTAGCCGGGAGGGAGTTCGGGGAAAAGCCTGCACCTGCTGAAGAGACAAGAGACTTTTTCTTACCTTTGTTTCCTGGTGCGCGAGGAGAGGGGTTTAAGAGCGCTGCTTAAAGGAACTCCAGAGACGGGCGCGATCCACGGCTAAAACCGCGGACCCCAGAGACGGGCGGGAGACGCTAAGGCTGCTGCTGCCGCCACCAAGGGGCCTGTGTGCGAGCATAGGTCACTCTCCGCGCCCCTCTTCCGCGGAGCCTGTGCAGCCCGCCACTGCCAGGTTCCCGGGATCCAGGGACAACTTCCCCGGGAGAACGCATGGCGGGCCTCAGGCTGGTGCAACGTCACGCAGGCCTCTGCCGCAACGTCACGCTGCCTCTGACGCCGCAGGCCCGCCCCGCACGCAGTGCCCCTCCTTCCCCCCCCCCAGCCCACCCCCGGCCTGAGTGAGCCGGAGCCCCCGAATCAGCGGCTCCTTTAACCCCGTCCTGTCTGAGCAAAAAACAGACGCCCTCCAGCGACCTACACGCAGAGGCAGGGCCAAATCCAAAGCTGGGCTCCTGTGAGCTGTGAGAACAAAGAAGAGAAAGGGAAATCTCTCCCAGCAGCCTCAGAAGCAGCGGATTAAAGCTCCACAATCAACTTGATGTACCCTGCATCTGTGGAATACCTGAATAGACAAGGAATGATCCCAAATTGAAGAGGTGGAATTTAGGAGCGAGATCTATGATTTTTTTCCCTTTTCCTCTTTTTGTGAATGTGTACGTGTATGCTTCTGTGTGAGATCTTGTCTGTATACTCTTGCTTCCACCATTTGTCCTAGGGCTCTATCCGTCCATGGTTTTTTTTTAAAAATTTTTTTCTTAATAATTAACTTTAATTGTAATAACTTTATTATACTTTACCTTCATTCTTTCTTTCCTTCCTTCCTTCCCTCCTTTAGACAACGAATCAACCCAAATTGAGGAGGTGGTCTCTGACAGCAAGATTTAGGATTTTTCCCCCTTTACCTCTTTTTGTGAAGGTGTGTGTGTATGCTTCTATGTAAGATTTTCTCTGTATAGCTTTGCTTCCAACATTTGTCCTACGGTTCTATCCGTCTCTTTTTTTTTAAATATTTTTTAATTCAATAACTATATTTTATTTTTACTGTATCTTCTTTCTTTCTGTTTTTTTTCCTTCTTTCCCTCATTCCTTCCTTCCTCCCTCCCTCCCTCCTTTCTTTCCTTCTTTGCTTCTTTCTTCCTTCCTTCCTTTCCTCCTTTCCTTCTTTCTTTACTCATACTTCTACTAATTCTCTCTACTTTTTCTCCCTTTTATTCTGAGCTGTGTGTATGAATGGTGCTTGGTGCTCCAGCCAGGAGTCAGGGCTCTGCCTCTGAGGTAGGACAGCCAACTTCAGGACACTGGTCAACAAGAGACCTCCCAGCTCCACATAATATTAAACGGCAGAAATCTCCCAGAGACCTCCATCTTAACACCAGCACCCAGCTTCACTCAACGACCAGCAAGCCACAGTGCTGGACAACCTATGCCAAACAACTAGCAAAACAGGAACACAACCCCACGCATTAGCAGAGAGGCTGCCTAAAATCAGAATAATGCCACAGACACCCCAAAACACACCACCAGACGTGAACCTGCCCACTAGAGAGACAAGATCCAGCCTCATCCAGCACAACACAGGCACTAGTCCCCTCCACCAGGAAGCCTACACAACCCACTGAAACAACCTTAGCCACTGGAGACAGACATCAAAAACAACGGGAACTACAAACGTGCAACCTGCAAAAAGGAGACCCCAAACACAGTAAGATAAGCAAAATGAGAAGACAGAAAAACACACAGCAGATGAAGGAGCAAGATAAAAATGCACCAGACCTAACAAATGAAGAGGAAATAGGCAGTCTACCTGAAAAAGAATTCAGAATGATAGTAAAGATGATCCGAAATCTTGGAAGTAGAATGGACAAAATGCAAGAAACAGTTAACAAGGACCTAGAAGAAATAAAGATGAAACAAGCAACGATGAACAATGCAATAAATGAAATTAAAAGTACTCTAGATAGGATCAATAGCAGAATAACTGAGGCAGAAGAACGGATAAGTGACCTGGAAGATAAAGTAGTGGAAATAACTACTGCAGAGCAGAATAAAGAAAAAAGAATGAAAAGAACTGAGGACAGTCTCAGAGACCTCTGGGACAACATTAAACACACCAACATTCGAATTACAGGGGTTCCAGAAGAAGAAGAGAAAAAGGGACTGAGAAACTATTTGAAGAGATTATAGTTGAAAACTTCCCTAATATGGGAAAGGAAATAGTTAATCAAGTCCAGGAAGCACAGAGAGTCCCATACAGGATAAATACAAGGAGAAATACACCAAGACACATATTAAACTGTCAAAAATTAAATACAAAGAAAGCATATTAAAAGCAGCAAGGGAAAAACAACAAATAACACACAAGGGAATCCCCATAAGGTTAACAGCTGATCTCTCAGCAGAAACCCTACAAGCCAGAAGGGATGAAAGTGATGAAGGAGAAAAAGCTGCAACCAAGACTACTGTACCCAGCAAGGATCTCATTCAGATTTGATGGAGAAATTAAAACCTTTACAGACAAGCAAAAGCTGAGAGAGTTCAGCACCACCAAACCAGCTTTACAACAAATGCTAAAGGAACTTCTCTAGACAAGAAACACAAGAGAAGGAAAAGACCTATAATAACAAACCCAAAACAATATAGAAAATGGGAATAGGAACATACATATCGATAATTACCTTAAATGTAAATGGGCTAAATGCTCCCACCAAAAGACACAGATTGGCTGAATGGATACAAAAACAAGACCCTTATATATGCTGTCTACAAGAGACCCACTTCAGACCTAGAGACACATACAGACAGAAAGTAAGGGGATGGAAAAAGATATTCCATGCAGATGGAAATCAAAAGAAACCTGAAGTAGCAATTCTCATATCAAACAAAATAGACTTTAAAATAAAGACTATTACAAGAGACAAAGAAGGACACTACATAATGAACAAGGGATCGATCCAAGAAGAAGATAGAACAATTGTAAATATTTATGCACCCAACATAGGAGTACCCCAACATAGGAGCACCTCAATACATAAGGCAAATACTAACAGCCATAAAAGAGGAGATCGACAGTAGCACATTCATAGTAGGGGACTTTAACATCCCACTTTCACAAATGGACAGATCATCCAAAATGAAAATAAATAAGGAAACACAAGCTTTAAATGATACATTAAACAAGATGGACTTAATTGATATTTATAGGACACTCCATCCAAAAACAACAGAATACACATTTTTCTCAAGTGCTCATGGAACATTCTCCAGGATAGATCATATCTTGGGTCACAAATCAAGCCTTGGTAAATTTAAGAAAACTGAAATTGTATCAAGTATCTTTTCTGACCACAACGCCATGAGACGAGATATCAATTACAGGAAAAGATTTGTAAAATATACAAACACATGGAGGCTAAACAATACACTACTTAATAATGAAGTGATCACTGAAGAAATCAAAGAGGAAATTAAAAAATACCTAGAAACAAATGACAATGGAGACACAGCGACCCAAAACCTATGCGATGCAGCAAAAGCAGTTCTAAGGGGGAAGTTTATAGCAATACAAGCCCATCTTAAGAAGCAGGAAACATCTCGAATAAACAACCTAACCTTGCACCTCAAGCAATTAGAGAAAGAAGAACAAAAAAACCCCAAAGCTAGCAGAAGGAAAGAAATCACAAAAATCAGATCAGAAATAAATGAAAAAGAAATGAAGGAAACGATAGCAAAGATCAATAAAACTGAAAGCTGGTTCTTTGAGAAGATAAACAAAATTGATAAACCATTAGCCAGACTCATCAGGAAGAAAAAGGGAGAAGACTCAAATCAATAGAATTAGAAATGAGAAAGGAGAAGTAACAAGTGACACTGCAGAAATAAAAAAAATCATGAGACATTACTACAAGCAACTCTATGCCAATAAAATGGACAATCTGGAAGAAATGGACAAATTCTTATAAATACACAACCTGCCAAGACTGAATCAGGAAGAAATAGAAAATATGAACAGACCAATCACAAGCACTAAAATTGAAACTGTGATTAAAAATCTTCCAACAAACAAAAGCCCAGGACCAGATGGCTTCACAGGTGAATTCTATCAAACGTTTAGAGAAGAGCTAACACCTATCCTTCTCAAACTCTTCCAAAATATAGCAGAGGGAGGAACACTCGCAAATTCCTTCTATGAGGCCACCATCACCTTGATACCAAAACCAGACAAGGATGTCACAAAGAAAGAAAACTACAGGCCAATATCACTGATGAACATAGATGCAAAAATCCTCAACAAAATACTAGCAAACAGAATCCAACAGCACATTAAAAGGCTCATACACCATCATCAAGTGGGGTTTATTCCAGGAAGGCAAGGATTCTTCAATATATGCAAATCAATCAATGTGATACACCATATTAACAAAATTAAGGAGAAAAACCATATGATCATCTCAATAGATGCAGAGAAAGCTTTCGACAAAATTCAACACCCATTTATGATAAAAACTCTGCAGAAAGTAGGCATAGAGGGAACTTTCCTCAACATAATAAAGGCCATATATGACAAGCCCACAGCAAACATCGTCCTCAATGGTGAAAAACTGAAAGCATTTCCACTAAGATCAGGAACAAGACAAGGTTGCCCACTCTCACCACTCTTATTCAACATAGTTTTGGAAGTTTTAGCCACAGCAATCAGAGAAGAAAAGGAAATAAAAGGAATCCAAATCAGAAAAGAAGTAAAGCTGTCACTGTTTGCAGATGACATGATACTATACATAGAGAATCCTAAAGATGCTACCAGAAAACTACTAGAGCTAATCAGTGAATCTGGTAAAGTAGCAGGATACAAAATTAATGCACAGAAATCTCTGGCATTCCTATATACTAATGATGAAAAATCTGAAAGTGAAATCAAGAAAACACTCCCATTTACCACTGCAACAAAAAGAATAAATATCTAGGAATAAATCTACCTAAGGAGACAAAAGACCTGTATGCAGAAAATTATAAGACATTGATGAAAGAAATTAAAGATGATACAAATAGATGGAGAGATATACCATGTTCTTGGATGGGAAGAATCAACATTGTGAAAATAACTCTACTACCCAAAGCAATCTACAGATTCAATGCAATCCCTATCAAACTACCACTGGCATTTTTCACAGAAGTAGAACAAAAAATGTTGCAATTTGTGTGGAAACACAAAAGACCCCGAATAACCAAAGCAATCTTGAGAACAAAAAAAGGAGCTGGAGGAATCAGGCTCCCTGACTTCAGACTATACTACAAAGCTAAAGTAATCAAGACAGTATGGTACTGGCACAAAAACAGAAAGATAGATCAATGGAACAGGATAGAAAGCCCAGAGATAAACCCACGCACATATGGACACCTTATCTTTGATAAAGGTGGCAGGAATGTACAGTGGAGAAAGGACAGCCTCTTCAATAAATGGTGCTGGGAAAACTGGACAGGTACATGTAAAAGTATAAGATTAGATCACTCCCTAACACCATACACAAAAATAAGCTCAAAATGGATTAAAGACCTAAATGTAAGGCCAGAAACTATCAAACTCTTAGAGGAAAACATAGGCAGAACACTCTATGACATAAATCACAGCAAGATCCTTTCTGACCCACCTCCTAGAGTAATGGAAATAAAACCAAAAATAAACAAATGGGACCTAATGAAACTTCAAAGCTTTTGCACAGCAAAGGAAACCATAATCAAGACCAAAAGACAACCCTCAGAATGGGAGAAAATATTTGCAGATGAAGCAACTGACAGAGGATTCATCTCCAAAATTTACAAGCAGCTCATGCAGCTCAATAACAAAAAAACAAACAACCCAATCCAAAAATGGGCAGAAGTCCTAAATAGACATTTCTCCAAAGAAGATATACAGACTGCCAACAAACACACGAAAGAATGCTCAACGTCATTAATCATTAGAGAAATGCAAATCAAAACTACAATGAGATATCATCTCACACCAGTCAGAATGGCCATCATCCAAACATCTAGAAACAATAAATGCTGGAGAGGGTGTGGAGAAAAGGGAACACTCTTGCACTGCTGGTGGGAATGTGAATTGGTTCAGCCACTATGGAGAACAGTATGGAGGTTCCTTAAAAAACTACAAATAGAATTACCGTATGACCCAGCAATCCCACTACTGGGCATATACCCTGAGAAAACCAAAATTCAAAAAGAGTCATGTACCAAAATGTTCATTGCAGCTCTATTTACAATAGCCCGGAGATGGAAACAACCTAAGCTCCCATCATCGGATGAATGGATAAAGAAGATGTGGCACATATATACAAAGGAATATTACTCAGCCTTAAAAAGAAATGAAATTGAGCTATTTGTAATGAGATGGATAGACCTAGAGTCTGTCATTCAGAGTGAAGTAAGTCAGAAAGAAAAAGACAAATACCGTATGCTAACACATATATATGGAATTTAAGGGGAAAAAATGTCATGAAGAACCTAGGGGTAAGACAGGAATAAAGACGCAGACCTACTGGAGAACGGACTTGAGGATACGGGGAGGGGGAAGGGTAGCTTTGACAGGGCGAGAGAGAGTCATGGACATATACACACTAACAAACGTAGTAAGGTAGATAGCTAGGGGGAAGCAGCCGCAAGGCACAGGATATTAGCTCGGTGCTTTGTGACAGCCTGGAGGGGTGGGATAGGGAGGGTGGGAGGGAGGGAGACGCAAGAGGGAAGTCATATGGGAACATATGTATATGTATAACTGATTCACTTTGTTATAAAGCAGAAAGTAACACACCATTGTAAAGCAATTATACCCCAATAAAGATGTTATAAAAAAAAAAAAGAAAAAATACTTGAAGAAAGAAGACTTCTGATTTCAAAACCACCATGTGTAACCACAAGAAAAAAAAGGCAGTCAAACTGAAAATCAACAACTTCCTTGTACCCATCAGAGAACTGAGTATTCAGAGAAACCAGAATCTCAATCTTGACAGAAAGTTAGATCCAGAGTTACAGCCAAGATATGCTTACTTGGAGCATATCTATGCAGCATACTTATTACTGGAATTATAAACTGGTAGGAACACTTAAATGATAATGTTGAGGAATTTCTGGAGTCATGGGCTGTACCTTAGGGAAACACATCAGGTTTTCAGAGTAAAGACCAGAGAAAGATCCTCTCATGGCTCTTGAAAGTGATATATACCCAGAATCTTCTCCATACAAAGGTCTATACTCCAGGGTAAAAGACTTTGCCAAAACTTTTTTCTCAATTGGGATAAGGTATTTTCTCACTCTAGATGCTAGCATCCCTATCTCACCTACGGGGTAGAGGGCTATACAGGAAGAAATGCTTGTGAAGGCCACAGACACAGAAGAAAGGATTTAATTAGATAGTAGGGTGCCTCCCCCCCATTCATTTTACCACCACATCAACAGGGCTTCAGTATAACAATAGTGGATTACAGCTGAAAGAGCTGCAAAAAACTGACACTTTTTAAAGAGGAGTACTTGAAGAAGCTCAAAGTCGAGAGGAGACAGAAAAGAAAAAAACAAAACACTGGGTGAATTTGGAGTTTGTGGAACCTAAGACTGCAGGAAACATGAACAAAGCCAAACTCTTAGTTTAACATAATTAACATAAATCAGGTGTGAGAACTTATCAGTTTCTATTATCTGATAGAACATTTTTGTCTTTCAACCAAATGTAACAGGGCATACCCAAAGGCAAGAAGCCAAGCTGAAGAGACAAAGCAAGCAACACAACAAAATTCAGTTATGACACAGATCTTATAACCATAAGGCATGAAACAATTATGATTAAAGAGAATGATGTCAGCAAGATGTCAGACCAGGAGGTCCTAACCCTCATATTCCCATGAGAACAATATAACTATGTAGGTCAAAAAATACCTCTTGTATGTAAAAAATCTCTCTTGGAGAGCTCTGGATTACAATTAAAAAGCTGCAACAGACCAATGAAGCACAAAAATTGAGGATAGTTATATAAAAAGTGTAGGAAGCACTCTGCTAGCATCAGTGCTGGTATTGCTCAGTGCCGTGACGGATTCCCCTCAGCCACTACTTCCTCATTTGAGGGAAAAGGAGAGCAGGAGGACTGAAAGAGCCTTCATGACCTAGGCCTCCAGTAACCCATGGCATCACCGTGGACACCCACAGCTTTTGCCACTGAGGACCCCCATAAGCCTTCACGATACTGACCTGAGCCAATGTAATTCCCTGTAGTCCTCACTGGGGCACTCTCCTGAGAGCTGGAGCCACTACTGTGCATACCTGGGGCCTGGGCCACCACAACCATCCACTCCAGTCCTAGTGCTGCCTAGGTCAGTGCATGCATGTGCCCAGACCCCAGTGCAAAGACAGATCCCTTCCACAGTGACTTCCCCGTGCAGGGAGAAGGAGAAAAGGAGACTCTCAGTGTCCCTTGCCACCAAGGACTTAAAAGCCCTAGTCATCACCATGGACACCCTCAGCTTCCCTCAGTCAGGACCAGTGAAGTCTTTGCCAGTGCCGATGCCAGCTGATGGAGATGCCCAGAGTCTAACTGCTGCACCTCCCCAGGAGTGAGAGTCACCAATGTGCCCCCTTTGGGCCTGGAGCTGCTGCACCCCACACATCTGGTTCCCTCACACCCAATCGTAAGTGAAGGCCTTTCTGCACTGAAACTGGACCATAATGTCTGTATGAGGGGGCCCTCCCTTCAAATGCATGGACACAAGTAACACACACACACATCAGGGAAATATGACACTACCAAACAAACACATTAAGTTTCCACTGACTGACCCCAAAGAAATGAAGATCTAGAAACTGCTTTGCAAAACCTTCAGAATAACTGTTTTAAAGGAGCTCAGTAAATTTTAAGAAAACACAGACTGCTCGATGGAATCAGGAAAACAACGTGAACCAAATGAGAAATTCAAAGAGAAGTTATAACATGAACTAAACAGAAATTCTGAAGCTGAAGAATACAATAAATAAAATGAAAAATGCAACAGATTCAACAGCAGACTCAATCAAGCAGAAGAAAAAAATCTGTGAACTCGAAGACAAGTCATTTGAAATCATCCAAGCAGAGGAGAAAAGAGAATAAAGAAAAGCAATCTTGCATGATTTATGGAATACCGTCAAAGAACTGCTGTACATTATGGGAGTCCCAGAGAGAGAAAAAGGAGATGTTTATTTGAAGGGAAAATGGTTGAAAATTTTCCAAATCTTGGGAGGAAAAATGGACAACCAGACTAATGAAGCTCAAATGACCCCAAATAGAATCAACCCAAAGAAGATTACACAGAGACATATTATAATCAGATTGTCAAAAGTCAAGGACAGAGAATTTTGAAAGTAGTAATAGAAAAGCTACATGTCATATATAGGAGAACCCCCATAATACTATCAGCAAATTTTTCAGCAAAACCTTGCAGTCTAGGAGAAATATTGAAAGAAAAAATTTTCAACCAAGAAGACTATACCCAGAAAATAATCTTTTCAGAGGAAAGAGATAATGTTTCTCTCAGACAAATAAAAACGGAGGGAATTCATCACCCCTAGACCTGCTGGCAAGAAAGGAACAAAGGAACAACAAAACAGTAGCAAAAAAAAAAGTAAGAAAATAATGAACAAAATGAAAGAAATAAGTCCATATCTATCGATAATTATTTAATGTAAATGGATTAAATTCTCCAATCTAAACAAAGAATGACTGAATGGGTTTAAAAAAAAAAGAAATCACAGGAGCCAACTATATGCTTCCTATAAGAAACTCACTTTAGCTTAAAGGACACATCCAGGAGAAAGCAAAGGAATGTAAAAAGTTATTCCAAGCAAATGTTAATGAGAGAGAGCAGGGTAGTCATAATTATATTGGATAAAATAGAGTATGAGTCAAAAACTGTCACAAGAGACAAGGAAGGTCATTATATTTATGATAATGGGGCCAATTCATCATGAGGGTATAAACACCAAATAGCTGAGTACCAAAATATATAAATATTAACAGAATGGAAGGGAGAAATAGGCAGCAATACAATAATAGTAGGGGACTTTAAGTATGTCAGTTTCAACAATGGATAGATCATCCAGACAGAATAATGAGGGAAAAAATGGACTTGAGCAACACTATAGACAAAATGGACCTAACAAACTATACAGAACATCCATTCAACAATATCAGAATACACATACTCAAGCACACAGGACATTCTCCAGCATGGGTCATATGTTAAGCCATAAAATAAATCTTAACAGATTTCAAAAGATTTATATTATACAGAATAACTACAAGGGTATGAAACTAGAAATGAATAACAAGGAAAAACTGAAAATTCACAGTAGGTTAAAATTGAACAGCATACTCTTGAACAACCACTGGGTTAGAGAAAAATCAAAAGGGAAATTGAAAAGTATCTTGTAATGGATGAGAATGAAAACACAACATACCAAAACTTATAGAATGCAACAAAAACAATTCTAAGAGGAAAGTTTATAATGATAGACACTTACATTAAGAAAAAACCCAAATACTTTTTACTAAAAAACAAAAACTTTACACCTTAAGAAACTGGAAAAATATAAACTAAGTCCAAAATTAGAAGGTAGGAAATAATAGAGGAGAAATAAATGAAATAAAGACTAGAAAAATAGAAAAGGTCAACAAAATTTAAAGTTGGCTTTTTAAAAAGAGACAAAAATAACATTTCGCGGGACTAACTAAAAAAGAGAATACTCAAAATTATAAACAAAAGGAGAAAATAAAACTGATACCACAGAAATACAGAGGGTCATAAGGGACTACAATAAAAAATATATTCCAACAAATTGAAATAATTTATTGAAATGGACAATGAAGAAATAGGAAACCTAATACCGAGTCATGAAAAATAAGTCTGAACAGACCAATAAAGAATAAGGAGGTTGAATCATTAGTCAAAAACCTCCCAACAAAGAAAAATCCCAGGACCAGATGGCTAGAGTGGTGAGTTCTACCAAACATTTAAAGAAGAATTAATACCAATCCTTTTCAAAGTCTTCAAAAATTGAGGAGGAACTCTTCCACAATCACGTTAAGAGGCCTGCATTACCCTGATACCAAAGCCGTATAATGACAAGAAAGGAAAAATTATAGGCCCTAATGAACGTAGACACAAAAATCTCCCAAATACTAGCAAACCGAATTCAGCAGCACATTAAAAGGATCGTATACCATGATCAAGTGGGATTCATGCCTGGAACGCAAGGATGGATTGATTGACATTTTTAAGTAAATGTTAACAGAATGAAGAATATATTATAACAATAGATGCAGATGAAGCATTTGACAAAATGCAAGATCCTTTAATGATACAAACTCTGAAGAAATTAGCCATATAAGGAGTGTACCTCAACATAATAAAGGTTTTGTATAACAAGCCTACAGCTAACATTATACTTGACAGTGAAAAGCCGAAAGCTTTTCCTCTAAGATCATGAACAAGATAAGATGCTCACTCTAGCCACTTCTGTTCAATATGGTACTGGAAGTCCTAGCTAGATAAGTTAGGCAAGACAAAAGGATAAAAGGTGTTCAAATCAGAACAGAAGAACTAAAACTGTCTGTTTGCAGATGACATGATCTTTTATGAAGAAAAAACCCAAGACTCCACCAAAAACAGATCTAATGAATCAATTTGGTAAAGTTGCAGAACAGAAAATCCATATACAGAAATAAGTTGTGTTTCTATACACTAAAATGTACACTATAAAAAATAATTTAAGAAATCTTTCTCAGTTATGAAAACTTTAAATAGAATAAACTACATAGGAATACATTTAACCAAGGAGGTGAAAGATCTGTAAACTGGAAACTATACAACGTTTTAGGAGGATACAAGTAAATGAAAAGTTATCCTGAGTTCTTGGATTGACAGAATTAATATTGTTAAAACGTCCCTGCTATCCAAAAGTGATTTACAGATCAAAGCAATCCCTTTCAATATTACAATGGCATTTTTCACATACATAGAAAAATCCTAAATCTTTATATGAAACTGTAAAACACTCCAAATAGCCAAAGCAAACTTGAGAAAGAACCAAAGTCAGGGGCGTCACACTTCCTGATTTCAAATTATATTGCAAAGCTATAGTAATTTTTTTAACCTATTTTTTAAAAAATTGAAGTATAATTGATTTACAATGTTGTGTTAGTTTCAGGTGTGTAACAAAGCTATAGAAATTTTTTAAAAGTGTGCTACTGTCATAAAAATAGTCACATAGACCATTGGAACAGAATAGAGAGCCTAGAAATAAACCCTTACATATATGGTCAACTAATCTTTCACAAGGGTGCTGAGAATACACGATGGGGACAGGATAGTCTCTTCAATAAACGGTGTTGGAAAGACTGGATATCCACATACAAAAGAATGAAAGTGGACACAACTTACACCATTCACAAAATCATCTGAAGTGGATTAAAGTCTTAAAACATAAAACCTGAACCATAAAACTCCTAGGAAAAACATACAGAAAAATCTCCTTGACGTTGGTTTTGGCTATGATTTTTTGGTTATGTTGCTAAACTCTCAGGCAAAGAAAGCAAAAATAAAGTGGGACTACATTAAACTAGAAATATTCTGCACAGCAAAAGAAATAATCAAAGAAGGGAAAGAAAGGCTTCCCTGATGGCGCAGTGGTTGAGAGTCCGCCTGCCGATGCAGGGGAGACTGGTTTGTGCCCCAGTCGGGGAAGATCCCACATGCCGCGGAGCGGCTGGGCCCGTGAGCCATGGCCGCTGAGCCTGCGCGTCCGGAGCCTGTGCTCCGCAACGGGAGAGGCCACAACAGTGAGAGGCCCGCGTACCGCAAAAATAAATAAATAAATAAATAAAAGGAAAAGGCAATCTATGGAATGGGAGAAAATGTTTGCAAACAATGTATCTGATAAGGGGTTAATATCCAAAATACGTAATGAACTCATACAACTCAACAGCTAAACGAAAGAAAACATTTAACCCAGTTTAAAAATGGGCAAAAGACCTCAGTAGGTATTTCTCAGAGGGGACATACAAATGGACAGCAGATATGTGAAAAGATACTCAACATCACTAATCAACAGGAACACACACACACACTAACAGGAGATCAACTCACACCTGTTAGAATGGCTATTATCAAAAAGCAAAGATAATGATGGTGGTGGACAGGCAACCTTTGTATACTGTTTGTGGAAATGTAAATTAGTAAAACCCTTAGGAAAAAACAGTTTCTTCAAAACATTAAAAAAAACTGTTACATGATCTATCAACATCACTTCTGGGTATTTAAAAGAATTGAAGTCAGGATCTTGAAGAGATATCTGTACTCCCATGTTCATTGCATCATTATTCCCAATAGCCAAGACAGAAACTACTTAAATTCTCATTGATAATTAGATAAAGAAATGTAGTATATACATAAAATGGATTATTAAGCCTAAAAAAAACAGGAGAATCCTGCCATTTGCAACAACTTGGATGGAACTGGAGGGCATGATGCTAGGTGAAAATAAGCCAGATACAGAAAGACAAATGCTGCATGATATTAGTTATAAATGGAATCTAAAATAGTCAAACACGAAAGAAACAGAGTCGAATGGTAGTTGCCAGGGAATAGGGATAGTGAGAAATGAGGAGGTGAAGTGACGGTTAAAAGGTACAAAGTTTCGGGTTTCCCTGGTGGCGCAGTGGTTGGGAGTCCGCCTGCCGATGCAGGGGACTCGGGTTTGTGCCCCGGTCCGGGAGGGTCCCACGTGCCGCGGAGCGGCTGGGCCCGTGAGCCATGGCCGCTGGGCCTGCGCGTCCGGAGCCTGTGTTCCGCAACGGGAGAGGACACAGCAGTGGGAGGCTCGCGTACCGCAAAAGAAAAAAAAAAAAAGGTACAAAGTTTCACATATATAAGTTCTGGAGATCTATCAAACAACAGAGCGTTCAAGCTAACAGTACTGTACTGTACACTTCAAACTCGCTAAGAAGTAGATCTTATGATAAGTGTTCTTACCCAAAAAAAAAAAAAAAAAAAAAAGTGTGGGGAAGGAGAGTTTGGGAGGTGATGGATGTTTATATACTTGATGGTGGTGATAGTTTCATGGATGTATACTTATCTCCAATCTTATTTCATTGAATACATTGAATATATAATTACATGTCAAACATACCTAAATAAAGTGCTTTAAAAGAACCCAAAATGTTGGCAAAAAGTAAACAACGAGAAGATTTTCCATCATGCAGCTCCTCAACACACAACTTACACAAACATCTCTCTTTTCTTAATAGAGAGGCCTCAAATTTTCCATTAAAAACGTTTATTACAACCTGCTTAGAGGCCTCCCACCCACAGGACTTGCTGTGCTGTAAAGCATCATTTAAACAAGCCCCAGCTGAAAACTAAGTCTGGAGAGTGACGTACTGGTTCCAGAGGACGTTACTTTAAAAAAACATTTTTTTAACATCTTTATTGGAGTACAATTGCTTTACAATGTTGTGTTACTTTCTGCTGTATAACAAAGTGAATCAGCTATACTATACATATATCCCCATATCCCCTCCTTCTTGCATCCCTCTCCTACCCTCCCTATCCCACCCCTCTAGGTGGTCACAAAGCACCAAGCTGATCTCCCTGTGCTATGCGGCTGCTTCCCACTAGCTATCTATTTTACATTTGGTAGAATATATATGTCAATGCCACTCTCTGACTTCGTCCCAGCTTACCCTTCCCCCTCCCAGGGGACATTACTTTTATTTAAACTAATGTTTCCTTTAGTTAAAGCAGGGGCTAATTCTGGTACTTAAACACACACAAACACACTCACACACACCCCTAGCATTACTGTAATCTAATGGAATACATTTAGTCCCTGGTGTAATTAGTCCTATCCCCAACTGATTCTGGATATGTTTCCTTGTATTCATCTTAGTACATGTAACTTGAGTCTCTCAGTTCTCTGGGGCAAAAGTATACACACCATGTTATTTTTCTAATTTTCTGGAGCCCGTGTGCCACAACTACTGAAGCTCACGTGCCTAGAGCCCGAGCTCTGCAACAAGAGAAGCCACTGCAATGAGAAGCCCACGTACCACAACGAAGAGTAGACCCCACTCGCCGCAGTTAGAGAAAGCCCATGCACAGCAACGAAGACCCAACAACCCAGACCCAATGCAGCCAAAAATAAACAAATAATTTTTTAAAAGTTGGTATTCTACATACAGAGAACAGGACATGATTATCAACATTTTAAAGTTTATAAAAATACAGGTTTAATTTCATAAACCATATTTTATATTTTCTTAAAAATTTTAACTTGTTACATTTTCCTTTCATTGATGGCTTTTCTTTTTGCTTCCCTTTTTCTTTCCATGTTACATTATGGACTGTTAGTGGTTGGTATCAATACCTAGTTCACTGATAGTTACCCTTTCTAACATACATATGTCACACCCTGTGTGCGATTCAGCATGACATTAGGTGTATCCATACAGTAAAAATAGATTCCATTAGAGTTTGAACGTTTCCACATGGCATAAATAGAAGGCATGGGCTCGCACCACAAATTTGAATAGATATCAACTGAAGTCTTTCTAATAATCTTACCCTTTTCTTTAAAACAGGCTCACTCCCGAGAAGATCCTGATGAAGGAAGATTGTTTTGAAGCTCAACCAAAGAGCACTCGGCAGCATTATTTCACAGAACTCCTACCCTGGGCTATCTACCAGAGAATGATTGGTCAAAGAAATGGGCATTCCAAAGGACTAATGTCAACATCACGTGGCAGAAATCACTCTCCCTCTCCTTTTTTAAGCAAAAAATTAAATGTCCATAATGAAACAAAAGTGCCTCCGCACATTACACCCATGGATCCTGGAGGTTTCTAGCCTACCTGTGCATCCAAAAATAAATAAGACCCCAGAAAGGACTGTAGATCCAAAGGAGTTGTCAAACCTGCCCTACCCCAGCTCACCAGGCAGCCAGGAAATAAAATGTAACCTACAAAGGAACCCCTATTAGGCTATCAGTGGATTTCTCAGCAGAAATTCTACATACCAGGGGAGAGTGAAATGACATATTCAAAGTGCTGAAAATGAACATTTCCACCCAGGAATACTTTATCTGGCCAAATTATCCTTGATATATGGAGAAATAAAGGTTTTCCTAAACAAAAGCTAAGGGAGTTCAGCAACATTAGATTTGCCATGCAAGAAATTCCGAAAGGAGTTCCTTGAGTTGAAATAAAAAGATGCTAATTAATAACATGAAAACATATGAAAGTACACAACAATCTGATAAAGGTAAAATACAGACAGAATCTGAAAACTTTTTTCTATATTAGAATGGTATCTTAAGTATATAGTATAAAGGTTAAAAAAGTATTAACAACTAGTTATTATGATTTGTTAACAAATATACAACATAAAGAGGCAAATTTTGATGTCAATTATATAAATGGAGAGGAGTAAAAGGATGGAGATTCTATAGGTGAATAAAGATAAAACTACATTTTATGCTGATAGCAATTTATCAAGGAGATGTTTTATATAACCCCTCATGGTAACCAAAAGCAAAAAGGTAGAGTAGATTCATGAAACGCAGAAAAACAGGAAGGCAGAGCATACCACCACGGGAAACCACCAATGTATAAATGTAGGCAGAAACAGAGGGGAAAAGAAACAAGAGATGTGAACCAACCAGAAGAAAAACAATAAGATGGCAGTAGTTAGTCCTTACATATCAAAATCACTCTAAATATAAATGGATTCAATTTATCAACCAAAAGTCACATATTGGCTGGCTGAATGAAAAAGAAGGGAGAAATAGAAAACAATATAACAATAGTAGGGGAGGGAATTCCCTGGCAGTCCAGTGGTTAGACCTCCACGCTCCACTGCAGGCGGTATGGGTTCCATCCCTGGCCAGGGAAATAAGATCCCACAAGCTGTGCGGTGCAGGCAGGAAACAAACACAAAAACCCAAAAAAACAAACACAATAGTAGGGGACTTCTGTACTGCACTGTGAGCAATGGATAGATCAGACAGAAAATTAACAAGAAAATGTTGGATTTGAACCACACTTTAGACCAAGTGAACGTAACAGACATATATAGAGCATTCCATCCAACGGTAGCAAAATACACTTCTCAATTGTACATGTAACATTCTCCAGGGTAGAGCATATGATAGGACACAAAACAAATCTTAGCAAATTTAAGAAGTTTGAAATTATAAAGAGACCTTCAAGATGGTGAAGGAGTAAGCCATGGAGATCACTTTCCTCCCCACAAATACATCAGAAATACATCTACATGTGGAAAAACTACAGAACACCTACTGAATGCTGGCAGAAGACCTCACACTTGCCAAAAAGCAAGAAACTTCCCACATACACGGGTAGGGCAAAAGAAAAAACGGAGACAAAAGAATAGGGAAAGGACCTGCACCTCTGGGAGGGAGCCGTGAAGGAGGAAAAGTTTCCACACACTACGAAGCCCCTTCACTGGCGGAGATAGAGGGTGGTGGTGGGGGGGGAAGCTTCAGAGCCATGGAGGACAGCGCAGCAACAGGGGAGCACAGGGCAAAGCAGAGAGATTCCTGCACAGAGGATCGGTGCCAATGAGCACTCACCAGCCCGAGAGGCTTGTCTGCTCACCTGCCGGGGCGGGTGGGGGCTGGGAGCTGAGGCTTCGGCTTCGGAGGTCAGATGCCAGAGAGAGGACTGGGGTAGGCTGCATGAACACAGCCTGAAGGGGGCTAGTGTGCCACAGCTAGCTGGGAGGGTGTCTGGGGAAAAGTCTGGACCTGCCTAAGAGGCAACAGATCGTTGTTTCGGGGTGCGCAAGGAGAGGGGATTCAGAGCGCCACCTAAGCGAGTTCCAGAGACGGGCACAAGCCATGGCTATCAGTGTGGACACGAGAGATGGGCCTGAGACGCTAAGGCTCCTCCTGCAGCCACAAAGAAGCCTGTGTGCAAGCACAGGTCACTATCCACACCTCCCCTCCCGGGAGCCTGTGCAGCCCGCCACTGCCAGGGTCCCAGGATCCAGGGACAACGTCCCCCGGAGAACACGTGGCGCACCTCACGCTGTTGCAATGTCATGCCGGCCTCTGCCGCCACAGACTTGCCCCGCATTCCATACCCCTCCCTCCCCCTGGCCTGAGTGAGCCAGGGCCCCCGAATCAGCTGCTACTTTAACCCTGTCCTGTCTGAGGGGCGAACAGATGCCCCCAGGTGGCCTACATGCAGAGGTGGGGCCAAATCCAAAGGTGGACCGCGGGAGCTGTGTGAACAAAGAAGAGAAAGGGAAATCTCTCCGAGCAGCCTCACAAGCAGTGGGTTAAATCTCCATAATCAACTTGATGTACCCTGCATCTGTGGAATACCTGAATAGACAACGAATCATCCCAAATTGAGGTGGTGGACTTTGGGATCAACTGTAGACTTGGGGTTTGCTTTCGGCATCTAATTTGTTTCTGGTTTTATGTTTATCTTAGTTTAGTATTTAGAGTTTATTATCATTGGTAGATTTGTTTATTGATTTGGTTGCTCTCTTTTTAAAAAAAAAAAATATATATATTTCCCTTTTTCTCTTTTTGTCAGTGTGTATATGTATGCTTCTTTGTGTGATTCTGTCTGTATAGCTTTGCTTTTACCATTTGTCCTAGGGTTCTGTCTGTACATTTTTTTTATTACTTTTTAATTTACTTTTAATATTTTTTATTTTAATAACTATTATTTTCTTTCTTTCTTTTTTTCTCCCTATTCTTCTGAGCCATGTGACTGACAGGGTCTTGGTGCTCTGACCAGCTGTCAGGCCTGTGCCTCTGAGGTGGGAGAGCTGAGTTCAGGACATTGCTCCTCCAGAGACCTCCTGGCTCCATGTAATATCAAACAACAAAAGCTCTACCAGAGATCTCCATCTCAACGCTAAGACCCAGCTCCACTCAATAACCAGCTAGCTACAGTGCTGGACACCCTATGCCAAACAACTGGCAAGACAGGACACAACCCCACACATTAGCAGAGAGGCTGCCTAAAATCATAATAAGGTCACAGACACCCCAAAACACACCACCAGACGTGGTCCTGCCCACCAGAAAGACAAGATCCAGCCTCATCCACCAAAACACAGGCACCAGTCCCCTCCACCAGGAAACCTACACAACCCAGTGAACCAAACTTAGCCACTGGGGGCAGACACCAAAAACAACGGGAACTATGAGCTTGCAGCCTGCGAAAAGGAGGCCCCAAACACAGTAATTGAAGCAAAATGAGAAGACAGAGAAACACACAGCAGATGAAGGAGCAAGGTAAACACCCACCAGACCAAACAAAGAGGAAATAGGCAGTCTACCTGAAAAAGAATTCAGAGTAATGATAGCAAAGATGATCCAAAATCTTGGAAATACAATGGAAAAAAATACAAGAAACATTTAACAGGGACCTAGAAGAACGAAAGAGCAAACAATGATGAACAACACAATAAATCAAATTAAAAATTCTCTAGAAGGAATCAATAGCAGAATAACTGAGGCAGAAGAACGGATAAGTGACCTGGAAGATAAAATAGTGGAAATAACTACCACAGAGCAGAATAAAGAAAAAAGAATGAAAAGAATTGAAGACAGTCTCAGAGACCTCTGAGACAACATTAAACACACCAACATTCGGATTATACGGGTTCCAGAAGAAGAAGAGAAAGAGACTGAGAAAATATGTGAAGCGATTATAGTTGAAAACTTCCTTAATATGGGAAAGGAAATAGTCAATCAAATCCAGGAAATGCAGAGAGTCCCATACAGGATAAGTCCAAGGAGAAGCACACCAAGACACATATTAATCATGCTATGAAAAATTAAATACAAAGAAAAAATATTAAAAGCAGCAAGGGAAAAACAACAAACAACATACAAGGGTTAACAGCTGATCATTCAGCAGAAACTCTGCAAGCCACAAGGGGGTGGCAGGACGTTTTTAAAGTGATGAAAGGGAAAAGTCTACAACCAAGATTACTCTACCCAGCAAGGATCTCATTCAGATTCGACAGAGAAATTTAAACCTTTACAGACAAGCAAAAGCTAAGAGAATTCAGCACCACCAAACCAGCTTTACAGCAAATACTAAAGGAACTTCTCTAGGCAGGAAACACAAGAGAAGGAAAAGACCTACAATAACAGACCCCAAACAATTAAGAAAATGGCAACAGGAACATACATATTGATAATTACCTTAAATGTAAATGGATTAAGTGCTCCAACCAAAAGACACAGACTGGTTGAATGGATACAAGAAATAAGACCCATATATAGGCTGTCTAAAAGAGACCCACTTCAGACCTAGGAACACATATAGACTGAAAGTAAGGGGATGGAAAAAGATATTCCACGCAAGTGGAAATCAAAAGAAAGCTGGAGCAGCAATTCTCATATCAAACAAAATAGACTTTAAAATAAAGACTATTACAAGAGACAAAGAAGGACACTACATAATAAACAAGGGATCAATCCAAGAAGAAGATATAACAATTGTAAATATTTATGCACCCAACATAGGAGCACCTCAATACATAAGGCAAATACTAACAGCCATAAAAGGGGAAATCGACAGTAACACATTCATAGCAGGGGACGTTAACACCCCACTTTCACCAATGGACAGATCATCCAGACTGAAAATAAATAAGGAAACACAAGCTTTAAATGCCAAGAAAATGGACAACCTGGAAGAAGTGGACAAATTCTTAGAAAAGCACAAACTTCCAAGACTGAACCAGGAAGAAATAGAAAATGTAAACAGACAAATCACAAGCATTGAAATTGAAACTGTGATTAAAAATCTTCCAACAAACAAAAGGCCAGGACAACATGGCTTCACGGGTGAATTCTATCAAACATTTAGAGAAGAGCTAACACCTATCCTACTCAAACTCTTCCAACATATAGCAGAGGGAGGAACACTCCCAAACTCATTCCATGTGGCCACCATCACCCTGATATCAAAACCAGGCAAAGATGTCACAAAGAAAGAAAACTACAGGCCAATATCACTGATGAACACAGATGCAAAAATCCTCAACAAAATACTAGCAAACAGAATCCAACAGCACAATAAAAGGATCATACAACACGATCAAGTGGGGTTTATCCCAGGAATGCAAGGATTCTTCAATATACGCAAATCAATCAGTGGATACACCATATTAACAAACCGAAGGATAAAAACCATATGATCATCTCAATAGATGCAGAGAAAGCTTTTGACAAAATTTAACACCCATTTATGACAAAAACCCTCCAGAAAGTAGGCATAGAGAGAATTACCTCAACATAATAAAGGCCATATATGACAAGCCCACAGCCAACATCGTTCTCAATGGTGAAAAGCTGAAACCATTTCCACTAAGATCAGGAACAAGACAAGGTTGCCCACTCTCACCACTCTTATTAAGCATAGTTTTGGAAGTTTTAACCACAGCAATCGGAGAAGAAAAAGAATCCAAATTGGAAAAGAAGGAGTAAAGCTGTCACTGTTTGCAGATGACATGATACTATACATCGAGAATCCTAAAGATGCTACCAGAAAACTACTAGAGCTAATCAATGAATTTGGTAAAGTAGCAGGATACAAAATTAATGCACAGAAATCTCTGGCATTCCTATACACTAATGATGAAAAATCTGAAAGAGAAATTAAGGAAACACTCCCATTTACCATTGTAACAAAAAGAATAAAATACCTAGTAATAAACCTACGTAAGGAGACAAAAGACCTGTATGCAGAAAACTATAAGACACTGATGAAAGAAATTAAAGATGATACAAACAGATGGAGAGATATAGCATGTTCTTGGATCGGAAGAATCAACATTGTGAAAATGACTATATTACCCAAAGCAATCTACAGATTCAATGCAATCCCTATCAAACTACCACTGGCATTTTTCACAGAACCAGAACAAAAACGTTCACAATTTGTATGGAAACACAAAAGACCCCGAATAGCCAAAGCAATCTTGAGAACAAAAAATGGAGCTGGAGGAATCAGGCTCCCAGACTTCAGACGATACTACAAAGCTACAGTAATCAAGACAGTATGGTACTGGCACAGAAACAGAAAGATCAATGGAACAGGATAGAAAGCCCAGAGATAAACCCATGCACATATGGTCACCTTATCTTTGATAAAGGAGGCAAGAATATACAATGGAGGAAAGACAGCCTCTTCAATCAGTGGTGCTGTGAAAACTGGACAGCTACATGTAGAAGGAAATCAGAACACTCCCTAACACCATACACAAAAATAAACTCAAAATGGATTAAAGACCTAAATGTAAGGCCAGACAGTATAAAACTCTTAGAGGAAAACATAGGCAGAACACTCTACAACATAAATCACAGCAAGATCCTTTTTGACCCACCTCCTAGAGAAATGGAAATAAGAACAAAAATAAACAAATGAGCCCTAATGAAACTTAAAACATTTGCACAGCAAAGGAGAACATAAAAAAGATGAAAAGACAACCCTGATAACTGGAGGAAATATTTGCAAATGAAGCAACTGAAAAAGGATCAATCTCCAAAATTTACAAGCAGCTCATGCAGCTTAATATGAAAAAAACAAACAACCCAATCCAAAAATGGGCAGAAGACCTAAATAGACATATCTCCAAAGAGGATATGCAGACTGCCAAAAAACACATGAAAGAATGCTCAACATCACTAATCATTAGAGAAATGCAAATCAAAACTACAATGAGGTATCACCTGACACCAGTCAGAATGGCCATCATCAAAAAATCTACAAACAATAAATGCTGGAGAGGGTGTGGAGAAAAGGGAACCCTCTTGCACTGTTGGTGGGAATGTAAATTGATAGAGCCACTATGGAGAACAGTATGGAGGTTCCTTAAAAAACTAAAAATAGAACTACCATACGACCCAGCAACCCCACTACTGGGCATATACCCTGAGAAAACCATAACTCAAACAGCGTCATGTACCACAATGTTCATTGCAGCTCTGTTTACAATAGCCAGGACATGGAAGCAACCTAAGTGTCCATCGACAGATGAATGGATAAAGATGTGGCACATATATACAATGGAATATTACTCAGCCATAAAAAGAAATGAAATTGGGGCTTCCCTGGTGGCACAGTGGTTGAGAGTCCACCTGCTGATGTAGGGGACACGGGTTCGTGCCACAGCCCAGGAAGATCCCACATGCCGTGGAGTGGCTAGCCCCGTGAGCCATGGCTGCTGAGCCTTCGCATCTGGAGCCTGTGCTCCACAACGGGAGAGGCCACAACAGTGAGAGGCCCACGTACTGCAAAAAAAAAAAAAAAAAGAAATGAAATTGAGTTATTTGTAGTTAGGTGGATGGACCTAGGGTCTGTCATACAGAGTGAAGTAAGAGAAAAACAAATACCGTATGCTAACATATGTATATATGGAATGTAAAAACAGAAAAGGTTCTGTAAAACCTAGGGGCAGGACAGGAATAAAGACACAGACATAGAGAATGGACTTGAGGACGGGGGAATGGGAAGCGTAAGCTGGGATGAAGTGAGAGAGTGGCATGGACATATATACACTACCAAAAGTATAATAGATAGTGCGAAGCAGCTGCAGAGCACTGGGAGCTCAGCTTGGTGCTTTGTGATCACCTAGAGGGGTGGGATAGGGAGGGTGGGAGGGAGATGCACGAGGGAGGGGATATGAGCATATATGTATACATATAGCAGATTCACTTTGTTACACAGCAGAAACTAACACAACATTGTAAAGCAATTATACTCCAATAAAGATGTTAAAAAAATTATACCAATTACGTTTTCTGACACAGTGGTTAGAAACTAGAAATCAACAACAAGAGGAAAGCTGGAATATCTACAAATATGTGGAAACTAAACACCACCTTTCTGAACAACCAATGGGCCAAAGAAGAAATCAAAAGGGAAATAAAAAATTATCTCCAAACAAATGAAAGTGGATACACACATATTGAATCCTAGGGGGGGTGGCAAAATCAGTTCTGAAAGGAAAGTTTTAGAGATAACTGCAAATATTAAGAAATTAGAAAGATCTCAAATAAACAAGCTAACTTTACACCTCAAGGAACTAGAAAAGAACAAATTAAGCTGAAAGTTAGTAGAAGGAAGGAAATAATAAAGATCAGAGCAGAAGTAAATGAAATAAAGACCAGAAAAACAATAAAAAGGGTCAACAAAACAAAGATCTGGTTTTTCAAAAACATTTAAAAAAATCAATAAACAGTTAAAGAAGAAACGACTAAACTTATAAATGAAAGAGAAGACATTACAACTGACACTATAGAAATACTTAGGATATAAGAGGCTATAAACAATTATATGCCAACAACTTAGATAATCTAGAAGAAATGAATAAATCCCTAGAGACACACAACCTACTAAGACTGAATCAGGAGGAAATAGAAAATTTAAACAGACCAGTAATAAGAAACTGAAACAGTAATTTTTAAAAACCCAACACAGAAAACCCCAGGGCCAGATGGCTTCACTGATGAATTCTACCAAACATTTAAAGAATTAATGCCAAATCTTCTCAAACTCTTCCAAATGATTGAAGAGAAGGGAATACTTCCAAACATATTCTACAAGGCCAGCATTACCCTGATACCAAAGCCAGATAAGGACAGTACAAGGAAAGAAAACTACAGACCAATATCCCTGGATGAATATAGATGCAAAGAATATTAGTAAATAAACCAAATTCAAGAACACATTAAAAGGATTATACATGATGAACAAGGGAGATTTAACCCTGGGATGCAAGGATTGTTCAATATATGCATATCAATAAATATGATACATCCCATTAATAGAATGAAAGATAAAAATTACACGATCACCTCCATAGATGCAGGAAAAGCATTTGGCAGAATATAACATCCTTTCATGATAAAAACCCTTAACCTACTGTGTATAGGAGAAACACACTTTAACATAATAAAGGCCAAATATGACAAACCCTCAGCTAACAATCTACTCAATGGTGAAAAATTGAAGAATTTTTCTCTAAGATCATTGTCAAGACAAGGATACCCACTCTCATCACTCTTATTCAATACAGCACTGGAAGTCCTAGCTAGAGCAATTAGGCAAGACAAAGAAATGAAATGCTTCCAAATCGAAAAGAAGTAAATTGCCACCATTTGCAGATGATATAATTTTACATACAGAAAATCCCAAAGACTCAACCCAAAACTGTTGGAAATAACAAAATCAGTAAAGTTGAAAGATAAAGAAAAAAAAATCAACATACAGAAATCAGCATTTCCATATATATGAATAATGAAACATCTAAAAAAGAAATGAAGGAAACTAGCCCATTTCAATAGCTTTAAAAGCAATAAAATGCCTAGCAAAGATTTTAACCACTTAAGTGAAAGATCTGTACAATGAAAAGTACAAGACTTTGTTGAAAGAAATCAGAGGCAAAAACAAATGGAAAGACATTTGATGTTCATGAATTGAAAGATTTAATATTGTTAGAATGGTCATAGATTTAGATATAGATAACAGATTTATAGATATAGGTCACCATCGATAGATTCAATTCTATCCCTATCAGAATTCTAATGGCATTCTTCACAGAAATAGAAAAAAACAATCCCAAAATTTGTATGGAACCACAAAACACCCTGAATAGCCAAAGCAATCCTGAGAAAGAACAAAGTTGGAGGTATCACACCTCCTGATTTCAAAATACCCTACAAAGCTATAGTCATAAAAACAGTATGGTATTAGACTAAAAATAGACACACAGACCAGTAGATCAGAATAGAGAGCCCAGAATGAAACCCTCCTAATATGGTCAAAATATTTGACAAGGGAGCGAAGAACACTCAATGGGCAAACGACGGTCTCTTCAATCAGTGGTGTTGAGAAAACTGGATCAACACATGCAGAATAATGAAATTGGACCCCTATCTTACAACACTCACAAAAATTAACTTGAAATCAATCATAGACACAAGACCTGATATCATAAAACTCCTGGAAGAAAACATAGGGTAGAAGTTCCTCAACATCGGTCTTGGCAATGATTTTTTAGATATAACACCAAAAGCACAAACGATAAAAGCAAAAAAACAACCAATGTGACTACATCAAACTTAAAAGCCTCTGCACAGCAAAGGAAACAATTAAATGAAAAGGCAACCTACAGAATGGGAGAAAATTTTTGCAAACCATGTATAGGGGTTAATATCCAAAACATATAAAGAACTCATACAACTCAATAACAATCTGATTTTAAAATAGGCAAAGGGATGAAACAGACATTTCCCCAAAGAAAACATGCAAATGGTTAATAGTAGGTACATGAAAAGATGTACATGAAACATGTACATGTTAATAGGTACATGAAAAGAGAAATATAAATCAAAAGCACAATAAGCTAACTAACACCTCTCTCCTTTAAGAATGGCTATCACCAGGAAGACGAGGGATGGCAAGTGTTGGCAAGGATGAAGAGAAAAGGGAACACATCGTGTACACTGGGAATGCAAGTCGGTTCAGCTACTATGGAAATCAATATAGAAGTTTCTCAAAAAAATAAACAGATCTGCCCTATGATATAGCAATTCCATTTCTGGGTATATGTCATAAAGAAATGAAAAGAGGTTTTTTAAGAGATATATGCACTCCCATGTTTTTTATAGCATTATTCTTAATAGCTCAGATATAGAAACAACCCAGGTGCCCATCAACAAATGAATGGATAAAGAAGATGAGGTATACACATATGTGCAATGAAATACTATTCAGTCATGAGAAAGAAGTATATCCTGCCACTTGCAACAACATGGATGGATCTTGGGGACATCAGGCATAAGGACATAGTCAGACAGAGAAAGACAAATACTGTATGATATCACTTATACATGGAATCTAAAAAAAGCCTAACTCATAAAAACAGAGTAAATGGTTACTAGGGGATAATGAGGGGGGAGTTAGAACATGTCTTTTTAAGTGTACAAACTTGCAACAAGCAGTAAATACGTCCTTGAGATCAAATACATAATATAGTGAATATAGACAACAGTATATTGTAATCAAACATGCTAAGAGACTAGAACATAATATTCCATCCACTATAAAGAAATTATAATTATGGTTTATGTTAAAGGGGCTAATTATCACTACAATGGTAATCATATTACAATATATAAATGTATCAAATTAACATGTTGTACACCTTAAATTTATACAATGCCGTATGTTAAGCATATTTCAATTAAAAAAAAAATTGGCATTCCAGAAACTAGAATCCAGGTATGCTTGAATTTCTCTTTCATTATGTCTCAGGGTCAAGATAAAGAGACAACCTGGGCTAGCAATTTTGACTCAATACCTTATATCAGGTATTTTGCTAAGAAATTTTTGCATGTTATATCATACAATGTGAAGGATTAAATACAAAAAAATAAATTTGTCTATATCTTCTACCAATGGAGGAAAACTTGGTTTGGGGCATTCACTGATGGGGGAAGGGAATTGTACTGGATATTCACTTCACAATAGAAAATTAAGTCACATGTGGACACTGTAGAGAATGTAAGCAATAGGGTCAACTTGATCATGGTACATTGTCATTGATCACTGCAATCAATACTACAGAATAATGAACAATATATAGTATAAGGACTCTGGATGAAAATAATACCCATATTTCCAGTTTTCAGACCAGGATTCCTTTTTTTGTACTACTTTTTTTGACACAGGACAGTTTACAGACCAGTAGAATAATTCTGAATGGAATAATCAATATAAAAAAGAAAGAAAACAATGCATCTAGAGATCAAAGAGACAGCTAGAAAGAAAATAGTTATTCTAGAAGAAGCCATATTCAGACTACCAACAAATAAAGTGAAGGAACTTATTAGATATAGGGTTTTTTCAAATGTTATAGTTCCCAATAAGCTATGGGTTACAGGAACTTCCATCTGAGGGCATGCTGGGGAGAAGACTTTTCTGGTTTTTTTTTTGGGGGGTGGGGGTGGGGTTGCACCACGTGGCTTGTGGGATCTCAGTTCCCTGACCAGGGGTTGAACCCTGGCCACGGCAGTGAAAGCCCGGAATCCTAACCACGAGGCCACCGGGGAACTCCCAAGATGACGTATTTCTCTTCATGCTCCCCTTTTGGCTGTCTGAGACAGCATTTACTCAAATCCTAGTAGTGAATGTGCATCCCTTGGGAACACGTAGCCATAGGTGGCTGATGGCTCCAGGCCCATTTGAATGGATGGTCCAAAAGGAAAGTCCATGAAATAATGAAGGATCAGGCTGGTTAGGAATAAAGAAATAAACAATATGTCCATCTCCAAGGTACTACCCATGCTGAAGACTGCATCTCTGGTAAGTTCTGAAGTTATTATGGAAGCAGAGGTCACATTTGTTTATCAGCACCTTGGGCCTGAGGGGCCTAGGGGCCCATACAGACCCTGCCCAAAATCCACCTCCATCCTCCCCTACCCCTAATAACCTAATCATATAGGGTCATTCATTGACCTTATCCTTGGTTGGGGGTGGAGACACAATTGCCCCTGGTTGAGAACGGTTGTTCTCCATAACTTATGAAGATAGTGGTTTTGGGTATATCAGAGTCTCGAAAGACTCATTTGTATCCAAGAACCTGTGATTCTACTTCAACTGGCTTGCAAGACCTGGTGTCCTTACCTCTGTTCTCCATGGATGGAGAGAAAATTCAAGCTCATCAGGAGAGCTCCTTTCCTGATACAACCCTGAAAGAAGAGTGCTGATTCTAGACTCAAGTGCTTTTCATCTGGACTTGGTGGCTGCCTGTGTCTGAACGTCTGTCCGTAAGAGATGGGCTTGTAGTCATATCAAGTGGGCACATTCACTGAAGCCATGAATTTCAACCATGCCTGAACCGGGACATCCATCTGAGTCAGAGAAGGTGATTTTTCCTTTGGATCACAGCTCTTAGCAGAAGGGGGAAAGGTTTTAAGGAATGCTTGTATACCTGAGGACTTGAGTATTCTGGGTAGGGAAGGGGAAGCAGATCACTATTTGCCCTAGGACTCATTAAGTGGGAGATATTAAGACATCAACTTTCAGGGAAAGGGCAAGAGAGGTAATAGTGTATGAGGAGCCCAGCATTCTAGCCAACCAATGTAGGAGCCACCCCTAGCCAGGTGTGGATAGTTGCCCTGAATTTGCACCTAGTTTGCAAGGACCAGGTGAAAGATATAAATAGGATCCCAAGATTAGGCCTAACAGACATTGCCCTCTGCCTGACAGATCAGGGGGCAACTGAGCTGGAATCTTACTTCTTCTGAGGTCCATGTCTCCTTTTTTCTACCCTAGACATGGTTTTAGAACCAAAGAGCTCAGCACCCAGAGCAGAGCAGAAGTGGGTCCGTGAATGCCCCGGCAGAAGGCCGCAATGCCAGACCTCCCCTGACTGTTCCCTGGGACCGAAACCAAAGCAACCTGTCCACCATTGTTGGGCTGTACCTCACAGGCCTGCAAGCCTTGTAGATACCCAGCCTTGAGACTGCAGAAAGAGCCAGAGACAGTGAAAAAGACATCAATGGTTTATTGGACAGGGGATCTTAACACATCCAAAGCAGAAGTATCCTACAGCAACACCCCACCATGTACGGCAGCAGGACATGGCTGCAATCTTTGACACTGGGGGGGAGAAGGAGGCTACCATTTATAGGGGGAATTGACGTCAGGTTGGCTTATCAGTTACTGTGGAAACCAGCAGCTAGGCAGGGGCAAGCATGTAGGCAGATACTAGTTAAGCCCTATAATTAAGAGGATTGGATAGTCATGTGAGTGAAGCAGGGACTGTTGGAGCAGGGGGATGTAGAGAGAGCAAGACAACAGCCATCTTGAATGACCTGACCATACACTCCCCCCCTACCTATCCCACAGGACACTTGTAATCTTGGTCTGCCCCTCTTCCACGATATCCCTGGGGTCAGCTATGTAGAGGTGCACTGCTACCAGATACCACAAATTCGATACAGACAACAGCAGCTAGAGAGTACTGGGAGTCCAAAAGGTGGGTAAACTTTGGGGCCAGGCGCTTATCGGGTCAGTTGTTCATGGAATTCCAGAGGAGGACAACAGTGGTATCTCACTGTAGACCCACCAATCAGACTCATTTTGCAGTGAGGCCACCGTTGTCACCCAGTCTGCAAACAGATTCCCTCCGCTCAGACTAGAGACGAAATGTAAGCTGTCTAGCCAACTCGATCCAGGGAAGATCATGACCATTAAGCAACATACAAGCAGTAACAGCATTCTTTTTTTTTTTTTTTTGCGGTACGCGGGCCTCTCACTATTGTGGCCTCTCCCGTTGCGGAGCACAGGCTCCGGACGCGCAGGCTCAGCGGCCATGGTTCACGGGCCCAGCCGCTCCATGGCATGTGGGATCCTCCCAGACTGGGGCACGAACCCGTGTCCCCTACATTGGCAGGCGGACTCTCAACCACTGAGCCACCAGGGAAGCCCAGTAACAGCATTCTGACATAACACCACCCCTGCCTGTGGTTTTTGTCCTGAGCTGCAGTACCATACCACCTGTCCACCCTCAGTCCCCACGGCCGGTGCCAACTACTGGAGAGGGGGTTTAACAGACCATAGAGTTAATATAATGGCGTCTTTCTTTCTACAGTAAGGGGCCTGGATTTATTACCTTAGTAGTCTTAGGTGGGGCTGGGTAGAAGAAAGGTGAAATCTATTAATCCCTTTTTAGTCCTAATCTCCATGGGACGGCAAACCCAAACCGCCAGGGGACTTACCTGCCAGTCCCAGGGCCATTTATAATATGTTCCCCTGGGGGTAGATTCTGTGGGAAGGGCAAAAGTGAGTTACTGTCCTGATCATTAGTTGGCAATGGTCCTGGGCCGCTCAACAGTTGAACTCGGAGAGTGTTGACTAGTTGCCTCTGGGTCAGGCACGGCATAGGCACTGGGATGATTGCTGCTGGGATGTTTAGCTATAAATTTGTATGAGCTGAGTTAGCCTCCTGGTCCACAGGTTGAGACAGCAGGTCTCCTGTCTCAGTTGTTGTTTAAGTAGGCCGCTCATCCTTCAGTTAGCCTGGCAGCAGGGGGGTTGGAGAGCAGGTGAAAATGCCAGTGTAGAGCATTTTATCGGCCCAGGCCCGAACTTCATGGCTGCTAAAGTGGGGTTTTTTGCATTGCTTAACAATGCGGGTAGGCCTTTTGTAATACCTTCCACCTGTTGTAAGGCCTTGTAGGCTGCATATAGCTTTGCTCCATCACACTGTATCGCTGCTCTGCCCCCTGCCATAGCTGGGACCAGAAGCCCAAGGGTACCTTTATTGTTTTGCCGTTGTCACAGGCCTCAAACAAACCCTTCAGGGTAACTGGCCACGTCCAATTCACAAGCCTGTCCCTCAGTGAATATCCTTAAAGCCTGTGTCTGTAATTGTTTGGGGGTGGCAGATCAGGGGTATGTTTGTATTTTGTAGATAACAACAACAAAAGAAACCAGAAAGGCTCTTGCGTTTTGTCTGTATTCACCAGCCCTCCTCATGCACTGGGCTGCTGCTTTTAAACTGGAAAGAGGCTCTGAGGTTAACAGGATGTCATCAATACAACGGGACAGAAAAGACAACTCTCACAGTAGTCAGCTGCCGTGGGGCCCCACATGCTGGTGGACGGCCACCCCAGGATTACCCCCGCCACTTTCCATTCCCCGTCCTTATTCCCCGGCATCTCGGCTCTCCCGGGAGTTTCCTCAGCGTTTTGGCTGACTCACCGTTTGTTGAGCTGCACCTCGCAGGCCTGCAAGCCTTGTTGACGCCCAGCCTTGTGACCGAAGAAAGTGCCCGGAGATAGTGACAAAGACATCGGTGGCTTATTGGACAAGGGATCTTACACGTCCAAAGCAGAAGGGTCCTAGAGCCACAACATACCACCTTCGGCAGAGAGCAGGAAGGACATAACAAGCCCCACCCGGGAGGGAGGAGGCTACCATTTATAGGGGGAATTGACGTCAGGTTGGCTCATCAGTTACCAAGGAAACCAACAGCTGGGGCAGTGGGTAAGCAGTTACTAATTAAGCCCTATAATTAAAAGGATTGGATAGTCATGTGAGTGAAGCAGGGACTGGTCGAGCAGGGGGATGTAGAGAGAGCAAGAGAACAGCCATCTTGAATGGCCTAACCCTACATGGGCCCACTGAGCTGGGTGTTTCAACAGTAATGTGGACAAGCAGCCGGTAAAATACCAGAGGCTACAGCTTAGCTCTGACAAAAGTGCAGCTGATGAAGTCCACCATGGGGTGCAGATACTTCTGCAGCTGCAGTACAGCACCAGTGACCAGCTCCCAAAGAAACTGTGCAGTCATCCTGGACTTTGTATTGGGAAGACAGTGTGGTCCAGTGATCCTCTGCATGAAAGCCATTGTGATTCTTCTCACCTGTGTTGGTGGAACTGAGAAAAGCAAAGGTTATCATTGCAACACGAGTGTCTGGGCTGGATCATAAATAGAACTGGATTCTGTTGGAATGTGAAGTTAGACAAAGGAAACACCATATTCTGGGCTATAAGGGGCCTGAGGGCACCATAAGGGATGTATCTGACAGTCTAGGAGGTGGTAGTTAGTAGAAGCCAGCTTGCAGGAAGGAACAAAGTACAGGGCTCCTGAAATAAAAGTCACCATAAATAAGGCGGGTTTGTCTAGCCACCGGGATAAGACTTGACAATCAGGCTTTGTGGGGAGAGGAGAGCAAATGTTCAGTTCAACCTCCATGCTGACCTACATCTCTAGGGGGCAGGGCACATGAACCTCTTAGAATAGAGAGGGCTGTGTGTTAATAATGGAAGAGCTCAAGCATTAGGGGCCCATGTTCTCTACTATGGGATCCTCCTTCAAAAAATTGCAGGATGGAAAAGAGAAGACCTTTCCCTACCAACTGAGGAAAGCTGGCATTATAGATTCCATAATATACAGGGATCATGAAAACCCAGGAGCAAGTCAGCACCTCCAGTGGGCTGGCCAAAGGAGAGGATTGGAGACCTGGGGTGGCTGGTGTGTAGACCTGGGCGAAGGGTTGATGGAAGAGATAAAGTCACAGGGATCTAAAAGCAAGCAGAGATGCCAGCAGCTGCCCCACAGTCACTGGAAGTTAGAGTTTCCTTGGGGATGGTTGCAACAGTATATTAGCAGCTCAGGGATCCAAACTGGCCACTAGAGCCATGGAATGGACAAACACTGGCTAAAAAGGTGGAGAGATTCGGGCAACCAAGTTAAGGGGAGGCCATCCCATACATAAAAGGCAAGTGGGAGGCTGTCCTACATCTAGAGCAGGAAGCAAAAGAGTGACCCTTGCCGGGTGGCAGCTCTCCCAGCCACTGGCTCCCACAGGCTGCTGCCTTGGCAGCCCTTCCACCTGCTCCACCCCTGCTCAGGTATGCCAAGGAGCTCCCACCTCTTTCCTAGTATCTGAGCCGTAATGTGGACATGAAGGAGAAAGAGAAGTGGGCACAACAGGTGCTGGCTCTTGGACTCTGCAGACACAAGCTGCTTTTGCAAGAGGTGGAGGTCATTGCACAACTTGCTGGTCTTCTCTGGACCTTGGATTCCCAGACATCTATGAAATACAGACACTTGATGCTGCCACTTAACTCACAGGGCTGCAGTGAAGTGCAGATGAAATTGTGGGCTGAGGTTGCTCTATGAACTCTAAGGTGATGTGTGTGTAGTTTTACGAACATCAGTGACAGGTGTCCAGAACCCAGGTGGGGTGAAATTGAGTGTGTCAACAAGGAAGTAAATTGTCTTACTTCTTGATGCGAGTTCTCGGGAAACCGGGGCTGGGAGGCTTACGTTACAGGGCGTGTATAAATAGCCGGTGCCTGCCCAGGAAACTCTATTTGCCTGGAGATTCTGGAGCCCTAGAGGAAGCAACTGTGAGTGTCTCTGTCCTTGCCTCTCATTCTGTTTTCCCAATATCTGGTGAATATCTTCCTGCCTGTCTGGGTGGTTTACCCTAGGGGTGTTGAGGAAGGCAGGTCTGTGCAGCTGCTCCCGTCTCGGAGGGTAGCTGTTGCAGGTGAGGGCACAATGGAGTACTAAGGAGCGCTCTTCATTCTGTTCCCTTTGCTCGGTAGGAGATGTGTTTCCTGGGCTGGGAGAGGTTGGGTGAGTTGGATGTGACATCCAACCAGACCTCAGATGCCATTGTCTGGAAGCCCCTGTGGAAAATGCAGTTCATCTTCCTCTTGGAAGGAGGCACTTCTCTGGCCAGGAAGCCTCTCCCCTCCCACTACCTCAGCCTGCCTCGTGACCCCCTGTCCTTTGCACAGGTCCTCAGGCTTTGTTCCCAGCCTCTGCAACTCCCATGAGCCCTTTCCATGCTCGTAACTTTACAGTTTCTCTCTGAGAGAGGAAAGAAGCCCAATGTTGGGCCCAGGTCCTGCACCCACCCTGACCTCACTTAATTCCTGAGTCCCTTTCCGATGGTAACCAGATGTGCTCTTGGACATCTGCTCTTTCCTCCCCGAGACTAGCCTTCCCCTGATTGTGCCCGTCTCACACGTCCCCTTCCTCCATGAGGCCCCTGTTCCAAGTCCTCTCAGGAGGCCTGGACGGGACTCTAGGTGTCCCATGGACTTTCCTCATGGAGCCCGGGAATGGCAGATCACCTGGCAAACATGCAGTCATTCACCCATCCAGTGCTCGGGACTCTGGCTTTTTCTCAGGCAGCCCTTGAGACCACCAGGACTAGTCCATCCAAGGCAGCAAGTGAGAGGAAACGAGTTTGCCTTGTCGGAATTAAGTCAACCAACTTACTGGTACAGAAAGGGAGAAGGAGGTCCAGAGATGGGAAGGGTCCCGCCCGAGAGCTCTCAGTGAGTCCCTCCTGATGTGACAGATGGCCTCAGTGAGGAATTCTACATCCTTGCCACAGTGCCCATGGCAGTGCCCAAGGGGAGGCACAAGAAGGGATGACACAGAGCATCTAAGAATAGGTTCGTGCTGCTGGTCACCCCCGTCAGAAGTCCAGCTGGTCAACTCATGTCCTCTCAGGCCAGACCTTATGCCCACCTTGTCCCTAAACTGCTTTCAGAGCCCCGCTGCTCTTGGCCCCAGAGCAGAGGAGAGGAGGTTGAGGATGTGCTTCTCCTCGCCTCCAGGAGCTAGGCCAAGCCCTGAAATCTACATCCTCGCACCAAAAGCATGTCCCCTTTCTTCCTTTTCCTCTGCCTAGGACATGCTTCTCCTCCCTCTCTCCGCGCTGATTCTGCTCTCACAGCCCCCAAGGTCTCTGGGGGCAGAAATGAAGATCTATTCCCAGAAAACACTGGCCAACGCCTGCACCCTGGTCATGTGTAACCCCCCGGAGCAGGGCCTGCCTGGTCATGATGGACGAGATGGGAGAGAAGGCCCCCAGGGCGAGAAGGGGGATCCAGGTAGAGCTGGGACCATGGGCTTGTCCTGGTGGGAAGGGGTGGGCATTGGAATTGTAACCAACCCAGAAACTCTGGATTTTCTTCTGTGTAAACCTTGGAGATGGTCTTCTTCATCCCGCATGGGTGGGTTTCCCCCAGATATCCAGCCCACTTAAAACACAGCCTTACTGGTTGGCAAAGACGGGCTGCCCCGAGCCCCCAGCTCCATCAGCAGCTGCCCTGATTCCTCCCCTAGGATCTTGACTCCATCCACCCAAGAAGGAGCAAACAGTGAGTAAATGACTGGTATTTGGCGTCCTCTAGAACCGTACTCCAGAACTTAATTGTTGTTCATTCTGCTTACATGGTGCCTCTGCAGGATGTTAAATATTTTTAATATGCAATTAAACTCTACCCCATGAGGGGTGGGAAAGGATGAGGCTCTGTGGCCCCATACTCAGGCCTGGTCAAAAGGATTTTCCCTAAATACATTATGGAGAGAGGAGAGAAGGAAAGGCAGCTGACATTTCTTTGTTCAGCCCCGTGCTTGGGTGTTCACTTGAGTGGTCTTACACCAAAAGTCTTACAAGGGATGTATTAATCTCATTTGATAGGTAGGAAAATTGTGACACAAAGGTGCTATGTGAAACCCAACCTGGAAGATGAAAAGGACCTGGGCTTCTGCATCAGACACATCTGTGCTCGACTGCTAGCTCCAGCTCCACAGCAGGGACCCCCAGAGACAAGCCACTCAGTGTCTCTGAGTCTCAGTTTGCTCATCTGTAGATGGGAATAATATCTACTATACAGTGACAAATCATTGAGCCAAGGCTTCATTCTCCTGTTGAGTCTTCAGGATAAAGTTGCATCTTCTTGCTGGACCAATCAGGTGAATTCTCCTGAGGTTTCCAAAGGTACTGATTATTAAGGGAATTGTCCGAGAAATACTGCCCCACAGGGGAGGATCTGGGTCTTACTGGCAAGAAGTGAGAATTCAATGAACCAGCAACAAGAACAAGGGGACCACCATGGCACTAGGCCAGGGCTATGCAGGGATCAACTGAGGTCTTTATCTTTCTGGAGTTTGCATTTTGGTTGGGGAGGAAGAAAACGAGCAGCAGCATTTAAGCTGGAGAGAATAGGTAACATCCCCAGGCTTTGTAGGATAAGGGACAATTATTGGTCTGTCCTTAACAGACAGAAAGTAGTTCCCAACATAACTGGGCTGGGGCTTGGAGAAGGTTGCCTGGAAGTGAACTCAGGAGAAGGGTGGTATTCAAGGTGCCAGCTCTCTCTAGCTCCCAGTGGGGCCCTGAATTGAATCCCGGGGCAGGGTGTGGGGTAGGGAGCCTTTCCTACAGTGGCTCTCTGAGCAGCATGGATGTGGCTGAGCCCTCCCCTTCTCGTGCGTTCCAAGCCTGGCCTTGGGTCGGTGCTTGGAGAGAGAACACTGCACAGCTGGACCAAGGACCAGGCTCCTCTCTGGCTCCTCAGTCCCAGGCACTTTAGTTATTCAACTGTTATGGGTCTGAGGATTTCCTGGAGATCAGAGCATCCTCAGAATCCTGACCCAGTAGGTCTGGGTGGGGCCAGAGTCTGCACTGGTGACAAGATTCTGATGCACGTGGTCCCAAGAACCTGCTGTAAAGGACAAGATGGGCCTGAGAGGAGAGACCCTTGGGCAGAGGTAGAGGGGTGGAGCTGGGTCACTTGGTGATGCTCCAGCCATTTCATGCAGGGCCAATAAGACCCGGACCCTGCTTGGGGGGCTGAATTTCCAAGGACAATTCCCTCATTCCTCAGCACCTCCAAGACCCCCGCCCGAAAGGATTCAGTGAGAGAGTCCTCCCAGGGGCGCACATCTCCCTTGGAGTAAAACCTCACACCCCACAGCAGTCCCCAAGACCACCCTCCACCCCTGCTGATCTCTCTGATCTCATTTCCTTCCACTCCTCCCACTCTCCCTGGGCTCTGACCACACTGGCTTGTCACTGGTCCCTAAGCACGCTTGGCCCCCTGCCTCCTCAGGGCCTTGCTCTTTCCATACACATCCCCATGGCTCACTCCTCACCTCCTTCATGGCCTTAGTCACAGACAGAGTCCTTCTCTGGCCCTCCTATTGGAGAGAGAACACGGCACGGCCCCACCAATACTCTATGCTTTATTTTTCCTCTGTGGCACTTATTCTGATCTTATAAATTGTCATATGTTGTACATTTTAATTTTGATTATCTATTTCTATGCAGTTGAGTTTAAGTTCCATGAGGAAGGGATTTGGTTTTTGTCTGTTTTCTTCACTAATAAAATCCCAGCATTTAGGACAGTGCTTTGTACCTAGTAGAAGCTCAGTGAATACTTGTGGAATAAATGAATGTAAATTGCCAAGACAGGAGGAATTTTAATACAGTTACGACTGGCCAAATCAGTGGTGCATAAAACTTTACTTCGGGTGGCAGTAAGGTACAGGGCTAGGACTTCGGGGGATGCTAGGATGCAAAATGAGTGCTTTGGGAGGCACGGTGCTTGCTGCTGAAAAAGGGTGCTCTCATGGCCTCCACAGTTTGTGCACAAGGATGGGCAACCTCTAATGCTCCCCTCTAAGGAGTGGCTTTTTTCCCATGTACCTGCTGCCACCCCGGCCAGTGGGGAGCCCAAGAGAGGCTTGGCCTGGGGCCAGGATGTCTCTGCCTGAGCACGGCACACTGTGGGATTGGGATGCAGGGCCCATCCTCTACGCTTCCATTTCACGCCTAGTGAGGATTGTAACGAAAAGCAGAGCACAATGCCCAGCACAGAAGCTCTCAGCCACCCATCAAATGCACAGTCTCCCACCACCAGCACATGCTTGGCCCAGGCAGGCCCTGGCCTTTCTTACCCTGGAGCACGGTTTCCAAATCTGAAATGTCACCTCTCTTCTCCTTGAAGTCCTGTTTCCTCCGACTATGTGTGTGTGCTGGGGTTGGAGGTGCTGGGATGGGATGAGGGACATCTCATAAACTGTCTTCCTCCCTCGTTACCCATGCCTCACAGTTTAAAATTCAGTGACAAATCCCTTGCAGACCAGGACCTGGTGCTCACATTTACATCCTGCTCAGTGCTAAGCAGAAAGTTATGTTCCATAGTTCGTTTCCCAGCGAACAAATAAATGAAACAATGAGGAAATGAACAAATAAGTGAATGAATAAGTTAGCAGCACCTGACAGGTGTCATTTCTTCTCTTGTTTTTTTGCACATGAATGCTTTATTCACAACAGCCAAAGGATGGAAACAACCCATGTGTCCATCAACGTTTATCCGTGGTGAATGGATAAACAAAACGTGTTGTGTTCATACTCTAGAACATTGCTCAGCCACACAAAGGAATGAAGTGCTGAGACGTGCTACAAATTGGATAAGCCTCGAGAACGTCACTCCGAGTTAAGAAGGCCAGACACAAAAGCTCATATATTGTATGCATTTACATAAAATATCCAGAATAAGTAACAGAGACAGAAGCAGAATAGCGGTAGCCGGGCCTGGGAAGAAGCAGGGACAGAGTGATAACGGATATGAGGTTTTCTTTGGGGTTGATGAAATATTTTTGAACTAAATAGAGGTGGTAGTTGCACAAAGCTGTGAATGTGCTAAACGCCAATGACTTGTAAAATTTAAAAAGGTTAATTTTAGGGAATTCCCTGGCGGTCCAGCGGTTGGGACTCAGCCCTCTCACTGCCGGGCCCCAGGTTCGATCCCTGGTCAGGGAACTGAGATCCGGCAAGCTGCACGGCGCAGCCAAAAAAAAAAAAAAAAAAAAGGTTAATTTTATATTATGTGAATTTCATCTCAATGAAAGAATAACCAAACTCACAATTTTACACAGAGTGTAAAATTCTTAAATCGAGGTAGATCTCATATAATTTCAGACTTAGGCAGTCTTTCTTGAGGTAACAAGTTTAAAATGTTTGGTCATTTTTCCAATAAAAAATGATATGTGTTAAAAAAAATAATAATAATAAGTGGTGACTAAAGATAAAAGGAAGAAAATTAAAAATACCTTAATTGTACCACTTAGAAACAGCAACTGTTGACACTTTTGTAGGTGCTGTTCTTGGGGTTTATCCAATGTGTTTTACGTGTGCACACGCCCTACACATTCATGGACACATTTAGGAAACAGAATCGTTTTAAATAGAGTGTTTATAGCATACTTTCATCACTTAATGATGTGTAATAATTTGGTCTAATTTCTATAGTTTTAAGAGCATGTTACATAGCTTTTTCTCTTCTTTTTATTACAGTATAATTGATCTATAATATTATATTACTTTCAGGTGAACAACATAATGATTTTATATTTGTATATATTGTGAATTGGTGATAAGGCTTATCAAAATCCATCAACACACAGAGCTACAATTTTTTGTGTGCGTGATGAGAACTTTTATGATCTACGCCCTTAACAACTTTCAGGCGTGCAACACAGTATTATTTACTCTAGTAACCTTGCTGTACATTACATTCCTAGGACTCATTTATTTTATAACTGGAAGTCTGTACCTTTTGACAACTTTCACCCGTTCTGCTCACTCCCCAACCCCACCTCTAGCAACTACCAATCCGTCCTCTGTATCTATGAGCATGCTGTTTTGTTCATCTGTTTTTTAGATTCTACATATAAGTAAGATCATATGGTACCTTTCTCTGTCTGACATATCTCACTTAGCATGATGCCCTCAAGGTTCACCCAGGTTGTTGCAAATGGCAAGATTTCATTCCTTTTTACAGCTGAATAATGTTCCATTGTATATACGCCTTGCGTTTTCTCCATCCATTCATCTAGCCATGGATACTTAGGCTCTAGGCCACCTACAGGTCTTGGCTACTATAAACAATGCTGCAATGAACTTGGAGGCACATAAATCTTTTTGCATTAGTGTTTTCATTTTCTTTGGTTAAATACTCAGAGGTTGAATTGCTGGGTCACATACTGGTTCTATTTTTAGCTTTTTAAGGAACCTCCATACTGTTCTCCATAGTGGCTGTGCCAGTTTACATTCCCACCTACAGTACACAAAGGTTCCCTTTTCTCCACACCCTCCAACACCTGTTATTTGCTGACTTTTGGATAATAGCCATTCTCACAGGTGTGAGGTGGTAGCTCATTGCGGTTTTGATTTATATCTCTCTGGTGATTAGCATCTGGTGTGATTTCTGATATAAACTTTGGTTCTGGGAAGGGAGAGGGCAAGGAGTCCATGATCAAGGGCAAAAGCTGACAGACTTGCCTGCTATAAATACTGTGGCCTTGGGGCAGGGGAAGGTGCATTGTATGGAAAGTCAGGGCAGGTCTTGGTTTGATCTGCCTCCACCTGTTTCTTCACCTGTAAAATGGGGATGTGGACGCCCGTTTCCTGGATCACCACTGGACCGGGTCTTGTGGAGATGAAGTGCCTACACCTTACAGAGACCTGAAGGAATATCATCTGGCTCCTCCGGGGCCTGGGGCCAGGTTTATGCCCGTTTCTTCTGCTGCCATAGGTTTACCAGGACCTGTAGGAGAAGCAGGGATGCCTGGACCAGCTGGCCCAGTTGGGCCCAAAGGGGACAATGGCTTTGCTGGAGAACCCGGGCCAAAGGGAGACACTGGACCACCTGGTGAGCAGCTGGGCATGGAATGCAGATGTCTGCAGGTGGTGTGCTGTCGCTAGGACATGCCGGTGGGCATGCACAGATTCTACCCCAGGAAGGAGGCAGAAGGTTGTTTTCAAGGTGGCGCTGGGTTATTTCAGGGAAGACTGGAGCTGCTGTGGGGCAGCACCTCTAGGAGGATGCTGCCCCTCAGACTTCTATTACTGCCCTCATCTTTTATGCACTCCCACTTCCAAGGAGATTCAGTGTCACTAACTGGGCTGGTCCTTTTCCCCAGGGCCTCCAGGACCTCCAGGTAGCCCTGGTCCAGCTGGAAGAGACGGTCCCTCAGGGAGGCAGGGGAACATAGGACCTGCAGGTGCACCAGGCCCCAAAGGCGAGACTGGGCCCAGAGGTAGGTGGCTGGTATGTGACGGGTGTGGGAAGGAGGCGTGGCAGTCTGTGATGGGGCCTAAGGCATGCGCACAGCGCCTGGAAAAGCCCGGACCATCTGCAGTGCGTAGGCGTTGCCAGGGTCTCTCTCCGCAGATTCCCACACTGGCCGTATTTCCCCGATACCCTCCCCAGAGGAGGCCAGGCATTAAGGAGCACCATCTCCCAGTTCATTCTCTCACCTGGAGCTGTGGGTGAAAAGCTCCACTTCCGAGGCAATGATAAGTGCTGAGCGCACTCTCAGCCGTGTTCGTCCCAATTTGTTCCTTGCTCAGGAGGAGTGGGTGCCACAGGCATGCAGGGCTCCCCAGGGACAAGAGGCCCCGCAGGTCTTAAAGGAGAGAGAGGTGCCCCCGGTGAACGCGGAGCCCCTGGAAGTGCTGGGGCAGCAGGTGAGTGATGGAAGCTGGGCTGGGCTCCTGTTCCCCTGTGCCCACCATCACCACGCGCCAGGTCAGAGCTAGCACTCCAGGGCGACAGCCAGTGTTGGGCTCTGGGAACTGTCTGTCTCTAGGGAGAGGGTAGGGTGAGTAGCAGGGACCGTCTATGTACAGGGAAGGTTGGTTGTTGGGTGACAGGGACAGTCAGTACACAGAGAGGATGCAAGGCTGGGTTCAGGGCACAGAGGGACATATGTATATGGGGAGGGCGTATTGCTGGGCAATAAGATAGTCCATGTACTGGGGGAGGTGAAAATGCTAGAAAATGTGTTCAGAACTCACCTAACTCTTCTTCTCTGATCCCAGGGCCTTCTGGAGCCATGGGTCCACAGGGACCTCCAGGTGCCAGGGGCCCCCCAGGACTGAAGGGGGACAGAGGTGCTCCTGGAGACAGAGGAGCGAAGGGAGAGAGTGGACTCCAAGGTAAGGAAGATCTGGGGGCCCCACAAGGGCGCGGGTGGGGACGGAGGGTGGGAGGAGGCCCTCCCGGGCCCTCCTCTCAGGCGTCCCCCTTAGTTACAGGTGGGGGGCTGGAAGTCAAAGCGGACGCTGGTCTTGGCCTCTGTGACTCGCTGGAGGGCAACCTGGGCAGTTTTTCTATCTGATCTTTGGGACGAGCACACCTCCCTTCCCAATTCATCAGATAGCTTTGAACTTCAAATAACCCAGTGGATGGGAAGTACTTGAGCTACATGTATTCCTCTACTCCCACCCCCCAAAAGGAAGTGTTATCAGGTTCCTAGAATTTGGAATTACAGTGTCACCTGGTTCAGTGTCAGTGTGGTGCAGGGACCTGCTCAGGGAACAGTGTTCATAGCAGAAACATAGGAAATCCTGTGGGCAGCACAGGCCCACCTATGTCAGCAGATGTGGGCTTCCTAGGGCTCCGTCCCAGTTCTTTACCCCCACCCCCAATATGTGTCTGCAACTGGGTACCCTTCCCTTGAGGCCCGGGCTCTGAGCTGATCCCAGGCTGTGCTGGACCTTTCTTCACTCGACCTCTCTGCCCTGCAGACGTCACCGCTCTCCGGCAGCGGGTGGAGACCTTACAGGGACAGCTACAACGCCTCCAGAATGCTTTCTCTCGGTATAAGAAAGGTGAGTTCCTGGACCTGAACCTGAACCAGACACCAAGCGTGGGCCTCATACTAGGTCTGGGTCTTGGCCTGGAGTTGGCTGGGCTTGGGTCTAAAATTGAACTTGGCTGGGACCATGTTTAGGACCGGGCCTGGAACTGGGGCAGGGAGTGGGGCTAAGGATGGGCTGGGACACAGCAGTGCAGCCACGTACTCCAGGAGCTGCAAGTAGATGCAAGGGAAAAGGAGGAGAATGCAGTCCTTGTCGCCAATGCAGGAGACCTTCACCCCTGCCTACTCTGGGCATGTCCCTATGATAGACAAGGGGACACCCAACCCACGATGCATCTCTTCCCTCTGTGGAGCCAGGTATGCAAGTACCCAGAGACGCAGCCGCACAGCCCAGGCACCAGAGAATCCAGACATAGTCCTGTGAGCAGGGGCTGGGATGCTGCTCATGGGGTTCAAGTCTGGTGGGGCCCAACCTTGCTGTGTGGCCCCTGAGTATCTCACCCTAAAGATGCCCCTGGGTCTGGCAGGGGCAGGCTGCCTGCAGTCTCTGGCCAGTGCTGGACTCTCCCTGCAACTCCTTGGGTGTTTAAAGCAGAGATTCTTCCCTAAGCCTGGAATCCTAAGGAGGCAGAGGCCTCCTGGAGTGCGCACCTGAGTGCCCGGTGCCTTTGGGACTCTCTGCCTCAGTCCCCAACTGCCCCTCGCCCTTCTCTGCTTTCCCTGACATCAGCTCTGAGTCCACATCATTCATCAAACCTCATGATCCAAAAAAAGAAGAGTTTTCTGAAGGAGTAGAGCATAAAGGGGTGGGATATAGGATTGGTTCCCAAGGACTCAAGCCAACTAAGTACCTAAGTAGTAAGGATGAGAGTTTCCAGCGTCTGATGTTGTCCTCCCTCTACAAACATATTTGCATACCCGTCCACTTGCTCATAAGCACACTGATGTAAACAAAGGAGAACATGGGCATAGGCACCGGCCACATGTGTGGGTACTTAAACACCATCGCTCACTCCACACCATCTACATACATGTGCACACATGCACACGTATGCACACACAAATATGCACACCCATCCAGATGGACCTTAATTCCACCTGTGTACCTTCAGATGGATATATGGACATATTCACGCATGCACATGCATACCCACCCAGATGCATGGGACATAAACCCAATTATGGCACATGAACTTGCACTGACCTTGTCCAGGGCTGCTCTAGGTGCCATCCTGACCCCGTGGAGAATCTGGCCTCTGAGTCCTTGTTGAAACTACTCAGAGGAGAAGGGCAGTGGGTCAGGGTGTAGTCTGGGTTCCTACCCAGTCCAGTGAGCCCTCTTAGGAGCCCTGAAGATTTCCATGCATGAGCCTAGAAGTCAAAGGGATGGGGATAGGATGGAGTAATAAGAGATACTTAGCATGTCACACAGGTGATGCTTTTATGTAGTGTACACCTACTTTAGAAATAAGGAATGGGAAACCCTGAAAAGGGAAGTGACTTTCCCTTGCCCACCTGGACCGTCATTGTCAGGTTGGGGCTGAACACGTGGCCTTCTGACTCCCAAACAGGGGTCTCTCCAGCGCCGATCCCACTCCTGCCCCCCATTCTCACACACACCTCTCAGAAGCCTTCATCCCCTGTCCAGCGGTCCAGGGAGGCTGACTGGCTGGGGCATCACCCATAAGCATATCAAGAGGCCAACACTGGGCTGCCCCCAGTGCAGGGATTAGCATGTCGCTGCTCTCAGATGCCTTACCCTCTCCTCTCCTTTCCCCTCACCCCTTCACACAGCACAGACCCCCTTCTGACAACCCCACATGCCCAGCCATCATGCAGGGGTGAGAGCGAGCCCCCTGCATGGTGTTTTCCACACTCTTAGGAACTGCCCTGGGCAGCACCGTGTCATTTCCCTGGTCAAAGTCATTCCAATCTACACAGTAATTGAAAAACCAGTTCTGGCATATGACATGGGGAGGAACAGAAAGTGCACGTCTAAGCTTTAGTGTCACATCCAACAAGGTTTGATCCTCACTCTACATTTGACAGCTGTGTGACTTTGGGCCTCTTACGTAAGCTCCCCGAGTTCCAGGGTCCTCACCTGTAACTGGAGACCACAGCACCACTCACAGGGCGCATCGTGGAGCCAGGGCTGCTGTGGAACCAGTGCCTCGCTTTCATCCTATCTGGTGCCCTGGTACCCTGGATGGGAGGCTGGGGGGCTCTGGTTGGAGCACAAAGGTCCAGGTGCTGCCACACCCCAACCTGACTCTCCTCTTCCCCTAGTGGATCTCTTTCCCAGTGGCCGGGGTGTCGGGGAGAAGATCTTCAAGACGGGAGGTTTTGAAAAAACTTTTCAGGATGCACAGCAGGTATGCACACAGGCCGGGGGACAGATGGCCTCCCCACGCTCTGCAGCCGAAAACGAGGCCTTGAAACAGCTGATCACAGACCAGAACAAGTCTGCTTTCCTGAGCATGACCGACAACAAGAAGGAAGGCAGCTTCACCTACCCCACAGGGGAGCCCCTGGTGTATTCTAACTGGGCCCCCGGGGAACCCAACAACGACAGAGGCGAAGAGAACTGTGTGGAGATCTATCCCAATGGCGAGTGGAACGACAAGCCCTGCGGAGAACGGTGCCTCGTGATCTGCGAGTTCTGAGCCCCCGGGTAGGGTGGGGCACTGCCCAGAGCTGTATGCTGCCAATGTCCCAATAAAAAGGTGACCCTCAGGCCTTCCCTGGTGGTGCAGTGGTTAAGAATCCGCCTGCCAGTGCAGGGGACACGGGTTCGAACATTGGTCCGGGAAGATCCCATGTGCCGCGGAGCAACTAAGCCCGTGCGCCACAACTACTGAGCCTGCGCTCTAGAGCCCGCAAGCCACAACTACTGAGCCCACGTGCCACAACTACTGAAGCCCACACGCCTAGAGCCTGTGCTCCGCAACAAGAGAAGCCGCAGCAACGAGAAGCCCGTGCACCGCAACAAACACCCAACGCAGCCAAAAATAATAAATAAATAAATAAATAAAATTTATAAAAAAGAAAAAGGTGACCCTCTGCCGGCCAGGGCTTCTCCACAGAGCCATGGGTGAGCCCAGCAGGCAGGGCTGCTATGGAACGCCTCCCTCAGAATAAAGTTTGAAACTGGCTTCACACCAGGAAGACCTATCAGAGGAAAAGGGGGCCAGCCTGCTTTCCCAGGGCAAGGGCTAAAATGAGATCTCCAAGACCTTCCTGTTGCAAAATCCAGCGTCTCCTCCTCTGCCCTCCACCTCCTCCAGCCATCGGCCGCATTTGACCCGGCTGATCACTGCCTCCTCCTTCCCTTTTCCTCTTCTGCTTGCAATTTTCTTATCCTTCTGGCTGCTCTGCATCAGTCTTATTCCTCCTCCTCTCCTGGACTGCTCCACAGAGGAGCTCGGGAGCCTCAGCTCCAGTTCCCCTCTCTCCTTATTCTCGCTCCAGGCTTGGGCTCATTCTCTCCCACGGCTTCAAATCCTTTCTATTGATACCTCCCCCATGTAGAGCCCTGTTCAAGACCTCCCCCCGAACCCCAGACTCCTCCAGCCAATGCAATCTGGAGCCCCGGGGCTGGGAGGTCTCAGTGTCTGCCTCTTGCTTCAAGCCCTGAGCCTAGGAAACTGCAGTTACAGAGGGGTGACCTGGCAGGGAGGCACCTTCCTCTCTGGCCAGATTGCGTGGCCTTACACCCAGTAGACTCCCCTCACCCTTGACCGCCCAGGATCTCTCTCTACCCACGACAGTGTGACTGTGGTTGGCTCAGGGGAGAACATACCATCTGCACAACCCTAATCCCTTCTGAAATGTCAGACACGGAGGGTGCCCAGCCGTGCTCAAATTCATCCCCAAACCTCTTCCTGTCTGGCAGTTCCGGGGATGTTCTCCACTCTGCCTCAGAGATAATGTACTCAAACCCTTCTCATTTCACAGACATGGAAACTAAGACACAGAGAGGGAGGGAACTTGCACAGGTAGTCCCGGTGCTACAGCTCATGAAAAAGGCCATCTGACCCCAGAGCTTATACTTCTGGCCTGTAAATTTTTAGGCCAAAGGCCTCTGTATATTTAGTTGATTTTATTGACACACTGCTGCAAAGGGAGATTTAAATGACGTCTGTGCTTAAGAAGTTGGAATGACGCCTGGATGAACCATAGGCTCATGGGAGGGGGCAACGAATACCCCTCCCCCAGACAGGAAACCTACCACTCTCTCCTTTGCTCCCAGGCACCAGGAGGACTGCCCTCTCTGGCCCTTTCTGAATGGGATCCCCGAGCCCTACCCGTCTTCCCAACACTCTTGCAGCCACACTTCATATATGGGAGAGCACATCTGAAAACAAAAGACACACATCTCAACAGCATGCAACTCAGCCTCCCTGTTCATATCTTTCCCCTGTTACTTGAAAAAATCCCCAGTTCCTGGAAGCTTCTGAACCATAAACAGTTACACAATAATGAGCAAACAACTGTCCAGTACAAAGGCCTGGAGCTTAGAACAGACTGCTTTTATTGCAAATAAGAAAAACAACTGGATCTAGTTAAGCCAAAAAGAGGGTGTTTTTAAAGAACAGAGGATTCTGAATTGACTTACGAAGGACTGGGGGTGCACAGGCACCGCTGTGCCACCTCCCTGGCTTCTGCCTCTCTCTGCCCATCCTCACCTCTTTCCCTCCTTTACACACCAGCTTCCTCCGCGTCCAGGTCTCTCGTGTGTCCCAGAGATCAGAAACTCTTGCTTGATATCAATTCAAAACTATGTAGAAATGCATCTACTTGTCTCAGATGCCCACCTCTGATCCAATCAACTCACCCTGGGGGCTGGGGAGGAGCCACATCGTACAGTATGGCCACTGGGATCCTTGCCAGGTCATGGTGGTCTGGACAATGCTCTATGGGTGATCACTACTCATCCCAATATGTAAGCCAAGCCTATTTCTTGACAAGAGGGAAGGAAAGAGTGGCAGAACTATGTGACTCCATAGGAAGAAAAAAAAAATCTCCTGTGTTGTTGAAGGCCGGGAACGCTGAGACCCCAAAGCCTAGGAGGAAGCTTCAGATCAACCTGGACCATGGGCCACGGGGGTCTGGTTTGCTTTCCAGCACAGAGAATAAGTAAGGTGGGTCATTTGGGTTCTGCAGACACAGCCCGATTAAAGCAGAGGATCGAGGCAAGTATTTCAGAAAATGCAGGTCCTTACCCATTCTTGAGCACAGAGGTCTCTCCTACACCATCATTCATGGGCAAAGGTCAACATAGATCTTAAACAATGTCAGCCCCACCCCAACCATAGTAGCCGTGTCCCTAGTTTGGCAGCCTAGGTGCCAAATGAAGCCAGAGCTGTGTGACCCTTATTCTCAAGTGATGTTATGACACTCGCAATGCCAGGTGACATCATGGGAGCAAGCTGGGAGCCTGCCATACCTGGAGAGGGGACAACCACACGAGGAAGTCCCTGTTTTATAGTATATTCTCAAGTTGCGTCCTGGTTCTCAACCCTCCTGTCACCAGATCAGCCCACATCCCATACTGAGCAGCCTATGGGAAGCCCTCTGATGTTTACTTTTCTAGGATTCTATCTTTGTTCTGAATTCCACTGACATAAAACACGGGTATTGGGATTTCCCTGGTGGCGCAGTGGTTAAGAATCCACCTGACGATGCAGGGGACACGGGTTCAATCCCTGGTCCGGGAAGATCCCACGTGCTGTGGAACAACTGAGCCCGCGAGCCACAACTACTGAGCCCACGCACCGCAACTACAGAAGTCCAGATGCCTAGAGCCCATGCTCCGCAACAAGAGAAGCCACCGCAATGAGAAGCCCACGCACCGCAACAAAGAGTAGCCCCCGCTCGCCGCAACTAGAGAAAGCCCCCGTGCAGCAGCGAAGACCCAACGCAGCCAAAAAATATATAAATTAATTAATTTTAAAAATACTTAACTTTAAAAAACAAACCAATCAATCAATCACTGGCATTTGAGTTGCTTACATTCAGAGCATTCTCAATCACTATTACCTTCCAGATGTCCTTAATTCAAGTTTAATCGTGTACTGGATCTTTTTGGGTTACTTGTGTTTTATGTAGTAGAGCAAAGATACCAGGTACCTATCAGAAGAGATAAAATATTAATTTATATGCCAAAGACTTATCCAGGCACTGGATACACAGATGGAAACAGCTGGTCATGCCCTCACATATGCTACAGCCCTGCACTTCCTTAACATTAGAGATCAGCTGTAGAACTGTGCTTCAGCAACGGGCAGTGAGGGTGCTCAAGGGGTAGATTGGGAATGAGTGGATGGATTATAGAGCTTTTGAACCAGGAGAATAGAGGAGAGCCATCTTCTTGTGAAGGCACCAAGATACTCAGAGACCAAGACACTTCTTATTGTTCAATCTAATTGCCTGTGACTATTAGGCCTCTGTATAGCTAATAACTGGTACCTTTTGGTAGATTTTATTGTTTTTCACTGTTTCAATAAGAGAGGCCTTATGGAGGCAGGCGTTACCCTGTGACATGTATTCCTTCTGGATGGAAGCAGTTGAGGGCAAGTGCACATTTCTGAAATGCCCAATTTTCTGCTGCCCTGGTGAGCACAGAAGTGTTGGTGGTTATCGAGTTGGACGATCCAGGATTCTGGACACCTGAGCAAATGGATGGAAAACAACTGCCCTTGGGGATCACCCAGATCCACCTGGATTTTGACTGGGGTTTGGGGGTTGTTACTGCAGCATGTGTAGCCCATCCTTACTGGATACATTCTGAATACTCACATATTTGATCTCCATTTACTTAAGCAGTATAGTCTCTCTCAGACTGCCTGGCTGAAACAACTTGGAGCCACAGAAGGACTCAAGAGGGCCCTGCCTGAGCAAAATGGTACTTTTCCTATTTATTTAGTAGGAGACAGAATGAATCAAGTGAATAAGTAGAAGAGTTGAATGAATGAAATCCTTAATTCCTGCTTCTAAGTCTATTCGTAGGCCTGAAGAAAGTGACTTCAAGATGCCTCCAGGCTCGTTGATATGAGGAGATAGCACCATGACCTCACTGCCAGACTTTCTGCACATTTATTAACCCCCTGAATACTTCATTCATTTCAGGGGTAAGTGGCTGGGGCCAGGCCAGGGCCAAAATGTCAGATGACAACTTCAGGCCAAGCAAACGCATCCTGTGACCAGAAAGATGGACCAGGGCAGGAAAGGGAAGAAAACCAGTGGTGGGTTTTGTGCAAGCCTGGGATGCCTGGTCCCCAGCTACAGAGAGCCTGAGAGGGATGTGAATTCTCCGAAGATTCAATCCCCCCCAAAAAGAGTGATCGAGGCTGTGAGGACTTCATCAAATGATTCCAAAGCTCTGACGAAAGAATAAACATCCTAGAACCGTCATAAGCATTAATTTAAAAACATAAGGAGAATGGACGCGGTCATTTTTTTTTTTTTTTTTTTTAATTAATTATTTATTTATTTATTTTTGGCTGTGTTGGCTCTTCGTTTCTCTGCGAGGGCTTTCCCTAATTGCGGCAAGCGGGGGCCACTCCTCATCGCAGTGCGCGGGCCTCTCACTATCGTGGCCTCTCCCATTGCGGAGCACAGGCTCCAGACGCGCAGGCTCAGTAATTGTGACTCACGGGGCCAGCCGCTCTGCGGCATGTGGGATCCTCCCAGACCAGGGCTCGAACCCGTGTCCTCTGCATTGGCAGGCGGATTCCCAACCACTGCGCCACCAGGGAAGCCCGCGGTCATTTTATTTTAAAGGGTTTTAGAAAGCGAACATAGTTACAACAGTGTATTACTGACACAGGACTAGATAAAACAATGTAAAAAACCACAGACCCCAAAACGGATCCAAATATACATATATATACGTATATATCTTATATATGCCTGATAAAAATAGACATAGAATACCCAACTTGTAGGAGAATAATGAATTGTTCAATTAGTAATACTGAATTAAAAAGTTAAGCATTTGGAAGAAAAATGAAGTCAGATTCTTTTAGTTATATATAAAAATCAAAATCAGAAGAAAATGTAAGCAATGGTTTATGTAGTCTTAGAAGGGAAAAGAGCTATCTAAGACTATCAGAGAAGAAAATCCAAATAAAATCTTGATAGATCTACACACAAAAATATATAAAACGTCTCTGCCAAAAACTAAAACACGACATAAAATCAGAAAAGTCTGATTTATTTGCAAAGTACATAACAGATAAATCAATAAGAAAATTAACATCTAAGTAGAAAAAATGGGATAAGTAAGAATGAGACGAGGGAATTCATAAAAGAAGAAGATGGCCAATAGTATGAAAAAATGCACAATCTTAGTAGTAATTAAATTAATTAAATTAAATTAAATTAATCAAGTTAATCAGTAATAAGTACCCAAAATCTATGAGCTATAGTTAAAGCTATAGTCAGAGGAAAATATACTTTACTTTTGTTATTAAAAATTAAAAAACCATTAAAAGGTGCACTGAAAATAATTGAATTGAGTGTTCAATTTTTAAACAAATTTTTTTGTTTTTTTAACAAATTTTAAATTTTAAAATGTTAAAATTTTTAAACAAATTTTAAAAACAACAAAAAATAAAGGCCAAAACAAATAAATATAAAAAGTGAAATTAATGAAATATTTAAAAAATAAAAGAAATGATCAATTAACCCAGAAACCAGACGTTTTAAAAGGCAAATTAGAAAAATATATCCTGATAAATCTATGTAAAAAAAACCCCAAAAGACAAAACACCAACAGGCAGAGTAGTAGAGATAAAACAGGTGCTATAACCACAAACATGAGAAAGATTAAAAGAACTTTAAAACAATATATTCATCTCCTTTCAGGCACTGGTCATAATTAAACAGGGCAAGGATGAAGGGAATTTGGCATCTCTCCTCAGCCCTCCCTTAACCTTTACTTTGTGGCCTGGGGTCAGATTTGACACCTGTTGCCCTGGGGCTCCAGGGGGTTTACAGCTCCCTGGTCAGGGAGGAGGAAAGTGGCACTGCTTTTTCTCTTATCTGGAATATAGCCCATAGCCTCAGTGCATTGATCTAGAATGACCATGTAACTGTGAGCATGGTCTTAAGCTGTCTGGGCCCAGGGTGCCAGAGACGTGTGGTCACTCAGTGGGCGAGGACATCTGGCCCTGCAGGGTAGGGACTTTTAGGCAAAGGCATTCCAAGGGAGTGTAGCAACCAGGGGAAAGAGGGAGGGGAGGAAAACAGGATCATCTGAAGTCGAAGACAAGGGGCTCACGGGACCCCGCCTCCCACCTGGCTCGCCATATGATCTCTGAGTTTGCTGGCCCTGTCTTAGAGACACCAGCAGAGGGCAGCAGGAGGCTGTAGCTGGCGGGGTACAAAGCCACTGAACCCAATAACCCGAGAACGGAGGCTGTGCCCACAGCCGTATTCCAAAATAAATCTGGCTGCTTCTCTCATTGATCCAGCTTAGAGCTGAGTCAAGCTCCAGAGAAGGGAGTTGGGTCACACTCATCTGGGGGGAGGACTTAGATTCAGTCATTCGTTTGTTCATTCTTTTCTTTATTCAACAGCTATTGACTGTGCGTGTGGCTCCCAGTCCTTTTCTAGGCCCTGGGACCGCAGAGGTGAGTGATCGAATTTCCTAATAATCACAAGAGCAGCAAGAATGAACGCCTGCATCGCAGTCACTGCAGGCCAGTGCTAACCTCAGTGCCTTATTTGTATGGTTCATTTATCCCTCATGAAAGCCCTGTGGGGTGAGCACTATTATTATTCCAATTTTACCAAGAAGGCAACTAAAGCACGGAGAGTGTATGTGACTTGCCCAGGGTCACACAGCTACAATGTGGTAGAGCCAGGAATCCCGGCAGTCTGGCTCTTCGTTGACTTTGCTACACTGACATAACTTAAACAAGTAAATGGTCAAGTTGATTTCAGGTGACTATAATTGCTAATAAGAAAATAAAATAGGGCATCATAATGGTGACTGGGGCTGGGTCAACCTTGATTCAGTGGTCAGATAAGGATTTTGGGGTCGGGGGTAGTGGTGACATACAATCCAAGACCTGGCAGGGGCGGAGGATCGTATTAGCACCCAGACGGTCTCTGTTGAGCCCTAGCGGGTCCCAGCACACAACTCACAGCCACTTGCGGACCCTTGAGTCCATAACGAAGCACCCACACACCTTACCCAGAGCCCCTGGGACCACTCAGAGCCAATGGTCCTCAGTGAATGGTGTGCAGAGAGCAGCTTGGACACAGGCTGGGGGCAGGGCAGAGGCTGAGGCCCCTAACAACAGGATGCTGGGAACTTCAAGCTCTGGGTCTGTTGGTTTTCCTACAGACGCTCACACACGCTCAAAAATACATGCGAATACCCCCAAGTCCAGGTACACACAATTCCCCACCCAGAGTCTGTCTCACCTGCCCAGGGCCTCACCTTCTCTGACGCTCCCCAGGGCTGTTCCAGGCCCAGACCCACTCCCAGGGGTCACAAGAAGACCCTGGAAATGCATAGGGAAGGATTTCGGTCAGCAGCTGCTTTTACTAGTGACGTCGATCAGCTGACAGGAGATTATTTCAGGTCTGACAGTATAGAGTGAAGCACTATTTATATGTGATGATGGATGTTCCCTAGATTTGCTTACATACATTTCATGATGTATGTAAGTCAAATCATCAGGCTGTACGCCTTAAACTTATACAGTGCTATATGTCAGTTATATCTCAACAAAAATGGAAGAAAAAGTGTACAGAGGGAAGCAGGACGCCCTTCACCTCAATGAAGGGTCTACAAGGAAAGGAGAAGCCTGGCTTCCTGGCTCTAGGTCCTCCTGCAAAAGTGAGGGGGAGGCAGAAAACAGCTATGGTGACTATATTTCTTAGGGCAGTCGTTTCCCAAACTGACAAAAAAACCCGGGTCACCTCGGGGCCTCGCGAACGTAAGACTTCTGAGATTTTGATTCACTGGGTGCAGAGTGGAACTGAGAGCCTATGACTTTGGCTAGCATTCCAGGCAGTTCTGCGGGTCGCTGCTCTGAGAGCTGCATGAGGTGGCATAAGCGCTGTGCTTGCCAGGACAGGGCAGGCTGGATTTGGGGTCGGTGGCGGCTGGCCCAGCCCAAAGCGTTTGTTAGGCTAATAAATGGTTACTTGCATTTCACCGCTTTTGAGCATGACACTTGTATTTGCTTGGACAAACCACAGGTCCATAGTTAGAGATACTGTTCTCCTCCCCGCACAGGGTGCCACCAGGGCTAAGAGCACCCAGTCCAGGTGGAACCCAGCCCTGAGATCCTCCTCGTTTCCCAGCACCCCACCAGCCACTTAGGGTTAGGAGGACAATATCAATTTTCAAAGTCTACTTCCCGGCATCTCCAGCCCACCCTCCATGATCATGTTCAATCCCTTCCTGGTTAATGAGAAAAGAAAAAAAAAAAAAAAATCCCTGATTCCTGGCAGGTTCTAAAGCATAGTTCAGTTACACAATAATGAGCAAACAACCTTGACAGCAATGAGCAAACTGTGAACCCTGGTTCCCGCCCACCTCTGACAGCCAGAGAAGGGAGGCAGGCTGGTCCTGGGCAGGAAGGGGATTTGAGAAGTGTGAATGCTAGGCCTTCAGCTGGTACCCCAAGCCCCTGTCCTCTGGCTTGGGCATGGCTAAAAAGTGAGAACAGTAGAGCTGGAAGGCTCCAAAGAAAGACTGTCCTGTGGGAACAAGGCCTTGCCATACCAGGATCCAGAATCCAGGCCAGAGCCCGGGCCTTGTATGTTGCGAGTTTTGGTAGTTATTTTCATTCTAGTACAGGAAGCAAATTGCAATCACATTGGCTGTATCTATATACCTTCATGGGAGACTGTTGACTTATAATTTAAACTCAAAGTCCCCATCTCAAGAGCAGGGTGTGTTTGCCATTCTAACTCACTCAGACTGACTTTCTATGGAACTGAGAAATTGGTGATAAGTGTTCAGGGCACAATGAGTATGGAAAAAATTGGCAGGTAACAAAAATGGAAGACGGTTCTCGGGTCCTGCAGCTTTGCCCCTGAAAGGGCCCTGCAGGTCGGCATCTGTGTGGGATCATTGATTCATCCAGCTTTAAAAGGGAGAAGCCATTACTGACCAATTTACAGATAGGGAAACTGAGGCCCAGGGAGCCAGCATGCCGTGGCGAAGACTCCTATCTCACGAGAACGAACAACGGGGCTCAAGAAGTTGCTCAGAGTCCTGAAGTCCCAAGGGGAATGTGCTGCCCGAGGCCCCTGAGGTCTGTCCTTGGAGCACCTGGCTTCATTAGGTCCCCTGTGCAAGAGATGTCAATCATCATATGTCCCTTAGTAAAGGAAAACAGCCTGCCCTCAGCCCTTGAGAGAGTGAACGAGATGGTCTGGACAGTATTCTTGAATCCATAATTTCCCTCTTGTTTTAGGTCTTGGGAAGCCTGGATGAACTGTAGTTTCTATCCTTGGACTCTCATGAGAATCCATTTTTAGGTTAACCCCACCTTCTCTTGAGCTGATTTGCCCACTGCTTGCTGATAAGAATTGGGAAGTAAATACAGGGAGGTTGTTGCCTCAATCCTAGACTGAGGGAAGAATGCCGGTCAGGGGATACATTTAGAGAGAGGAGATCTGAAAAGACGATCAGGTGCTAGTTCAGGGGAAGAACCAGCTCCACATGTCCAAGAGCCTGGGGAGAAAGCTTCATGTCCACTGGGGATGACTTAAGGGTAGGGGAGCATAGAAAGCTCTCAGAGTAGGAATGTGAGGCTCTAGTGATTGAGGGATGAAGGGGGAAGGGAGCACCACGGAAGGAACTAGAAGGAGAAGACTGAAAGGGAAATGGAAGAATTTGAGCTCATCCACAGATTTTTACTGCATTTCCCTGACTGAGGGGGCACTCATTACATGCTGGGAAACAATTCCCGTGAAGCACATGACTGCGTCTTGTACACTGACCTTTATACACAGTATAAACAAAGGAGACAATCATCTCAGGGGAGACATGGTCCCCGCCCCCCCCCTTACATAAAATAGAAAGAATTATATAATGGTTACCTGTCCATTTTCTCATTTTTGTCTTGGCAATGAGAAGATTCAGGTGCAACTTTCATGCTTGATTATGATAATTCTCTTGTTCTGGGTTGTATTACAGGCATCTTCTTTCCTTCTAAAAACTTTCTGGTCTTTCCTTTTTCTATTTGCCATAACCTACGTTACCTAGGTTTCATGTGTGCCTCTAAATTTTAGGCAGTTTCCCATTCCTTTGGCAAGCAGTCTGGATTTGGAGCGCAAACAGTGAATTGTTCTGCTGTACATTACGAAAGTACCCTTCTCACTGGCTCCAAGTGCGTGCCTGAAGAAGAGCTTCACGAGGTTGAAAATTCAGTGATGTGACAGTCTAAGTGGGCCAGAGGCTGAGGACACAGGTACTGTCTTCCTCCCCCTGCCAGCCCCAATGTCTTCAGCACACCCCACCCCTACCCCGACAGCCTCACAGAAGAAGCACACCTCAGAGAGAACTCTACCCTATAATATTCAACGTGCAGTATCCCACCCACGCGTCCATTTGGTAATTCTTTGGTGCGCCCGTGCAACAAACACTCATCAAACACTTACCAAGTGTGAGGCGCTCCCTCTGGTAGTTCGGATACAAAGAAAAATAAAATGGAAAACTAATTTAGCAAAGATATTTCATTAAGTTAAAGTGGCCCTTAGCCCATTCATGAAATATTTTCAATCTCATTTTGTGATTGGCATACAGCTGGAAGCGGAATTCACTCTCTTCCCCCGGTTTGCTGCCTGGGCTCCATAGAATCCCAGCTCCGTCCACCCTGAGATTTCTCAAGAACATCCACGGTCATGAGCTTGACTGTGGGCCAAGATGGTGTCAGAACTCTGCTCAGAGGGGGGGTTTTATTTGCTGACTGGATGGTGCTGCATCGTTTGCCCCCCAGTGTGTGAAATGCACCTTTAGGGAGATCTTCCCTCTTGTCTCTACGAATAATGGACCCATTGACCTATAATGGGATGAGGATGTCACAGAAGAAAGGGGATGTTGAACATGGAGGCATTAAGACCAATGATGCCCTGTAAGGAAGCACCCAGCATGCCTGACCACTTGCCTCCTCCCGCGATACTGGCATAGGCCACAATATCAAAAGAGTCTCCTAAAAGCATGCGGGAAGGGAAGGGTGCCCTTTGTCCTCAAGATCACCCTAGTGACTATTGGGAGGCCACAGCCACTTGGGCAAGTGACGGGATTCCTAGGACTATTCGCTGTCACCCATGTAGGACACTGCCAAGTGTCACAGTTTCAGTGTATAGCTCATGAACAGCTAAAAAACAACACTCATGTTGTAGACAGGGCTGGGTTAGCCATGGGAAGGAGACTCTGGCACCAGGTAATGGCAACTTGGAAAAGTGGGAATCGGATCTCTTGGAAGCTGAGACACTGCCTGCTCGGACACAGATGTGGACCTCCATTGATCCATCTGCTGGGCTGCAGCGTCCTCACTAAAAAAGGAGAGGGTTTGAATGTGCTTTTTCTGAGATTGACTCTGACCCAATGCTGTGCTCTTTGGCAGGACAGAAGGTGTCCTTTGCCATGGACTGGACTGGACCAGAAACCCTCATGCCCCACTGTCAGTCTCGTTTCACTTCATCCCCCCGCAGTCAAATATGTCCCCTTGCTTTTCTCCCATCCCCATGAAGGAATGAATCAACACTGGACATGGGGAAACTGGCACTGAATTCTCTTTCAGAGCATCAGGGACCTCAGCAGGGAGCCAAGGAGGGGGCGGAGGAACCTGCCTCTTCAGGCTGGGAATTCACAGATGGCCAAGAAGGAGGAGGAGCAGGAGATGTCATTCCAGAGCCCATCTCTTAGGAGGAGGACACAGTCCTCCCCTGAGCCATGGTTGTTAGGCTCATTCTTCTTCCAGTTGCTGTAGCCCATCCTCCCTCCTGTCACATACATAAACTGGCCTTCGGTCACCTCATCTGTGATGCCCAGGAAAGCAATGTCAGGGGCCATGTCCTGGATGGCTTTGTTCTCCTCAGCATTCTTGGGGGTGGCCACGGTGGCCCCAAGCTCAGCACACAGAGCCTTCACTTTGGAAAAAGGCATCTTTTCACCATTGGTCACGTACAGCATCTTTCCAGACTTTTTACCCAAGGAGAAGCTTTGCACTGAAATCACAAAACGTAGGTGAGGTTAACTTGGCTTCAAGCCCAGCCTGGGACAGCAGATGAAAAAGCCCTTCTCTGGGAACTTGGGAGTCTGGGGTTGAGCCCCATTCTCTACCACCTCTGGTGAGATCCTATTAAGAAGGTGGAAGGCAAGTCCCTGGCAGCAAGCCGGGGCTCTCCTGGCATATCCCATCCTTAGGACAAACATCTGTTAAAAACTGTCCCAGTACAGGTGGACCTAGGGAAACATGCTTGAGCCCCACTGCCAGACATGGGCACCAGGATGAGAAAGAGGCATGGACCGCCGTCTGAGGCCCGTGGGTGCTAAGGAAGGAGCAAAGATTCCAGAGTCAGCAGACCTCCACGCCATCCTCCTTCCCGCTTCCTGACTGTATGCTGTTGAATGAATTATCTATACTTCCTGGACCTATTTTTTTCTCACCTGTACATAAAATGGGTGTAATACCCACAAACAGGGATGGCAAGACGATTGAATGAAACCAAATTATGAGAAAATTCCAACCTAGTATATAGTAAGTTGTCATAAGTGTAAGTTCTTTTCCACCGTCCCCCCAGAACCTAGAGCACTCTGGAGAAAAAAGTTAGAGTCAAGAACACATTGGGGACAGAAAAAAAGCTTACGCTTTTTGATGTGATCCAGTTGTGATTTCAGGCTCCTCATCTGTCCCTCTAAGTCAGCCAGCTTAGCCTCGGCAACTATAAAGCAACAGGGAGAGGATATTTATTTAGAAGAAGACCCTCAATTGGAGAGCAGAGTATTTTGAAAAAAAAAAAAACTAGCTTACTGAAAAGTATTCGTATTCCAGAAAAATAAAAAAACAAAAAGAAGCAAAAGGGAAACAAACTGTATTCCTGCCTTCTCAGATACACTTAGTAACTATTGTAAACTATAACTCTGGAAATAATAATACCATAAACTATAGCTCTGGATCCTTTTCTTCATATACTGCTTAAATATTGCAATATTATAATTATTTATAAGAAAAGGCCCAGCTAATTTTTCTCCTTTTTGAAAATTTTTCTTAATCATATTTTCATTTCCTATTCTAGGCAAACTGTTTAATACGTTTATTATTCTGATAGGCCAGTGGACAAATGTAAGTAAGAGGTTATCCTTTTGGTTTTGTTGTTACTGAATTTATTTTACTCTGAACTAAGTTGCTGTGATGTCCCCTATTATCCAGGGGTCCTATGAGGCCAACCCTTTTCATGCCACTCTTGTGACAACAGACATAATCCAACAGCAGAGAGGACCAGTTTCCTCCCTTGCAGCCTGGAACCACATACTGGACTGTTGCAGCTGAAGAAGGGCCAGGGCACGTGTCCTACAGAGATGTGCTGAGGGTGAGGCAGGCAGGGTTCGGAAGTCTATACCCGGGCACCAGTGGGAATCCCCTTGGGCCCCAAGGAACTGAGAGGAATGAGGGCGCTGGGTCAGGAAGCAGAGCTGAGCATCTTCCAGTGGGGTAGCAGGAGACGGGGCACCTCCCACCTGGCCCTGGAGTTCCCAGGTCCTGGGTCCCCTCAGCCCACATCACTTGCTGGGGTGAGCTCCTTACCCGAACTGTCTCCACGATCTCCTTTGTGGCCCTTTTGTCCTGGAAGCCCAGGCTTCCCTATATTTCCTTGAGGCCCCATTTTCCCTGGAGGGCCCTGCAAGCCTCTGAGCCCTGGCCCTGTTGGAAGAGGAAGGAAATGTGACCCAGTGTCTGTCGCTCATTCTCTTTCTCCAAAAGCTCAATATTTGATTGACCCCAAGAAACCACCACTCAGCTAGTAGTGATCCAAAGAAAAAAAGATCTTCCTGCGTCTCAGGGGATGGCCTGTCCTAAGGGCCAGCTCCCTGAGCAGAAAAGACACCCCTTCTCTAAGGACAACCACACATCAGCAATTCCTGGGTGGCAATGAGGGATCCTGGAGAGTCAGAGAAGCATCTTTATTTTGGAGAGAATGCCCTTTTACAGGAATTTTTCTGAGTGAATCGTCACCTACCATAATGAAAGGTGAGCCTCCTCACGTCTCTGTGCTAGATCCCTTATAGAGAACACTCTCCCGTTGGGGTAAAAGATTTAAGAAGTCAGAGCGGCCTGTCCTATACCTGGTTCTCCCTTTTCTCCCTTGGGTCCATCTCGCCCATCTCTGCCTGGGGTGCCGTTGGTGACCGGGATGCCACAGGTCACCACTGAACAGGTCTTCTGGGCATCCTCACAGGCTTTCGTTTCTGAGCAGGATGCTGTCACCACACACAGAAGGAGGACAGCAAGTGACAAAAACAGGAACATGGTCCTTACCTTAGAGCGGAGAAAGTCAAAGAAAATAATTCCATCTCATTTGATTTGCTGCCATCTCTGATGTGTTGGACTCTGTGCTCGGGGCAGCTGACGCAGAGGGGGATATCACAGCTCTTGGCCCTGAGTTACTCCCAGGCTACTAGGAAAACTACTACTAGCACAAGCAAAATGTGTTAGAGTTAGACCAGTGCTGAAACAAATATAGATGCACGAGTAATATCACAGGGGCCCACTTTCCCTGGGGCTCTCATGCCCTGTGGGCCCAAGGCTTAGTTGGTCAGGCAGCCCTAAGCACGAAAGCCCACAGGGTCTACAAATGACACACAAGCCCTGTTCCCGACGGCCCGGCAGAGAGAGCTCATTTCTTGCATGACCTTTGGCCGCTCTCTTCTCAACTCCCTTTCTTGAGGGCCTAAGTAGCCTAAATTTCCCTCTTCTTCTCCTTCCTATGGACGCTAAAGGTAGACTCAAACTATAGCATGTTCACCTGGGCCCAGCAGGGTCAGCTCATACTCCTCCTGGCAGGATCCTCTGCATGCTTCCGAGACGCTTCTCCGGCTCTGTGCCCCCATCCAGCCGTCAGATTCCCATCCAGCCTTTGCTTGAGCTGGTCCCCTTCCAGGAAGCCTCACAGCGCAGCCCCCATGGGCCTATCCCCCTGCTCCTCTCTGACCTCTAATTCCAACGTCCCTGCCTTTGCTGCATATCTACTGCATCTGTCCTTGGTCACCCTGGCCTGTCAGGTCCCTTAACCCTTCCTTCCCTCCAGGACTCAGTGAGAAGTAGGAAGTTGGGATGGAATTTTCTTTCTTTCCTTCTTTCTTTTTTTTTTTTAGGATTTTTAATTTTTAAATTTATTTATGTTCTCTCTCTTTTTTGTTGTTTTTTGTTTGTTTGTTTGTTGTTTTGTTTTGGCTGCACTGTGTGGCATGTGGGATCCCAGTTCTCTGACCAGGGATGGAACCCGTGCCCTCTGCCGTGGAAGCACGGATTCTTAACCACTGGACTGCCAGGGAAGTCCCGGAAGGGAATTCTCTTGATCAAATCTTCTCCACCTTCCCTCTCTCTTAAGCTCCCCTGATTATGTGAGAGGCCAAAGCCAGAGCTAAACATGTTACTGGCATACACACCCCACTTCCATTCTTCTGTTTGGCTGAAAAGACCACCTTGAGTTTGCAGATGGTAACCTGGATCCAGGAAGGGCACAAGGCCCCAGGTCAGAGAGACAGAGGCCCTCAGGGGGCCTGACAACCCCACCACAGCCCCTGCCTGGAACTCACCAGGATCAAGCCAAGTGGCCAGACTCTGGGCCGAGGCCTCCTCTTCTGTCCTCAGAAGTGACTTTCTAGGGGCCTCCTCAGAGCACAGAGGCTATGGCAGGGAAGCTGGTCCTCCTGCCTAGGCCTCTGGTAGATGCCTCAGCAATGTCAGCCCCAATTAGTCTGGTGACCAGGGACAGTGCTGGACTGGCCTTCAACCCCAGATTAATGAACAACCATCCTTAGAACCGCTGTATCCTGGGCAGTTCTCCAGGGCTGCTGGTGGGGTCTCCAGCTTAGCACTGGGCAGCTCTCTACTGCAACACCCCAGACTCCTCCCACTGCTCCCTCCCATGCACCTGTCTCTATAGCTCTGCTATCTGATCCTCTAGAATCACAGATTCTCAGATCATAGATCAGAATCCCAGAGGACAGTTCTTTCCAAATATTTGTCTCTGGAAGGGACGTCCTACCAAACACGTGCTCATGCAGACACACGTGTACAGGCGTACACCTGTGTACCAGTTGTTCTGCCTAGTTCCCCCTTCCATTCATATTTAATTTACTAGGAGCAGGAGCGAAGGGGTTAAACACCTACAACACTGAGTCACCTCATTCCTCCCCTGTCATTCAGAACATTTGTCAGCTGCCCTGTCTGGGCGCGTTGCAGCGCTAGGCACAAGGAAAGGAAGTGTTTGTAGACAACTCAAATTCAAGGCTGAACATGGGCATTTGCACTAGCTCTTCCAGCCTAGGACACTTCTCTCCATCTTTGCATAATTGCTTGTTGTCGTTCAGATTTCATCTTAAATATTATTGCTGGAGAAAGGGCTTTCCCTAACCATCCTATCACAAAATTATAATTCTCTGTTTTAGTTATCTGCTTATAATTCTTCTCTATGTAAAATTGTCTTATTTCTTTGGTTGCATATTTATTGACCATCCCACTCCTTTAGAACAGGAACTTCATGAAAACAGGCATCTTGCTTCCCCACCTCTAAGAGGGCCTGGAAACGGAATCAACGCTCAAACATTTGTGGAACAAAGGAATCCTCCGGCATCGTGTCCTCAAAGTGGCCCTCTTGACTTGCCTCCAGCTAGAGCTAACATCTGTGCCCACTCTCCCAGTGCTTTTAATATTTTTCTAGGGCAGGAGTTGCATTTGATTCCTCTCCTTGTCTCCAGGGTGTAACTCAGGGCTGGGCACGTGGGGAGGATCCACTGAGAGAGTAAGAAGGGAAGCAGAGACCCTGAGCAGGGCAGGCACCAGATCAGTCTGCGGCTCCTCCACGCCTGGGTTTCCAGGAGTGTCTGGTTCTCATCTCCAGAGCCTGATCAGGTGGCCTTTTTCAAGTCACTGATATAACTTTTGATTCCTGCCTTCCCCCAAACTTACACCCACTCTTTGAAACACTTAGTCTCACCAAACAACTCTAGAGGTTTGCTTTTTCCCTGTGGTGGAGCAGGGGTAGACTCTGCCTTTCCCTGTGGTAGAGCAGGGGTAGACTCTGCCTTGTGATTGGTGCTTTGGTCCCTCAAGAGTCATCGGCCCTTGTGTACTCAAGTCACTGTGCCCTGTTCAGCAAGCCTCCCAGGTTCCTGTTACCAAGGAGGCTGCCAGGCACTGAGAGGGGCCCATTGTAAAGAAGACCCCCCTCAGGGGCTGTGTTTCCTGATGCCATTGACACAACTCCGAAGGGCACATAGGCTCAGAGGACAAAGAACTCTCAAACCCTACAGCAAATGAGCAGACCTCCCAGAAAGGTGGAAATCTGAAGCTGAGAGATTTACATACAACCAGGACCCTATACGTCCTACAGACTTAGAGGAAAGATGGCTTTAGAAGGAGGGAAGAGGATAGAACGGGAGGAGGGAGGGATATGCGCAGCGAGCAAAGGGACAATAAGAAATACTTGACCCTGGTGGGAAAAAGACCCCCCTCGAGGATGCATATCCATTGAGTCTGTCCTGTCATAGATCTGGGGTTTGAATTTATGCTTAGTAGTATTATTTTGCTATTATTATTATTATTAAAGTTTTCCCTTCATGCCAAGATGAAAAATTGTTTTTCAAGTGTCCCAGCTCATCACAATCTAGTGTAGCATGGGGACGTAAAAGCAATGGAGGACCTTACCCTTAACCCAGGCACCTCAGGATTTTCTCAGATGGAGATCAGGTAAATTTGAATTCACCTTATAAAAACGACTGAACACAGTAAAAAATAAGTAGAGTGAAATCTGACTGACACAAGACTCAAAACTAGGCCTCGGAATGCTGTCAACTCTAGACAACAGATAAACTGATAGTTTTAAAAAGACAGTATAGGGCTTCCCTGGTGGCGCAGTGGTTAAGAATCTGCCTGCCAATGCAGGGGACGGGGGTTCGATCCCTGGCCCGGGAAGATCCCACATGCAGCAGAACAACTAAGCCCGTGCACCACAACTACCTGCGCTGTAGAGCCCATGAGCCACAAGTACTGAAGCCCGCGCACCACAGCTACTGAATCCCGCGTGCCTAGAGCCTGTGCTCTGCAACAAGAGAAGTCACGACAATGAGAAACCTGCGCACCACAAGGAAGAGTAGCCCCCACTCGCCGCAACTAGAGAAAGCCCACTCAAAGCAACGAAGACCAAGCACAGCCAAAAATAAATAAATAAATTTAATTTTAAAAAAGACAGTATAAATAAGGAATAAAGAAGGAATAATAAATAAATAAGGAATAAATAAAAATTAAACAGTGAAACTCAAACTAGAATAAGGAAATAACTATAGAGCTATTAATAAAATTTCAGAAACGCTCGTTCTTTGCAAAAATAAACAAATTTGGCAAACATAACCCTGGTGGTTTGAATTACTCTCCTGATTTCCACATTTTCTTTTCGTAGAAATATATATCCATGCCCTTTGCCGTGGTACTTTGCAATGCCTCCCACTGGAGTATGTGGAGTAAACACCCCAACCCCTTTGATATTTGGCTTGGCCATGTGACCGTGAGCGGACACTAAGGGAGCAGCAGCTTTAAATGTGGGAAGAATATGTCCCCAGTAGCCACTAATATCAGAATAATGAAATGATGTGGAGCGAACAGGAACTCCCCTGAAAGCTTGAAGTAAAAAAAGAGCTATTAAAGTCCAGCCATGCATCCATGGTTAATAGCACAGTCCCTGGAATCTGACTTCCTGTATTCATAGCCCACTTCTGCCATGAACTGGCTGCATGATCTTTGGAAAATCACTTTAATCGCTACGTGCCTCAATATTCTCATCTGTAAATTGGGCGTAATAATAACGTCTACATAATAGGGTTAATGAGGATTATATGAGTTAATGGAAGTATAATACCTGGCACGTGGTAAGTGTGATGAGAGTATTAGTCATTAGACCAAGTAGGGTATCCCAGGAATGCAAAGATGGTTCAACATCAAAACATAGTCCAGTTAACTCACTAATTTAATATATAACAAGTTTAAGAATCTTAATGCAGATATGTACAATCTTGAGGCTTGAAGCTCACCCTTTTCTCGAAACTAATACATGCTCTCAAAATTCTTCATACCTATTCTTCCCTTGGCATACAAACTTTCTAGGGTTGAGTGAAAATATAGTCCAAATGATTACTGTCCCTTAGTTTTGTCACTAAAATCTGTTTTATCTCTGATTCATCACCACCCTGGCCATAGAGTGGTGGCTTCTTGAAGTGAAGGGTGGACAGTGCCTCCTCTCTTATTTTTTTTTTTGCACGTGTGGTTGGTAGAGAGAGTGATGGTGCCCAGGGTGGCAATACCTGCTCACAGGAGGCACCATATATCAGTGGGAACACTGCTGCTTCTCAGCCCATCCTAACTGGTTGTTGGGTCCCTCTGTATGACTGATTGTAAATGACAGCTCCTCCCAGGAGCTGGTCCTTCAGATAAGGGGCTCTGTAAAAGCCTCCAGCTGCCTGCTCCCTACCCTCAACATGACATCAGTGAACATTTCACTTCATAGTCTCTTGCTCTTCAAGTCCCTGTGTTCCAAGAAGCAATCTGCTCATGAGTAGGGCTTAAACTCTGGCTAGCTTCCATGACATCGACATTGGCAGCCCCTGGGAAATTCCATCCAAGTGGTGGAAATCCACATTGCCCCAGAACACACCTGCTAACAGTTCTATTCTCCCCCTTCTTCATCTCCCCATGCCTCAGCAAGATCAGGCCCTCTGCTGGTTCAGCTCTTCAGCAATTTTAGAACAGGAGATTCCTGCCTTAGGTGACTTAATGAGGGAAGGAAGGCAAAGTAATTCGGGCATCCCTATTTGCAAAGATTAGGAGGAGGATAGGACGGTCCCCTCCCCCATGCCACAGGGAGAGGAGAGGAAGGGATAAATTCCATTGTGAGAGTACAGATGTCACCCATGGAAGGTCAGCTTGCTTTCGCCTCCTTAGTCTTCCTTATACTGACCAACAGAATGCGAATTACTAAGCCACTCACGTTGAATGGCCCTCACCTTGCAGGTTCCATGGTGGGGTCCCTGGAACCCCCTGGACTCATTAAAAGATGACCCTTTTACTCTCACCTGTGGGCTCTAGATGCCAGTACCCAGGAACAAGAAATGACTCAACTCACACTTGACACCCTTTTGATGTTAACAGCTTAAAGGAAACGCCAAAGAAATCATCCGATAAAGCTCAGTACATATTCATGATGAAAATGAATCTCAGCAAACTATGAAAAAGAGGGAACTTTGCCTTGATAAAAGGCATCAGAAACCTAAAACAAGCAACTCCATGCTGAAACACTGGAAATGTTCTCATTATACATTCAATGCGCCCCTAAAGATAACATTTATCACTGAGTGTCTTCAACAATATAGAGGGTCTCCTGGCCCCTATAAAAAGGTAAGAATGATATATAAGAAATATAAATATCATGAGGAACAGGCAAAATTTCTGTCATTTGTAAATATAAGCATATATTTATAAAATGTGAGAATCAATTATTAGAAATATTAGGGGGAAAGTGAGAATCCAAAATGGTTGGATATACAATCAACCAAAAAAAAATCAGTAGTTTTCTTATAAACCAGCAATAATTAATTTAAAATGTGATAAAAATAATATAATAACAATTGCAAATAACACCATAAAGGGAGTAAAAATAAACCTAACAAGAAATGAGAAGACAACGATTTTCAGAGACTTAGACTGTTCCTCTGTAAAATACGGGAAATATGTTTCTCCGTACTTTTTTGAATTTGGGGGAAGGCTCAATAATTTGTGTGCTGGGCCCTAAGCTCATGTGGTAGGGTGACCAGATTAAAAATTGACATTCATGAAAGAATGAGAAATATTTCTGCTCATTCCCATCTGGTTTTGTGGATTGTGAACCAGAACTTCCTCTTGTCCCGAAAAAGAAGCATATGCAGTGAGGGAGGGCATTATGTGAAGGTGGGAGAAGTGGGGACCTTTCTGGAGATGGGACATATATATGGTCACCTCCTCAAGCAAGTAGAGACATGATCCAGTTCCCACACAGCCTTGGGACATGGGGGCCATGGTCCCTTTCCATGCAGTCCTGAGACTGAGGTGGCTCACAGAGCCCTGAATGCCACCACTGTTGGGCTATGGCAAACATCCAGGGGGCCGAGTGGGGAACGGAAGGCATGATATCACCACCCTCAAATGGAACATGTAGACTTAGATCAGGAGCTATCTTGATGCCAGCCATCAACACTAACGCTCACCTGTTCCTCCAGACGTTTCTGTAACTCCCCATCTGCCCATACAGCCTGAGGATGGGAGCAGGTTGCCCCTTCCACCCAACAAAGAAAGCTTAACCTGAGACTGAACTTTCCACTTTTCAGATAAGTGGGGCCCCAGAGCCAGAGTTAACTTGATTTCTAAAATCACAGAAATATTTCTTGAAACCAAAGCAATGGAAACTCATGTTAACATATTCATGATTTATTACACTTGAATCATCTCTGTTCAGTGAGAGGATGGGGTGGTGATGAGCATAAGCTTCAGGTTCAGGTAGATGGGTTTGAAAACAGCCTCTGTCACTTGCTCCGTGTAACAAAACTCAAAACATTTAACTTCTTTAAGTTTCAGTGTTCTTGTACAAAAAATGGGGAAAATAATGCTCATTCCATGGCACTGTGTGAAGATTAAATCATAGTTTATAAGATGTCTTAGAAGTGCTTGTCAAGGTGCTTGGTATATAGTATATGCTCAATAAACACCTCACTGAGGTCTGAAGTGGTGGGGATGTGTTCCTCAGCAGGAAGTTACTTGGGTAATGTCTGAGGTGGGGGTGAGATCTTCCCTCGAGGCATAGGCTGGCTGCTTTCAGGTCAGGGAGTTGAGTTGGTACCCCAGGAGTCAAGGGAGTGGATAATACATGCCAATCAGGGGTGATTGGCCTCCACCATGCTGGGGCACCACCCGGCCCTCTGACCTCATGGAGAGCCTGAGCAGATGTGCCCCACAGACCTCAGGCTGCCAGATAATCCCGAATGTATCCTTAGCTCCACACATTTGGAATTTCCCAGAAGTCCACCCATCTATCATTATGCTTGCGCAGCACTGCTAAATCTTGATAAGGCTGGGCAGGCAGTGGGCTGCAAAGAAAGAGTAGAGGGGCCAGGAAGCAGGCACCCTGTGTGTGCTTTTGGAGGGAACCTCCATCCCAGGACTTCACTGTTGCCATCTATAAATGAAGGAGTTGGACAAGAAGAGGAAGAAAGAAGCCTCCCTCTCTTGCCAAAGGGCAAAGTTAGAGTGGCTGTCTAGAGTGCAAAGCTGAGAAGGGGCTCGGGGTGGGGGGAGTCAGACTGATTAGTAATCAAGGGGGAGGAGTCAGGGCCCACCGGGGAGTGCCGTGGCTAAGATACCTCCAACTCTTATAGCTACAAAGGTGTTACAGCACCTCATAGACCAGGTGGATTCCCCAGGACGTGGGCTGAAAGGCAAGGCAGGACCCTCTCCATCCTGTGGCCTTGGTGCCTGCTCAAAACTCACAGATGGCCAGTCGGGACTGCAGGCAGTTCCTGTCATTCCACCGGCCATCTGTGTACATCTCCACACACTTCTCTTTGCCCCGCCCCCCGGGCTCCCTTGGGTACCAGTTGGTGTAATTCACTGGGCTTCCATCCAGGTAGTGGAAGTCTCCAGCAGTGGGACCCTCAGCCAGGCCCAGGTAAGCATAAGTATTGTGCTTCTTCACGATGCTTGCAATGGCCTCATTCTCCTCTAGACTCCTCGGGGCAGCAATGCGTCCACCTACTCTGGCACACAACTCTCTAATGGCATCAAAATTGACCGACCGCCCATTGGTGGAGAAGACCTTCTCTCCCACTGCCAGCATGGACCCCTGCAGACTGAGGACTGACAGCAGAGGAATCCGGGTCAGGCCACAGGCCTCTTTGTTTCCAAGTCCTTTTCCTTCCCTTTATGCTCTCTGCCTTTATGCGCTTTGCAATCTCTTCACCTCTTCCTCTCTCTCCTTCTTCCCTCCCTCTTCCAATCCTAGTCTTTCTGGATTCCCCTCCATGCTCCCATCATTTAATTATCCATTCACCCATTTAACAATTACTTATTGACCGTCTATTATGCGCCTGAAACTGTGCAAATTCCTGGGATTCAATAGAAAGCAGTAGAGCCAGGAACATTGCTTCCCCAGGACATAGGGAGATAATCCATATCTACCTCGGTCTCCTCTGAGCCGTTCAAGGACATCTGAACAAGGACCTCCACGTCCACACTTGTTGGTCAAGTCTCTAGATTCTGGAGTCTGATGCTGAGGACGAGGAGAACTTATGGGAACCCCCTACCCTCTAAGGCCCCAAGGGATCCCCTTACCGCGCATCATCTTCAGGATTTGATGGCTGATCTCAAGGAGTGTGCTCTGGAGCTCCTCGTCTAGATGAGCTGGAAGCCCTGTAGAGAGATCCCCAACAAGAAGAGGGGCAGGCCAACAAAAACCATCACTTGTGCCAAGCAGGTGCGAGCCCAGCTGCAAGCCTGCCATTCTGCCCTTCACTTGTCTAGAGCCGCTGCCCAGGCCCCAGGTCATAAGGGTCCCCGAGGTTGGAGTGTGTTTCCTACTCCCTACACACTTGTCCTTTAATGCAGCCTCGCACTTGCTCAGCCCCCTCTCTACTCTTCTTTCCTGCCACATCCTTTCATGGCTCTGTCTGTCCACTTCTGTAGGGTTTTCTAGTTTCTGGGCAGAGCTCCCTTCCCCACCTTCCAACCACGAGAGCAAATGTGGTTCTCTCTGACTCTCCTGATGGACCTTGATTACTGCTCAGAGCTCCAGAGTTGCCCTGGACATGCGGGGTTCCCAGTGATATCATCTGTCTGGTCCTTGGTCCACATAACCCCCTGCGCCCTCAGAATTCCCCTATGCCTCAGCACTAGGAAGTGCCTCCCCTCCTCGCAGTGCTGTCCCATTTCCCACACCTGACGCCCTATGTCTCCCCATCAGCTGTTGTGATGCGTGGAACACTTCCAATACCCACCAGTCCCTGCGCTGTGGCCCACGACCCAGACCCCTCTGATTTCTCAACCTCATATTCTCTTATCTAGGTTGAAACATATACCCTTTGGGGACTTCCGTGGTTTTGTCTGCTCCCCTTCATCCCTCAAGTAACTGACCACATGGGCACGGTGTCCAGTTGCTTCTGTCCACTGGCCACATCCTGCTCACCTGGAGGACCCCTCTCACCAGGCTCTCCCTTTTCTCCACGCTCTCCAGTGAGGCCAGGGGCTCCAGTCAGCCCATCACGCCCAGGGAAGCCTGGCATTCCTCCAGGGGGGCCCATGGGGCCTGCAGAGAGAGGGGGACAAGGATGTATGCTATCTATCATCCACAGTGGGTTGGGGCTGATGGGACTGGACCTCCATTATCAGCCAGGCTGACTCACCTGTCACTCCACGGGCACCTTGAGTGTAGACCCTCCAGGGCTGCTCCAGTCTAAGGGTCCCCGGAAACTCCCACCATCCAGCTGACCCTTGAACCCAGCCCAGAACCCTGGACAGCAAGTCCCCCTGAAAACAGGTCACTGTCCCTCAGCTCCCACTCAGTACCTGGAGGTCCAGGGTCTCCTTTGATGCCATCTCTCCCATCTCTTCCTGGCAGGCCATGGGATCCAGGAGTACCAGGGACGCCAGGGCTTCTAAGACAAACTTCCTTCATGTCGCGCTCAAGGCCAGAAGCCACCATCCAGATGAGGGTGAGGGTCAAAGAGCACAGCAGCATGGTGCCTGCTCCAGCGGCTCCTTCTGTAGGAGGGAAAGGCTGTGGCCCACCCGAAGCATTTGCCAAGGTCTCCCCTTGCTGTGCTTTGTCAAGATTCAGGCACATGATGGAGCCTGAGGGCCAGGGCAGGTACAGACAGGAGCTCTGGAAAGACCCATACTATCCTTGGAAACTCCCAGCATCATCTGGTACCTAACATGGTCTCATGCCCCATCCCTCTGGCTGGAGGTGGAGTGGTACCTGGGCGGGTGAGGAGTTGTAAAGAGCTCTGGAGAGTCAGAGGACCTGGGTTCTAATGGAGTCTCTGTTCCTCGCTGTGTGACCATGGGGAACTCACTTCACCTCTCTTGGCTTCAGCTGAAGCTTCTGTCCTGGAGGCCATCCTGGCCTGTCCCTCCCAGGCTGTTGGGAGGAAGGATGTGGTCAACATCCACTAGCTCCCTCTGTCCCTCATGCTCTCAGCTACCCTCCTTTTGAGTTCTAAGGGATCGTGATCCTGAGGATGAGGAGAGATGACCAGGGCCCAGGTCTTGGCCACCCCACGGTGCTCAGTGATAGGGAGTCCCCTCCTCCCTGCTTTCTCGGGATGCTTTCTCTTTGGCAGGCTGTTTCTCCCCCTGCCTCCACCCTGCAGGCCCTGCTGGATCCCTGGGGCCAACGGGCCCGGCCCAGGCGCACGGTGAAGTATGAGGATATTCGCAAGCCCATCTTCCTGTACGCGTAGTTAGGGTTCTGTGGAACAAGTCCCAGTGGTACCCAGCGAGGGCCCCTCCCTCCCTGCCTGACCCATAGTGAAGCCTGTGGCTGCTGGGCTGCTTCATGCTGCTGCAACCCTGGGAAAGACCCAGGGGATGGGGCTAAACTCACCCACACGAACAGAGCCTATGTGGCTCTCTGCCTCCAGATCTGCCTCCAGGTGGCGAGGGGGACGGCAACATTTATACTGATGTAGGCTACCGGGCTTCCTCTCCACCCCAGAGAGGGGCCTGCCACAAGGGCCTCTACTCCAGGACAGCCAGGCAGGAAGCTGCCATCTTGTTTACCCAGTACATTTCCCCACAGGGCACTCAAGCTGGAGGGCCACTTGGGAAACCCACTAAAGAGAAACTCCAGATCGGTAAGAAGGGAAAATTCCCATGGACCGGAGGCCACCCACTCTCCCTCCACCCAGTTTCTCCAAAGCAGTGAAGAACGAGAGCACTTATACGGGAACCGATGGAGGCACGTGGCAAAGGGAGCCCTCTCCCTCCTGGGCCTTGGCCTCCCGGTCCTGGCTAGTGACACGTTTGCAGCCCCAGAATCACGATCCCCCAAAAGCCCACCAGCTGGAGAGAACATACCAGGGCTGGACTCTTTTCCCAGGGGAGCAAAGAGGCAGGTCAGTGACATACAGGGCTTCCTCCTGGGGCCATTCCAGCTCCAGAGCCTCTTTGGCTCTTGGAAGTGTCCATAGGGCTCCAGAGTGTGCAGAGGTCACGTCTGAAGCCAAAGGGTGGTCAGGGTGAGCTGGAACAAGCTGTCTGTCATGGGGCGTGGCTCCCCACTGAGCCCCCAGCTCTTGCTTCTGGGGCCTGCAGCTGAGTTGATGGAGCATGGTTCACAGGTACAGGTGAACCTTTGGCGGGTTCCCCATCCCTCCGCCCCGGCAGGCTCAGAGGTGGGGAAGCAGGGCGGGGGCTGGAAGGTCACAGGGGGACAGCAGTTTCTGTCTCGGCCTTGGTGATGTCTGATGACCTGCAGTGGTGATTTCTTTAAGTAGTGGAATGACACGTGAAGCCTTAATTGATAAGATTCCCTCTTCAAGCCACTTGATGAGGAGGGAATCTCTAACGTAGGGATGGTAACGATGGGGAACGGAGACAGGAAGAAGTCGCCACGCTTACCTGTGAGTGGTCTGAAAAATCTTGAGATCCTCAGGGAGAGTGGGAGCTCAGCTAATGGAATCCCTTTCCCAGGAGCAGGGAGCCGGTCAGAGCCTCGCTGGAGCCCTGAGTGCTTTCAGCTGCCCTGCTGCCGCCTGTCACGTGCCCTGCGACTCTGTCAGGCACAGGATGGGGAGCCAGGGCCAGCGCAGGGTTGGGGCAACTGGGGAGCAGCTCCAGCTTAAGGACCACAACTCGGCCTGGAGGGAATGCGGTTCTGCAGGTGAAGGAATGGGAGCAGGGGTCCTCTTGGGCAGATTTTAAAGGGTCTGGGGGGAGGCAGCCTGGAGGTCCAGGCCATGGCTGGTGGACTAAGGAGTCAGACACACCTGAGTTGCACTTTGGAGCTGCCACTTGTTATCCCTGTGGCCTAGGTCAGGTTATATAACTTCCTGAGCCATGGTTTTCTGGGGTTCTTTTAAATTATTGTTTTGAAGTAATAACAAACCTACAAGAAAGATGCAAGTGCGCCTCGAATTTTTTTCTGAACCTATGAGAGTAGGTTGCAAACATGATACCTCATCACCCTAGTATATTAGTTTCTATTTCATACGAAGATGTTTTCCAATATAACCATCAAAATCAAGAAATGAACGCTGGTTCAGATATTATTTTTATTTAAAAACATGAAAGAGTATCACGGGGTATTTTATTTAATCTTTTAAGTCACCCGTTTAACTTAAGTCACTCACGTGGCTTAATGCCAATATATTAAAGTATGTCATAGAAATTCTAATAAAATGACTAATTATTTATTTACCTGGCCGTACCTCCTTCTTCATCCTGTGTTCCACCACTCTCCTTCTCCAGCTTCTAAGAGGATGCTCCAAGTTCGCGGAACTGAGCGGTGCTTTCCACGTCGCTCTTCCTCTGAGCACGATTCTTCTCTTGTCTGGAGTGTTCTGACCGCCTTTTCTGCCACACACAGAAAAGGGTGGATGTCATACAATATTTGCCTTTCTCTGACTTATCTCACTTAGCATAATGTCCTCAAGGACTATCCACGTTGCTGCAAATGACAGGATTTCCTTTTTTCGTGGGTGAATACTATTCCGCTGTATGTATATACCACTATGTATACACCACTTCTTCTTTATCCATTCATGTATCGATGGACACTTAGGTTGTTTCCATCCTTGTGAATAATGCTGCAATAAACATGGGAGTGAAGATATCTCCTTGAAAACCTGTTTTCATTTCCTTTGGATATATACCCAAAACTGGGACGGCTGGATCATACAGTAGTTCTGTTTTTAAATTTTTGAGGGACCTCCATACTGTTACCCATAGTGGCTAGACCCATTTACCAGTTTATAATCCCACCAACAGTGCACAAGGGAACAGATAATTTTTTACTGTAAGTATGCAACATTTGGGACGTACTTATACTAAAAAATTATTCATTGTTTATCTGAAGTTCAGGTGTCGTTGGGCATCTTATATTTTATCTGGCAAACCTACCTGCAGGTACCATCAAGCAGAGGCTCTGGGTGAGGCAGGAGAGACCTCCTTTGGCTTGCTGTCATCTTATGGGTTTAGTCTGGGCCCACATTGTCAAAGTTGCTGATTTTTGGCTCAGATACAGATGAAAAGTCTTCCTGACCTCTGTGTGGCTATTGAGCAGGGGCTGAAATGTGGAGTGTATGGGTTACAAATGGGGCTGGTATTTAAAACAAACCCCAGCTCTCCTGAAGCAGCAGGGAACATCCAGGAGCCGGGGGCGAGGGGCGGGGGGCGGTGAGAAAGCCCAGGATTTGCTTTATCCCTGCCTCCGCCCCGACTAGAATGACTCTCCCCAGGAGTTTCCATGGCTACATTGGGAGGGAGGACAGCAAGGTAAGACACAGTGGGACACAGCAAAGGAAGGGACCAAGTGTGGCTGCAGCTCCCAACCAGCCTTCCTGGGGATGAGTGTCCATCAAAGCAGGGATGTTGACCAAGTGCACAGGCTTCTCACAGAGTCTAAGTGTCCCTTTCCCTGGGGCAGTGGGCCCCAGATGCCTTGCAAACCACACGTGCAAAGCCCAGAGAGGAGACACCAGCCAGGGCTCAGGCCCTGGTGGTTGTTTACATGAGGCTGCCTGGTGGAGACAAAGCTGAGAGCAGCCGGTGGGACGGGACAGGACAGGCAGACTGCAGGGGCAGGGAGGGGTTAGCAGCAAGCAGGCTGGGGTTCTCCCCAGGAAAGATGCAGGATGGGCTGCACCTGGATCCCAGCCTGAGGGAGCTAGAGAAACCGTCTGCCACCTACACTGTGACAGGAGAGAACTTTCAATGGCCTGCAAGCTTCTTCATGGACAACACTTTAACTCCAGTGCACCACAGGATCAAGGAGGCCCTGGTCTTCAGAATCAAACAGGTACATTAGCATGTGCTCTACGCAGTCACAGCTGTCCCCCTGGGAGGAATCCCAGGCTCAGGACAACATGGGATTCTTTTCACCCTGCTTCACGGAACAACCAGCTCTGGTCTGATCCCAGCCTCGTGTTTTCACTGGAACTGAAGGGACTTTTCCCATCATGGATCTCCCCATTCCTCCCCCACATTCACTACGTTCATCCGGGGCCTCCACTGTCCTCAGAGGACACCTGAGCCCACATCCTGACACCCACGTGACCCCCCCGTGACAGCCTTGGCCCCCTCCTGGCTCACCCAGGAGCCAGGCCCGGAACACCGTGGCGTCCGCTGTGGGAGTGTCCACAGAGCTCTCTAAAGAGGCTCCTTCTTCCTGGTCCTACAGCCTGGATGTGTTCTACTCTCTCGTGTGTAGTGCCCTTCTGTGAGTCCTCCTATATTTAATTAACCTCAGATTACAGCAACAATACCTCAATACATTCATTCTAGACTTTTGAAAACATTTCAGAAGGGACCAAAGCCTCTCGGCATTTAGGCCTGCAACGCTTGTCCCAGTGATCTGGGATGTCGGAGCGATGTCCCCTCAGGCCAAGTTGTGGGCCTAAGACTGGCTATGGTCTGGGTTTCATTTTCTAAAAGACCTGAATGTTCAAGAAGAGAGGGCATTCTCTGGAGCTTTCAGCTTAAAAGTGGCGCAAGAATGGGGCCGAGAAGGAGGTCTCAGCACCGCCCACCCTGCTCCCTCGGGGCATCCTGAAGGGCAGCCAGACCACAGGCTGCTCCACCTCATTGGGCTGAAGAGATGATAAAAGACGACAGCTCAGGTAGAGCTCCTGGCAGGGTGACTGGTGTGGGGAAAATCTGATCCTTGCTGGAGTGTCCCACATCTGTAGAGGTGAAGGGACCAGCTCCTCAGGCACCCGTCCAATGCCCGCCCTCTGCGGGGGCAGGCAGGGCTTCCCTGGCATCTGCATCACTCCTAACTCTAGGGTCTTCTTCCGAAACTACCCCCTGGTGTGTGGTTGCTGCTTTCCAGGCCCCTTGTAGCAGAGGATCTGTTGGGTGGGTGCTGGAGTTGTTACTCACTGACCCAGGAGAAACTGACTCCAGCTTCCAGTCAACATGTATTTAAAACAGCTTCAACCAAACACATCTTGGTTTACTGGGAGATGGTGTTAATATAAAAATTATGACTGTGAGTATAAATATAAAAAACTGAATTTGTGCTTCATATATGACCCGAGCCAGAGGAACTCAGCCCTCTGCAAAGCGAGCACAGCCCCACCATGTGCCAGAGCTGGGACTCTCCTAAGCTACACGGCTGTGTCCCAACTCAAGACCAGAGGGCACATGCTGGGCCATGGACCCCACACTGCCCCAGGTCAGGAGCCAGGCCTGCAGGGACATTCAGAGAGGCAGGGCCTTCAGGAGTGCAACTATGGCAGGTGACCACTGCAGGGCCACTGGCCACCAGCCACATCTGCTTCCACCACAAAGCCTTGTCCCAGCAACCCAGCGGTACTGTCCTGGGGCTGTGCCCACTGCCGTGGCTTGTCTGTACACAGCCCTGCAGACATCCGTAGGACAAACACGGAATCTGCATGAGATCCTGACCCAGCATCCAGCCTGGTCCGAGGAGCAACAGGGATACTGAAGCTGGAGGAGAAAGAGCCTCTGCCTGTGAAGTGCGGAAGGGTAACCTGAGGATGTCTCGGATAAACATGAACCAGGGAAGGGAGCAGGTGACTAATCACAGAGACCCACAGGACGCAAGCACACCCTGCGAATGCAGAGGGAACCGAGAGACCAGCAGAGAGCGGTTGCACACAGCTTGAGGTCCACCCCAGAGAACCAAGGAGAGTTAGCCAGATTGGGAGAGACACATGAGAGGAATAGAGGGGCCCACGGCGGGAAGGAGACCCAGGCTGGTACATGTCACAAAAGGCCAGGGAGTGGTAGGACACAGTGCCACAAATGCTGCTGCCTGTGCCTCACACTCTTATGACCCTGGGGAGAATCCTCACTCAGGAAGCCCGCGGTTCCCAGCTGTGCCCCTGAGGCCTGGCTCGCTGCAGGGTGGGGGATGGCGCCTGGGCCCGGGGCTTCAGTGTCCTTGATCGGGAATTCCCATTCCCTTCTAAGTTCCACTTGAGAGCAGACACAAATGTTGGACGGCATCTGTGTCCCCCCTGGTTTCCTGAAGAACCTGAGGGTCAATCTCTCATGTGCATAATCCTTCCCCACCCCCAGAACAGTACACCCCTAACAAAGGAGAAAGAAGGGGGTACTCTCTGGGATGAGAGGGGGCACAGGCACACCAAAGCCCTGAGAAATTTGATCAGACTGACACAGGAACATTTGCCTCAACTGGACTTTTTTGTTCCAGAGAGATGGAATGTTGAGGAAAGGGTTCTGACCTCTCAGGGGCTGTGAATGGCTTCCGTACCTACAGAGAGGAATGGTGGTCCCTGAGTTCTGAGGCTTATCATCCCCAATAGAACTCAAAAGAGGGAGGCTGGCCTCGATCCCACGAGGAATGTATGGGTCAGCTCTGCCCTCCGGTGGCTGTATGAAAAACTTCAGTCAAAGGATAGGATGTGCAGACAAACATCACACATCACCCTCCATGTTCATTGATTCCACCTTCACGGGGGGCTACTTTGTATCAGGTGCTGTGATAGGCCCTGACTTTAATCCTCTGACTCCCCTGACTCCCCTGGTTGTATCCATGAGGATTATTCCCTGCTTCCTCCTGACCTAGTCTGATACAGTCTTCACCCTTGTGGGCCTCCCTTTGTCAGGGCTCTTCTTGCTAATCATCCCATCCCTGCTTGTCCACAGAGGCTGACTCAGTGCTGTGCCCCAGAGAAGGCTGATATAAACCAGTGTCCATTCCTGAGCACCTGCTAGGTACATTTACATCTACCATATCCCTCCCAGGCTCACTAGAAGACAGGGCCCATCTTTACCCCCTTATAGCAGAGAAGGAAACTGAGTCTCAGTGAGGTTCCCATAACTTACTAGAAGTGCACAGCCTGCAGGTTCTAGAGCCTGGTTTAAACGTCTTTCCATCTGATCCCACAGCATCTTAGGCATGGCTTCCCTGAAGATCCAGTGCATTCTTGGCCCACAGCCATGGCTCAGGCCCTGGATGGGCTCCTCCTGGACTGTCACTCTGGCAAGGTGGACCTCATCCAAGCCTCAGGTGCCTGGACGGCTTACTGTATCCCCCAGAAGCTCGAGCCTTGCTCTTTGCCTAGAATCCACATCCATCCCTGAACATGCTTGATCCTGGCTCAGCTAGACTGAGCTCAGCAACTTATACCCCAGCCTTCAGCCCCAAGGCTGCTGGCCCAGAGCTTGGTACAGGCTGCCCCCAAGGCCCTCAGCAGGTGCACTGCACAGCCAGTGGTGCCACTGGAGCAGGCTCTTTGCTCTAGCTGAAAAGACCCAGATGCCCTGGAGAGGTGGAACAGAGCTGAGAATCCCAGCCTGTACCCACCTTCCGCAGCCCTGAGTAACTGAGTTCAGTCCAGCCCTGGCCAGGAACCCTGACAACCAGAGGGCAGCAGCTCTACTGGGCCCAGAACACCAGGAGCCCCCTGGGCCCCTCATTCCACACACCTGCTCCCCACACAATCAGCACAGCCCAGCCATTCTTTAATCAACTACAGAGACCATGACATCATCCCCACTGTTCTCTTATTACCCAGCAACACAGAAGCATCGGCAGAGAGAAGGTGTTCTGATATTTCCAATGTCTCTGGTGGTTGAACTCCTCCCAGAGAATAGTTGTTTAAGAAATAGTGAATTGTGTCATCAACTTAAATTTAACCCGTTATATTTTCTAGAAATTAAAATATGAAGAGAATCATTTAAAAACCCACTACTGGGCTTCCCTGGTGGCACAGTGGTTGAGAGTCCGCCTGCCGATGCAGGGGACGCAGGTTCATGCCCCGGTCCGGGAAGATCCCACGTGCCGCGGAGCGGCTGGGCCCGTGAGCCACGGCCGCTGAGCCTGTGCGTCCGGAGCCTGTGCTCCGCGACGGGAGAGGCCGCAACAGTGAGAGGCCCGCGTATCGCAAAAAAAAAAAAAAAAAAAAAAAAAAACCCACTACTTACTAAATACTATCCAGAAGTTTGCTTATAATACTATTGAGATACAATCTGAGAAAAAGTAAAAAACTTATGTAAAAAGAGTTCTTTAAACTAAAAACAAATATAGATAATTCAAAATTACATTTGGACAAAGGTGAGCTATTATAGTGGGCCTTGGGGTGATTTGGGATTTGGTCATGAAGCTAGGAGGTAACTCATTTGCACGTTCTGGATGAGCGTGTTCAGGGAAGACCCAGCCCCCGAGGGAGGACGACGGGGAGGACAAAGACCCCTTGGTGAGAAGCCAGCTCAGGGCCCCGCCTGGGCTTCCTGGAGAAAGGGGTGGAAGAGAACATCCTCCCACCATCAACTCCACATGTGGATTCACTTGACAGCGTGGAGGAAGAGGAGGGGCAGGGAACGCCTGGCAGCCACGGAGGGAAAAAGTGGGGGGAGAAAAACAAGGGCCCAGGGCTCGGGTAGCATGTGCTCCCTGAGAAGTGCTCCATCTGGATCATCAGATGTGTGACCCAAGTCTAGAAGCTCTGTTTGTTTGTTTTTTAAATTAAACTATAGTTGATCTGTAACATTATATTATCTTCAGGTATACAACAGTGATTCAATATTTTTATAGACTATACTCCATTTAAAGTTATTATAAAATATTGGCTGTATTCCCTGTGCTGTACAATATTCCCTTGTCACCAATTTATATTAAAGATAGTGCTTTACCTCTTAATCCTGCCCCTATCTTGCCCCTCCCCGCTTCTCTCCCTATTATGGTAACCGCTAGTTTATTCTCTGTATCTGTGAGTCTGTTTCCTTTTTGTTATATTCATTCGTTTTGCTTTTTAGATTTCAAATATCAGTGACAACATACAGTATTTGTCTTTCTCTGTTTGATTTATTTCACTAAGCATAATACTCTCCAGGTCCATTCATGTTGTTGCAAATGGCAAAACTCCATTCTTTTTTACGGCTGAATAATATTCCATCGTCAATACGTACCACATCTTCTTTTCCATTCCTCTGTTGATGGACACTTAGTTTGCCCCTTATCTTAGCTGCTGTAAATAATGCAGTTATGAATATTAGGATGCATATATCTTTTTGAATTCGTGTTTTTGTTTTCTTCAGATAAGTACCCAGGAGTGGAATTGCTGAATCATATGGTAGTTCTATTTTTAATATTTTGAGGAACCTCCATACTGTTTTCCATATACCATTCCCACAAATGGTATATGTACTAGGGTTCCCTTTTCTCCACATCTTCACCAACATTTATTATTTATTCTCTCTCTCTGTGGATTTTTTTTTTTTTCAGTCATGCCACGCAGCTTGTGAGATCTTAGTTCCCGGACCAGGGGTTGAACCCGGGCCATGGCAGTGAAAGCACCGAGTCCTAACCACTGGACTACCAAGGAACTCCTTATTTATTCTCTTTTTGATCATAGCCATTATGACAGGTTCAAGGTGATACCTCATTGTGGTTGTGATTTTCATCTCCTGATGCTTAGTGATGTTGAGCATCTTTTCATGTGAATGTTGGCCACCTGTATGTGTTCTTTGGAAAAATGTCTGCTCAGGTCTTGTCCATTTTTTTTATTGGGTTGTTTGGGTTTTTTTTACATTGAGTTGTAAGAGCTCCCTTCTGGCCTGTGAAGTTTCTGCAGAAAAATTGGCTGATGAGGGTTCCCTTGTATGTGAATCTTTTTTTTTTTTCTCTTGCTGCCCTTAAAATTCTCTTTAACTTTCGCCATTTTAATTATCTTGATATACCTTGGTGTGGGTCTGTTTGGGTCCATCTTGTTTGAGACCCTCTGTGCTATCTGTACCTGGAAATCTGTTTCCTTCTTCAGCTTTGGGAAATTTTCAGCCATAATTTCATCAAATACATTTTCTACCCCTTTCACTCTCTTCTCCTTCTGGGACTCCCATACTGTGAACGTTAGTATACTGGATGTTGTCCCCAAGGGGCTGCCCCTCCTGCTGGAGAACATGCACAGCTCCGAGTGTCCTCACACCCCGCCAGAGCAGCAGGACGAGGCCCAGTGCTGGGTGAGGACACGATCCAGCCACTTCTCCCAACGAAGGGAAGGGGAATCGTGCCGCCACACCGTGGTTCCCATCCTGCCCGGGGACGGGGTCTGCCCTTTACTGAGCGGGGATCCTCAGAAGTGGCCTCACCCGCCTGAGCCTCAGTTTCCTCCTCTGTAACCTGGGGATCTGAATGGTCCTCTTAGGCTGCCATGATCGCCTCAGCAGCTGCAGCCTTGGCTTGTGCAGGACGGGGGCTCCTCCCAGCCCCCGTGTCCCAGGGCCATCTTTTGGGGGCTCCACAAAACCCCCTAGAGGTAGCCCCCTCAGCCTTGGCAGCAAGGGAGGGAGTCCTGCTCTTAGGAGGCCAAGAACAGACGTGGGCTTCCTAAGAGTCCCCCCTCCCCCCGACCACCCTGATCCGGTCAGCCCACACGGACCTTGCCCTCCTGCTGTCCTCAGGACAGGGTGTGGCCACCTGACCCATAGGTCTGGGAGCAAAGCACTCCCTCCCTATCTTGATGGCACCTCTGACCCAAGGGTCAAACCTGACACACATGGCATTTAAATTTCAAGAAAAAAGAACGAAGTACCCTCCAGAAAGTTTGTAACAAGTCACACCGACCGCATTTGGAAATGCACATTTCCTTACGTCTTTGCCAGCCCTGGATTTTAAGAACATTTCCCCCCAGCCATTTGTTCGCCAAAATACAATATTGCATTTTTAAAAAGTTATTCCTTGAAATGTGCGCCTTCGAGCAACTTTCATTTCTTGTGGTTTCTTCCATTTCTTTAATTACATGTTTATTCCTGTCCTTATACTTTGTCCATTTACTTCTGGGGTTTTGGCTGCTTTCTTATTGATCTGTGGTTCATTAAATTTGACATCATAAATATTTTCCATTTGTCAGTTATGTTTTATCTTTGTGGGTTTTTTCACCTAATGCACAAGAATTTCTTTTATGACATCAGATTTAGCGAATTATTTCCCTTATGCCTTTTGAGCCTCACACTGTCCTGTGACAGTCACATCAAATGGGTCTGCTGTAACCTCTCATATTGTAAGGGGACGTCCAATGCCACCTTTGACGCGGATTTTGGGGGCTGTAAACTCCCCTGTTCCCCCTGGTTGGTTTCCTCTTCCAATGAATTATTTTCCTCCCCACATTTTTTTGCATCTAGGGCTGATACGAACTGAACTCAGAATACAGCCCCTCTTCCTTATTTCTCCAAAACCTCTTTCATGAAGATGCCAAGGCAGTAGACCTCAGAGCCCAGGAACCAGGTGTCTGTCTCAGTTTTTTTTCCCCACAGACTAATTGAGATATAATTGACATATAACATTGTATAAGTTTAAGGTGTGCAAAGTGCTGATTTGACACACTGCACAATGATTACCACCAGCGCATTAGCTCACACCTCCATCATGTCATGTAGTTACCGTTTCTTTTTTGTGGTGGGAACGTTTAAGATCTGCTCCCTTAGCAATTTTTAAGTATATAATACACTGCTATTAGCTATAATCACCATGCTATACATTAGATCCCCAGAACTTACCTTTTAACTGGAAGTGTGTACCCTTTAACCAACATCTCCCCACTCCCCCATCCACTCACCCTCCCACCCCCTCGAGCCCCTGGTAACCACCATCCTACTCTTTTCTGTGAGTTTGGCTTTTGTAGATCCCACACGTAAGTGACGTCATACAGTGTGTGTCTTTCCCCGACTTACCTCACTCAGCACAACGCCCTCCAGGTCCATCCACGTTGTTGCAAACGGCAGGATTTCCTCCTTGCTCATGAGTGATGTTCCACTGTACATATACGACACATCATCTTTATTTATCCTTCCATTGGTGGACACTTAGGTTGCTTCCACATCTTGGCTATGGTGTCACTGCTTCTTACACTGTGCCTGGGTCACATCTGCTCTGGGGAATTTGTCCCAGGCCAAAATTTCTCCTGAAGTTTCAATTTCCAAGCCTTTCACCCCAGCCACCCACGGCTGTTTCTCCCATTCGCCTTTCATTCCCCCACCCCTCCATCCACCACCACCTCTCAGACCAAACTCCCAACTCCCCTTCCTCGATACCCGCCTCCGAGTGCCTCCCCATCTGACGTCACCTTCCTCTGGACCCTCTGTGGGAAATGGGCTTTGTCATATCGTGCCGTTCATTCCGTTCACTTCCAGTGTTGAAACATTAAACTGCCAAGTGATTGCTGTGTAACTACTCACGGTTACAGTGCTCCTTCCTAACAAGTGCTAAAACACACACACACACACCAAACAACAAACCTCCACACAACTCTGATGAAGGATAGTAATCTACATCTACATCTCTGGGCACCTGAGCCTGGCACAGAACCCACTGGAGGGCAAGCAGGATTCGCAGCGCCTGCAGAACCTCTTTGATAAGGGGAGCTCAGGGAGCAGGAGAGATGGGCACACCTAGGATTCATTCTGATATGACTACATCGAGCACCTTCTCTGTGCCAGGCCCTGCACTGGAGCCAGGTATGAAATGGCAAACAAAGCAGCCAAGGCAAGACCTCAAGAATTCTGAGTCTGGGGCTTCCCTGGTGGTGCAGTGGCTAAGAATCCTCCTGCCAATGCAGGGGACACGGGTTTAAGTCCTGGTCCGGGAAGATCCCACATGCTGCGGAGCAACTAAACCTGTGCGCCACAACTACTGAGCCTGCGCTCCAGAGCCTGCGAGCCACAACTCCTGAAGCTCAAGTGCCTAGAGCCCATGCTCTGCAACAAGCCACCGCCGCGCACCGCAACGAATAGCCCCTGCTCACCGGAACTAGAGAAAGCCTGCACACAGCAACAAAGACCCAATGCAGCCATAAATGAATGAATGAATGAATGAATGAATGAATGAATAAATAAAAGAATTCTGAGTCCTATGGATGCGACAGGCGTGAACAAGCAAGCACTGCCACCCACAAGGAATTACAGCTTTTGATGGCTCAGGACGAGAGTAAGATGGCCATCATTTACGGAGGATGTTTGGGAGAGTCTTTCTGGAGGGTGATTAGTAAACGGAGACTGGAAGGGTTCGGAGGAACCACCTGTGAAGAGACGAGAGGGTGGGTGGGTATAGGAGGAGACACGAGGGGTTTGGGCCCCAAGGTTAAACGAGGAAATCACATATTTACACATTATACACACTGAACAAGAAAGAAAACATGGGAGTAGAAAGGGGAGGTTACCAAGGAAGGGGTTTTTCAGAAACACAGAAATTTCATCTGAAACCTACAGGATGAGACAGAGCATCCATCCAAAGGCAGAAGAAGTGTATCACAGAAAGAATGGCACTTGCAAAGGTCCTGGGGCAGGAGTGAGTGGGGCCTGTTTGGTGAAGCCAGGGAGTCTGGAGTGGGGTGGGTGGGAGAGCCCAGAACGAGGGCAGACAGATGGGTAGTGGGCAGGCACATGGGACACTGAGAGCTAATACCTGGTGTATTAGAGGTACTCAAGGATTACAACTGGGGTGCGAAACACGGCCACATTATTTTAAGGAGTCTCCTTTCCCCAGGTCACCGACATCTCCATGTGGCTGAAGTCCCTGGGCACTCGGAGGCCTCATGTCACGTAAGCCGCTGGTGTCATTCCACGTGGGCGACCCGCACTCATCTTCACTTAGCTCCGAAGGACGCTCCCCACCCCCACAACTCTCCTGGCTTCCCCCTCCCCCATACCCACCCCCGCTCCCCCCACCCCCCACCCCCATGGCTCCCTTCCCGTCTCCTTTGCTATTTCATTTCCCTGACACTTGACACTTGGGAACTTCATGGCCCAGAAAGGGCTTCCCCTCCATGCTTTCACTAATTATTCGGCCTTTGCTGCCTACAGAGCCATTGTTCTACCACCTTCCCTCCCGGGCACATATCCTAACACGGCTCTCGTGCATCTTTTATGTGTTCTCATGTGTGTTATTTTCTAGGAAAGGTAGTCATTGCACAGCCCAGGCAATAGCCGCTAGAGCACAGGTCTCCTCTCTCTGCCACACTCCCAGGTCTGTCCTTCCTGGCGCCCTGGTCAGCCTGTCTTCCGCCGGGGTGTCACCAGAAACCTCTTTCCGCAGTCTCTCCATCCTCCGGACATTTCCCCAGAGCTGACCCCCTCCCCACCGCCTGCTCTGACCACGCCCCAGGACGACCTCTCCGGGGGCTCCTGCGGGGACAATCTCTCATCCAAACGATGGTCTGTTAACTCTCCTCACGAGACGTGTGAAGGGAAACGTGCACCCGCCGAAGGCCTGGCTCGTCTCTCTGCCAACCAAGCCCCTTCACTCACTCACCTCACTTCAGTCCACCGAACCGGCTGACCAATACCGCACGAGCGCCCGCCTCGTGCCAGGCTTACTGCAGACAACACGCAGGGAGGGGCAGCAGAAGGAACCAGGCGAGGACAAGGGGCACAAATGCCTGACGATGGAGGGGGCACACTCTGAAGCCACCTGCCAGCCAGGTGCCCTCGGCCACACTGCCATCCCACTTGGGGCCTCAGGGTCTCCACGTGTGACACGGGTTTGCTAGGAACGCCTGCCTCTGGGCGGCGTGCTGCAGAATGAATGATGCCGCAGGAGGTGGCACGAGACGCCATAACCTGTGCTGGCTGGACCCCGCACACACGGGATCGGAGGGACCCTGGCTGGCAAACCCTGAGGGCCGGACCCCTGCTTTGCTGCGGGACCGGGATCAGGTAATGTTACTTGGAGGGGAGGTTTCTAGGGGGTTGTAGACAAAAACTAAGCATAGAGTAGTTGCTCCTTGTGTTTTTATTCACCGGTTTAGCAGGAACTATCAACAAATGGACTCTAGTTTCATATAAACAGTGTTGACCCAAAAAAACCTTGTTTCTCCAGCGGGTGGGGAAAGTATAAAATTCTGAATTTTCACTTCGAATATGGCCCAGGTTAGAGGAACTCAGCCACCTGCAAGGCTGAGCCTCCCTCTCCCGAAAGGAACTCAAGACTTCCTGGGTGACCTGGAGCCCTGAGAGAGACCTGAGCTTCCGTATCACACACATCAGCTCTAGGCTTTTATGGAGATCTGGGCTCCTTTCTCTGCCCTGAACAAGCTGCCTTTTCCCTGAGGGGAAGAGAAAGCCAAGGGTCTTCGTGCTTCAGGCCTAGAGCCCAGCTGCTGGCCGTCTGCCACCCAGATGAGGCTTCCTGGGCTGTGTCTCCCAGCCAGATCCAGCACTGTGTGCCCCAGAAAGCAGGCCAGTCCGCAGTGTTCTCCAGAAGCCGGAGGCCCCTACCTGAGCCTGTGGTCTGGGGAGCTGGGGAGAACGTAGAGGTGCAGCTGTCAGAGGCCCAGGCTGAGGAAGGGGGATGGGGGGAGTGGGTGCCAGCCACAGATGGAAAGGCTGGGGAATGTGCAGCTTCCAAGACCCCGGTGCACAAAGGAGCACCCAGGACCTCAGGGGTAGAGCTGCCCCCAGAGGCTGCCTGGTAAAGGCAGAAATCACCTCTTAACATCCTGACTTATCTCCCATTAGGAGTCAAGCCCTGCCACTTTGAGTCACCATTTAACATCTGATATTCAGGCCTTAGGGCTGTCCTCTCTGGAAGTGGGGTCTGAGGGGCTCACCCACTGATTCTAACAGCAGTCAGACTGCAGGGGTTACAGAAGGGCCAGAGAGAGAGCAAGCCGTGGAGGACACAGGGTTCCATCCCCTGTTTAAGGGCCAAGCAGGAGGAACACGGCTCCTGCTCTAGGAAGCCCAATGGGACAGGACTGGCCTTGGACCCTTTCCCCAGGGGTCCACAGGCCCAGCCCTGCATGTCCCTGAGTGGTCAGGGGCTGGGATTATACCACTGCCTCTTAATTCCCAACTCCAGCCCAGCCCCGTGGGCCAGGATAGCCAGCGCACCCCGAACTGTCTTCTGAAATGAAAGAGGCAAAGGAAACACCCCTCTGGGTCTGTCCTGACTCTGCAGATCATGGCCCAGGGCTCACCAAGGGCTTAATCCCCTAATTCCCAGAGACCTCAAGTCTTCAGGACAGAGGTCACAGCCTCATCTCAATGCACCTGGTCATCGCTCAGACCTGTCTCTGGCATGAGATGGGGGCGCTGGCGGGGGGAGACACGGTGTATGGGCTCCCGCTCTCACATCTAGGCCCTGACCCATGCAGCTGTGGAGCCTTGTGAAAGCTACTTCGGCTTCCCCATCTATACATGCAGGTAACACAGGGGGTCACCTCACTGTGTTGCAGTGAAGAAGAAATGAGATCAGTGAGTAGCTCAGTCCCTTACACACTAGACGCTCTCACCCCTGCCACAAGCCCAGCCTGGGAGGGCCTCTGGAAGGCCTGGGCTCAGGACGCTGACCGCACGGCCGCAGACGTGAGGGGCAGCCCCGGCACACCCAGGCCCACACAGAGCCCTGAGATCTGCGCCGTGTGCTGCCCTCGGCACACGCCAGGGAGGCAGGGGCTGGTCAGCGTCCAGGCCGTGGTAGAAGGTGAGCGAGGGGATTTACTGCCGACACGAGTGGGATTTCCACTAAATTCGCATCGCCTTGGCCTGAGGGAGAGGCAGGGGAACCTCGTGACTGTCCTCACGAGGAGATCTGAGCCCGGCACCAGGAGGCCCACCTCCTCCTGCTAAATCAGAGGGGCCTGGCTTTGCCAGGGAGGCGGCAGTGGGTGGGCAAGGCCCAGCCCGGGGTCTGGGAGATCTGAGAGTTGGGGTCCTAGAAAAGAGGAACACGCCTCTGTTCCACCCAGATGCCTCCACGGTGTGGCCAGGCCTGGTCCCACCAGCACTAAAACACAAGCTTTTTCGGAACTTCCCAGGGGAACTCGCTTCTTCCGAAATGGCCGTAGCATGCCGTCTTCTGGTAGATGGGCTTCTTCAAATCCAAGTCCCTGCGTGTTCAGCAGAAAAAATGGTCATTTCTAATGGAAAAAGAGCAGAGTTCCTTCCTCCGAATTTGGGTACAGGAGCAATTAAGAGACTACGACAATCTGTGTGGGTGGTGTTACCCACCCGAGAACAACTAACTCCCCGTAAGTGTTCTGTCTCCGCCGTGCCACGTCTTATGAGGTGACTGCCACTGGTGCTTAGGAAACAGGCTCAGAGTTCAGGGACAGCCCGACTGATCACACAAATGCAGCAGGAACCAGGGATTTGAACTCTGGCCTACTCTCCACTCCACTCACTTGCCCAGACCGACATCAACACTGCCAAGCTCCACGCAGCAGGGGTGGCATCAGAAACAAGAGCAGGTGGGGCTGGACTTGCCGACTAAATTCCCAGCCAACGGGCCCCGTGATTATTTTCCTAAGATCCCCCACCTGCTCAAAGATGGCCCCCCTGGGGTCAGGGTCTGCTGGGCCAGCAGGGACCCGACCCAGCCGCCTTCAACCTGAAAACCAGACATCCTGCATTTGGGGTTTGCATTGTGCTGGACCAAGAGCCTGAAGCCCCTCCTGCTTCTGGGAGGCCGAACATCCTTCCTTCTGCTTCCCTTTCCAGTGAGCTGAGCACCGGGTGAGGGAAGAGGGTCCTGCCCAACAGAGGGGGCGGTCCTTTTACCTAACGATGACGCCAGGCCGAAGGTCGAAGTTCTTGTTGACCACATCCAGCAGCTCTCTCTCTGTCTTCTGGGACGTTCCGTAGGTGAAGATGGAAATGGACAGTGGCTCGGCCACACCAATGGCATAGGACACCTTCCAGAAGAGTCCAGGGTCAAGGACGGGCCCCTTGCAGAGACCCTGACATCCTCAGGGAGGGGATGCTGAAACCACACACGCCCTGCCCAACACGTTCCCCCAGCCCCCCATCTGCCTAGAAATCCCTGCCATCTTCACGGTGGGCAGTTTCTGTACGTGCCCCACTGCCTGAAGACTTGTTTTCCCGCTCCCAGGTTTGCAGGGCACCGGCCACAGAGCCCAACACGACACACACAGAGTCACATCCTCCGGCAAAGTGTGGGCCTTCCCCTAGGCCAGGGTGCCCTTACTCAGGGTAGACCTGGGGGTCCGACCCACCTGTACAAGCACTCTCCGGCAGAGCCCCGCCTTCACCAGGGACTTGGCCACCCAGCGGGCAGCGTACGCGGCCGAGCGGTCCACCTTGGTGTAGTCCTTCCCGGAGAAGGCGCCCCCGCCGTGCGCCCCCCAGCCGCCATAGGTGTCCACAATAATCTTACGGCCAGTGACGCCTGCGTCCCCCTGCGGAGGGACAGGAAGACACAGAGGGAGGATGTGGGAGGAGGGGGCGGCCAAAGCACTGCAGTGGCCGCTGGACCACAACTTGGAGGTGGTCCCCGAAGCTTCCGGGGGCACACGTTCCAAAGACCCCTTGGCTGGGAGTCAGCCAGAAACCCTGGGCTCTAATCCCAGTTCAATCACTGACTAGTCACAGAAGTCAGGTCACCTGTCAGAGCCTCGTCAGAAAGGGCAAAAGGTGGGCCAGCTGGGGTCACAACCCGCTCGTAAAGCCTTTGTTTGTAGGAGTCAATCATAACGGAGAAATCCAAGTGCAGGAGGAAACCACGCTGTGACAAATACACCCCGGGCTGTGCCCCAGCTGGTGCCACCCGGCAAACGTTAAGTTGCCCATTTCCTCAGGTGTCTGCTCTGTGCATCTCTGTCAACAAAGACGTTTGGGGGCGGGGGGGGGGCGGATCTCTATGTTTCTCTGTTGAATGATGTGGGGGAAGTCTGCATACTACACCATCCCCCCCTACCCCGCTTAGAGAGCCACAGTTCACAGCAGCATGCCGAGGCCCTGAGAAGTCCTGCAGGAAAACAGTGAGCTGTGCCTTCCTTTCACCCTGGGTTTCTGCGCTACTTTGGCTATAGCACCCAACCTAGGGACTCCGCTTTGCGGCAACACGTCCACAGGGAGGTGCCCCGGCAGTGGTCAGCAGCCTCTCGGAGGGTCTAGGGCACTCTCCGACTGCTCACGCCAGCTGCACAGGAGAAAGGGGCACCCCCACATCCCCATCTAAAACACAGCCCCACCTTGGTGCCCAGAAGAGCTGCAGGTCACGTGTGGCCAAGACCCAGGAAGCGCCACCTGGGCAAGCTCAGCGCCCATGATGGTGAGTTAGCCCCGGGCAGGGTCAGGCGGCAGCTGGACACGTGTGAGACGTCTCGAGCGGGAGGGCCAGGCAGCACTGAGGGGGAGCCTCCTGGGGACATGTCCCCGTTCCTCCTGTACTCAAGGGCGCACAGCAGGCTTCACAGAACAAGCTGACTTCACATTTCGTCCAGGGCCAGACCTACCTGGCCGAGCCACACAAAGCCACCACCCTCCTGCGGCCTTTGCACTCAGGGAGGTAAGCAAAGGCAGGGCCTCGTGCAGAGCCGAGGACGCACCTGGGGGCCTCCGATGACAAACCGCCCGCTGGGCTGCAGGTGGTAGATGGTGTCCTTGTCCAGGTACTGGGCCGGCACCACGGCCCCGATCACCTGCTCCTTCAGCGCCCTGCGCATGTCCTCCAGCGTTATGTCTTCGTTGTGCTGCACGGAGATGACGATGGTGTGGATGCGCACGGGGATGACGGCGCCGCTCTCCTGCGTGTACTGCACTGTCACCTGGCGGGGGGCAGGGAGGGAGGAAACGTCGTGAGGCCCTGCCCTGAGCTCAGGACACACTGCTGCCAGGCGCAGGTGCCCAGGAGCCAGAGGGAGCCCCTGTCCTCAAAGGGCCTTCAGGCAAGTTCATCTGACACATTCTTCAACTGGATAACTGCCTGGTGCTGTGAGATGACTGGGCACGAGGCACAAGCTATTCCCACCTGGGACCACAATCAATGCCACTTGGAGACTCGGGTGTCACAGAGTTTCCGCTCTGTGACCCGCTAGACTCCACTCCTCCTACCTCAGAGGGCTCTGGGTGCCAGCAAATGTCCCTCTGCCAAAGCCCTGTCTTGACCCTCCGTGGCCCAGGACCAAGACACCCCGGCTCCCACCAAGGAACACAGGAGGCCACAGGCCACACGCCCACTGCCCCGGCTCCCTCGGTGAAGGAGCTCTGGAAGCATATGGGGCCAGAGGCCTTGCCTGCTGGAGGGACAGGGTGACAGGGACTCAAGCCAGGAGGACTGAAGTGGAGGGAGCAGCAAGCTCTGGGTCACCAGCCTCTGTGTGTCTGCACAAAAGCAGAGCGCGTGGAGGGAAGGATCCTGCCTGCAGCTCCCGCGCAGGGCAGGCCACAGGGACAGAGCGGGGGTTCACTCCCTCCAGCGTGGGTCAGTTCTGTGCCCACTCTATGTATTATCGATGAATATTTAAACCATCCCAGCAAGATCGGCATTACTGTCTCCACTTTACAAATGAGGAAGACCAGGCTCTGAGAAGTGAAACAACTTCCCTGAAGTCACACGCCAGTCAGTGAAAAGCCCAGGGGCCAACAGTGCTCTGCCTGCCCCCAACGCTGTGTCCCGCCCAGAGCAGCACGGAGAAAATGCCTCTGCACTCTGTCCTCTACCGACGCGTCAGGAGGGCGCGAGAGCCCGACATCACAGCCTGAGCTGTCCCGCGACGAAGGACAGCAGCCTGGGCACCCTGGGCTTACAGAGCGAGAGGGAAAGGGATGGTGAGGATGGCAGATGAGGCTGGGAAAAGAAAAGAGAAGCCAGCAAAACACACTCAGCCAGACCGAGTGTGTACTGTACGCGACAAGCCATGCCAAAAGTCGTGAGAAGCTGTTACCAGCCCCACTTTAAAGACAAGAAAGCTGAGATTCCAGAACATAAACGCTCTAGAGCTCAAGATCGCACAGCCAGCAGAGGTGGGCTGTGACCTTGCGCTGTGCGGCCTGGTGCCTGCAGCTCTGCCCAGCACAAGGTCGTCACCCAAGACCCTCAAGGCTGGAGCCACAGGCCCCGTCACTACCCGAGGCAGCATGGACCCACAAGGGCAGTGCCCAGAGGGGCTGTGCGCCTGCAGGAGTGCAGCTACGCTGCGTGGTCTGGCAGGGACACTGGCCGGCAGGCACATGACTGCTCCCCACCCCAAGGGCCTTGACAGGACCACAGGGCAGCAAACAGCGGCCCCTGGGGCTATGCCTGAGGCGAGGTCCCGGCCTGCCCAAAGGCCCCTCAGATATCCATCAAACACGGGACGTGTATCAAACGCTACTCTATGTCCTGCCTGGTCCAAAGAGCCAAAGGGTGGGATCCAGCAGAAGGAAGGGAAAGAGCCCTGACCCCACGATGCCAGATCCTGGTGAGACGGGCAGACGCACACCGCCCGTGCTCCGAGAGCAGCCCTTAACGCTGGGCCGCGTGCACACAGGGCCCTGTGAGAGGGAGCTGGAGTTGGGGCCTTGGCGGGCGGCTCTGGGACCCGACCTGCGGCACCTGGCCTCAGGAGAAGGCTCCTATCCTGCACAGCTGCTGAGGCCCATCTCCACTGCTACCGACTCCCCTGCCCTGCCACAAACCCCAAGCAGAGCTGTGGCAGAGCAAAGGGCCCCAAGCGTCGCTCTTATCTCGTCAAGTCAGCAAGATGTGGGGAAAAGTACACCGTGGAAAACACAACTCTGGCCAGGTACAAAAATAGCCATCCGTGCTGCCACTCAGTTCTCAGTATCAGCAGCAAGAATTTGCTCAGGTGGAAAGGTTCCTCCTGTTCACAGTCGACACTCTGGGTAGATGATGAAAATCCTTTACCAGTAAGGTATAGAGGAGAAGGCCCGGACATTGTTCCTGGCAGGGTGCCCGTCCCAGTGCAGCGGCCGCGTGGAGGCCGGCCGAGGGCCTCAGGGAGAGGCTCCGTCAGCAGACCCCCGCACCCTCTCTGATGCCCGCTGGCTCAGGGCCTGCCTCTGGCAGGGGAGTGAGGCCGACTTTGGTATCCGAAGTAGCATTTGTAAGAGAATTCAGTGTCTCCTTGCGGGAAGGGAAAGCCTGGAAGAGCCCATCCTCCCCTCCCTCCCTCACTGCCTTCTGAACTCAGAAACGTTCTATTACTAAGCAAATAGAGGAGGCCTTTCCTATCTCAGCGGGTCCAGTAGGTGGACCCTCCAGTCCTTACCCTCAGGCGGGGAGAAGGAAACCCAAGTCACCCCACTTACTTCCTCCCATCCCTGTTCTAGGATTTCCTTTTCTGTGAATCTCCCACCTGCTTCCCACCACAGCGCAGCTCTGGCACAGGACGGGGAGGGCTCTCTTCTTTTGGCACCATCACAATCTACATGTTTTCGCTCTCCTGCCCACAACCGCAAAGAACACCTGAGGGATGCTCATGATCCCCCTTCTCACCTCGGGGGTCACGTGGATAGCACCAGAAGTCCCAAGGGTGGGCTTCTTTTAGGCCACAGAGGTACTCCCTTGCCCCAGGTACAGCCAATATGCAACTTCTGCCTTGTGTGGCCTTACACTTGGGGTGAGAAGGATGCACCTCTGTGAAGCTGGAGGAACGGGACAGAGTCGCGCGCACAGCGCTGAGCTATAAAACCACGTGAGCCAAATTCCAAGTGCGGGGCCAAGAGGAGGTCCCACCTGAGGGCGGCCAGAGAAGACCATGAGGAGGTGGGAACCACGCTGGCCACTGACGGACAGGTGGAGGCCAGAGAAAGCTTCCAAGGAAGGTGAAGTGTGGGAGCGCAGGTGCAAAGCACCGAGAAAAAAGGGGAGCGTGAGTGAAAGGATATGGTTTAAGCAAAGACTGGGGGTGGGGACAGAAGAAGGTAAAGCTGGAAGACCATACAAGGCGTTAAATACCAGAATAACGAGTAGGAAGGAAGCAGAAAGTTGTAGACAATTCTGAGCAGATACAAGGAAATTAAAAGTGAAGCCCAAAGGGAATTACCTGAAGTTTCCAGGCAGGGAGAACCTTTGGGAGGACACAGCACTGTTCCTGGGCCTGGCCTGGGAAATGGGGCCGGAGCGGAAGGGATGCACTAGAGGGAAAACGGGAGCCCAGGTAGAGTGGAGACGGACAGGGCCGGGAAAAGGTGGGCTCCATCACACTCCTTCAGCTGAGGAGAGCTCCCGGGGCCCGGGTGTTTGCTGGGTGAGTGAGAAATGGGGCTGGTGATTCAGTTAGACCTGCAGGTGGAAGATCTGGAAGCGGAGCGTGCAGAGGTGAAAGCTGGATTCACAAGCGTGGGCAGGAGGAAAGAGCGTGGAAGAGGAAGTGCCAAGACCCCGCTGGAGTGTGGAAGAGGAGCTGGGGAAGGAAGCCTTGAGGAAAGGGGCCATCAGGGCCGTCAGGATGCAGGGAGAGGAGGCGGACAGGAGGCCTCTGCGTGTGCCAACACGTGTATCACCACCGGCCTTCAAATAGTACAGACTTCGGTGTGGATTTCTTCACTGCAGGGAGCACAGGGGTCAGGGCGGCTTTGCCACACAGAGTCAGAATCGGCAAAGCCTTCTTATGAGAAACGAAGCGAAAGGGCCACAGCGAGCTGCAGACAGTACTCGTTCACGGTGTGTTCAAGGTTTGCTCAAGACGCGGAGACCTGATAGGCAGCGACCGAAAGTCTGAAACCTGTTGCAGAGGAGGTTTGTGGCAGGAATTGGGGAATCATATTACTAGAGTCAACTTATGCTAAGAAAGCCCCCCCCACTAAAAACCTAGAACTGCTCTTTTCATTTTTCTGTGTCTTCTGAAATTTTTCATAAAAAAGTGTTGGGGGCAGGGGAGCAAAGATCTGGAGCTGAAGATTTTTGAAACAAATAGATCTTTTCAGAATCAACAATTCTTTGAATGCCCAGACGGAACATTTGGATCTAACAACGATCAGAATCAAGAGGAAGGGGGGTGGTGTTTGAGGCACGCGTCTGGAGCCCCACAGGGGGCGGAGCGCAAGGGCTCACCTGCGTCTTGGAGTCAGGCCGCAGCCAGGGGAGCTGCCCCGAGCGCCGCAGTTCCGCCATGCGGGCGTTGAGTCTGTGCGCCAGGATGATGGTGAGGGGCATGCACTCCTCCGTCTCGTCTGTGGCGTAGCCGAACATCAGGCCCTGCAGCAGACACCTGCTTCAGACCACAGGCAACAACCCTCCTCAAATCTAAAGCCCCACTGGCCCTCCATCCTCGCGGGTATGTAACTTTTGCACTGGGCACTTGTGGGGGGAAGACGTGGTCCCCGAACTCAACACTCTAGAAGGGGAGACAAGCCCACACCGGGTGTCCCCAACCCTCCCTGCCCTCAAGTCGCTACCCTAAAGAAGGGGTGACTCACCCCAGGCATGGGGACGGGGGTCTACCCCATAGTGCATTCAGTCCACGACGCATGAACTTCCCCGGCTAGCCCCTCACACAGAGCACACTGCACTACCGTCCTGACGCAGGGCCAACGCTCAGCGTTTAGTGACCTGGTCTCCGGCACCGACATCCTCTTCGTTTCTGTCCAGATGGACACACTGGGCAATATCCGGGGACTGCTGCTCCAAAGCCACCAGCACGTTGCAGGTCTTGAAGTCAAAGCCTAGGCACAAGGAGAGCAGGCCTGAGCAGAGGGAGGCTGGAGCCCCTGGGGGACTGCTCGGCACACGACAGGACACTTAGCGGCGTGGGTGGTCTCTCCACCATCCGTCTGGGCCCAGAGCTGAGGCCCAGGATGGGGAACATCAGTATCCTTCCCATCCTATCACGTGTAACTCTTCAGTCAAAAACACTCTTCCACAGAGTGTTAAATTACACCTCGATTATAAATATATATCCTGCACAGAGCGGCAGTACGAAGGCCAGGTAACAGCTACAGCTGCCCTGGCTGAAGGGCAGGTGCGTGACTCACGGCCCTGCCCCCTCTGCCCCTCCCAGAGGCACCTCCCAGGACCCGGTGGAAAATCACTGCACTGAATGAGCATCAAGGGCCCTTTCAACACTGCCGTTCAGAAGCCCAGGCACACGCCAAAGCCAAGCATCAAATATACTGAACAATACGGTGCATGTGAACCGTCCAGAGACGCTCCCAGAGCCAGAGTCCCCTGAGCCCGAGACGTGCCCGCGGCCCCTTCAGGCCGTCCCCAAAGCTCAGGCACAGAGGTGGAGGCCAGCCCCCCGCAGGTGGGGACAGCGGGCTGGGGCCTGGGACATGGAGTCTTGGGTAGCAGCAGCCCAGGCCAAGGAGCCCTGAGAGGGAGCCGCCGGGCAGACAGCACAATCTCCCCGACACTGGTCCTCACTGGGCTCAGCTACAGGACGGACACAAATGAGGAGCTAAAACGCACAGAGGCCGCACCACAGGGACACGTATCAGTGACGAGATGACTGTCACCCTCTTTCCAGTCTGTCCTCCTACCCCTGTGGCCAGAATGGGCTTATTAAAACAAACAAAACCACAGAAAAGCCTAGGTTCGATCTATCGTTTATGCTCATGCTTCAAGTGGGGACCTGCCGCCAAAGGAAGTAAACCGGAAACCGCTCAGCTCCAGCCAGGCCTTCCCGGCTGAGAGCGCTCAGCCAACGGGAACTCAGGCTTAGCCTTAAATACGACCTCCTTTGCCACCTCCACTAGGGCTCTCTGCCTAGAATGCTCCTCCTCTGCCTCCCATCCCCCTCCACAAGTCCATCTAGCTCTCTGAAAACGTCCTTGGACGGTCCCCGCCGCAGCTCTTCACTGCACACTGCCTCCGACTGGCCGCCGGGCACCCTGTACTGTATCACTAATGCCAGGCAGTGCCCCCACTCAGGAGTCCTCTGCAGCCCCTGTTCGCAGTGCCGGTTTCTGAATGCACAAGCCAAGGAACAACCTTTAGGGAACAATCTTTAGCTGCCAAGGACTCACCTCCTCACTCCGGGTCTAAATAATAAATCTTCTTAGCGCTGAAAATTAAAGGCTCCAAGTGACTCAGGAGAACAGAGTTCAGGGGACTAAGGGGAGAGGAGGAGGGCTTGGAAGGGGCAGGGGGAGCCACTAGCCTAGGGCCTTGTGGCTGCAGGCCAGCCCGCAGCCTGCTGGCCGCTTGGTGCAGGCGCACTGACAGGCACAGGTGGGCGCGCTCCCACTCCTCCCTTTCCGGGGGACGTAGTACCTCCGGGAAACGTTCCTGCTGCCTAACGCAGAGCAAGGTTCGCTCTCGAACAAGGTCTAGGTGTACATAAGCAAGTCGGCTCTTCCTGGCAGAACAGGGCGAAGGCTCTGCGTGGTGACGTGTCAGGAGGCTGCTGCTCCGGGACGACGCGTCTCCTCCGCGGACACCCCGCACGCTGGCTGGGAGAACCGACCTGTACTCACTGGTTTCCTCCCAGCGATTCTTGATATACCCCCAAAACGTTCGTGTGCTCGAGCGAGTCCTTTGGGCGAGCCAGAAGGTGGCTGCACCGAGCTTCTGTGTGTCCGCGCCCTCACGCAGAGAGAGCCTCTCTCACTTATGGAGACGCGTGCACGTCACCCCAGCCTGCCCTGACCCACAAAGATGCCACACGTCAGCCCAAACAACCCATAAGTACAACGTAGTATATACTGGCCCTAGCATCTGGCCCTCGCACCTTGTCCTTTCACGCCCTCCAGGCTGGGCCCCTTCCCAGCCTGCCCGTCCCAGGTGTGGGAGTCTGCTTCAGGGCCCTCAGTTCTCTCCAGCTCTCACTCCTACCCCATCACAGAGCTCTTCCTCAGCTCCCGCCAGGGCCTGGGCCCCTTCGCTGGGTTGTAGGCTCCCACACTGCCTGGCACTGGAGCTGCCCTGGGCCAGCCTGTCTCCTCTGCCTGCTTTCGGCACCCGTTCTGGACTGAGTCCCCTTCTCCTTTGTCTATGTGGGGAAGCGGCATAACTTAGTAGAAAGTGCAGGAGTCCCAACCAGGGTGGGGGGGGGCGGCCACTTACTGACCGTGTCACCTTACACAAGTTACCGACATATGGAAGTTTCAACTTCCTCATCTGCGTAAGGAGCAGAGCAGAGTTCCTCGAACAGTTAGGTAGGAAGATGCACACAGAGACCAGCCCCAGAGCCCGGCAGAGAACACGTCCCCAACAGAGGGCAGCTCCTTGTACTGGGAGCTTCCTCCTCTTCCAAGATGGCAGGACCATGAACAAGACCAGAGTCAGCCATGGCTGGACGGGGGCTGATCCGCCTGGGCTGCCACCCTGCTGTACCAGAGGCTGTGAGCCCTGGACCCTGGCAGGCGGGCCTAGGAGCGTTCTTCCCCTGGGAGGCATCTGCTCTTCCAGGAGACGGAGAGCCTCAGGTGGGACTCAGCCCCGGGGCCCTGGCCTCACCCTTGGCCGAGTCGTCGTAGCCGATGTGCTTGATGGTGTCCCGCACCACCCGCTGGTAGTCCACCATGGCCATGGAGGTGATCTCCCCACACAGCAGCACCATGCCCGTCTTACACACCGTCTCTGAAGCGAAGGAGACATGTTAGTGGCCACGTGCTGGCGAAGGGGGCTCCACACCTGGACCTCTCACAGTGCTGAGACAGAGACACGCAAGGAGCCGCACGAGGAATGGACTCCAGAAGGAAGTCATGATGCTAATAAGGGGAGCAAATCCCGGCACGAGTGCCGACCATTTCACAGGCCACCCGGAGAACTGCTGCTCGGAAAGAACGGGTCACACCTGACTTTTCACACCTCGCACTTACTACTGCATACTTGCCTGACCCTGAACTACTTATTCAGCCTCAGCTGTTGGGTGAAGATAATCATAAGACCGCTTTGTGGATTAGAATGAGACACTAGCTGTATGCGGTCATAAAGAATGCAGAATGCAGCCAACATACGTGAGGCCTCTCCTGCCCCCTTATTGCTAAAACTCCACTGTGGGCTTTAGGCATGGGGTCCTGAGCAGAGAATCAAGGCAGGTTATTTGTAAAGATGTCAGGGTCAAGTCCACCCTCAGAGGGGCACGGGTCCCTACAGTGCTCATTCTGGGGGCTAGGGTGGCCCTGGAGAGGGAAGGGTGGGTCTGTACAGCAAAAAGGACAGGGTGCTGACCATGAGGAGAGCGGGGCTCTGATCTCCATGCCGGGACCCCTACCCCGTGACCTTGGCCAAGGGCCTGATTAAGCTGCACCCAAGATCTCCTCAGTAAAGTGAGGGGGCTAGACCTATCACCCCTGGAGCCCTCCAGGCTCTGAAGTCCCCGGCTCTCTGCTGTGCTGAAGGCACAGCTTTCAAGCTCAGCCCACTCAGGTCTCCAGCAGGAGGGATTAGGCGTTTCTTACCGCAGGCCACCTTGGCATTGGGGTCCTGCTTGAGATGCGCATCCAGCACTGCATCGCTGATCTGGTCACAGATCTTATCTGGACAAGAATGAACATGTGTAAGAATCACAGGAATATTAAGCCTAGCAAACTGAAATGTTAAAATAATTAGGTATTTCGTCAGTTTACATATCGAATCTACCTAAGAGGACACTTTTTAAATACGAGAAATTATAAATTTTTTGGAATTTTAATTTCTTCCCACTTCTGCCTTAATATTGGATGATGTATACTATATAAAGTCATAAAATTCCCTAAAAAAGGAAATATATTCCAAAACCAGTTACAAGAGCCTAAAGCAATTCACACACACACACACACACACACACACACACACACACACTCTTCTAACTAAAAAGTATCTCATTCCTCAGCATATTCCCTTTAATTCTAACATCTAGAAAAGTCCTAGAAACAGAAGTTAAAACACTAACTGATGACATCGGTAAGATTAGGTGCCAAGAGGCGGACTAGGATGGGACAGACACATGGTACCGCTGGCCCCGCAAGACGCAGTGCGCTGTGTAGAAAATACCACGCCCAGTTCTGGGACTACACCTGTAAGAATCGCGTAAGAGAACCTCTGCACATTACTGCCACTGCTGTTTTGCAGAATACTTCCACAAGCAGCTCTCAGATCCTTCCCGCCGTCACTCAGCCTCCTGAAAGCCGGATATCCTAACAGCTGGGTTTGACCTCCTCAATCAAGGTGGGACTGACAAAGAGTCCAACATGAACTGGCATTTCATCTTATTCTACGATTTGCCTTAAAGACTCCCCATGGCCTAGGGCTTCCCTGGTGGCGCAGTGGTTAAGAATCCGCCTGCCAGCGCAGGGGACACAGGTTCGAGCCCTGGCCCGGGAAGATCCCACATGCCGCGGAGCAACTAAGCCCATGCGTCACAACTACTGAGCCTGCGCTCTAGAGCCCGCGAGCCACAACTACTGAAGACCACGTGCCTAGAGCCCGTGCTCTGCAACAAGAGAAGCCACAACAATGAGAAGCCCGCGCAACGCAACGAAGAGTAGCCCCCGCTTGCCGCAACTAGAGAAGGCCTGCACGTAGCAACAAACACCCAACGCAGCCAAAAATAAAAACAAGTAAATCAATAAATTTTTAAAAAAAGACTCCCCATGGTCGAGTATGTAGACACTGTGGAAAAATCCACTCTTGCTTTGGCGTCATGTTCACAAATTCAGGAAAAAAAGTGACATCTATTTACACATATTACATCTCATTTAGTGTTCAAAAATACCCATAGAGTCTGCTCTTAGTAAATTAATAAGTTTTTTTCCAGCTTTATTTGGGTATAATTGGTATATAAAAATCTGCATATAATTAATGTATGTAATTTGGTAAGTTTGGTCATATGTACATACGTGTATTACCATCACCACCATCAAGGTTTAATAAACATCCATCACCTCCAAAATCTCGTGTCCCGCCTGTCGTTTTTTAAGTTTTTAAATTAAGGATGCAGGTCCAGAATCAAGCATTTCTGCTTTTGAAAGTGCCTATTAAGTTCTGTAGTTAAAATGTTAGTTAATCTGAAGGTGAATTCTCTAATCTTTCCTTCAGAAACTGCTACTAAACATATATTTGAGTTTTTCTATCTTCCTGCAGATCCTGTTCATAAATCTAGGTTTGCCTGAGTCCAAGCCTCTGCAACCCCCTACCAATCATGGCCTCCTGCTCCCAAAGATCCACTTTAGACCCAGCCATCAGGCCTCCTAGGAGCCACTCACACAACACCCATGGATGACTCTGCTCGTTTAGACGACACAGGTCACATGTTTCCAATGCACACAGGGAAATAGGATAAGGGATATTTATTAGGGATAAAGCTGGAGTTGAGCAAGGGTATTAAGACAGCTTCACAGACTAAGATAATGCCTTAGGAGGTCCTTTCTGAACTGTTTCTTGAGGCTTTCGAAATTTCTATCAATATCACTTAGTAGTCTTAAGACAGCCAATGTTGGTTTTCATGGAAGTTGAAAAAGAAGCATTAATTTTATCTTTGTGATGGAGAGGAGTTCAGCACTGGAATGACAAGCAGAAAGACACCAAGGAAACTGTCTTAACATGAATGGCTAATTTATAGTGGCAAGCGCAAGGAGAATCAGGCAAATTGAAGGGCTGCCATTAAGTAGACAAAACAGCCAACTGATTGGCTGGAATTTTCATTCTCTGTCCATTGAGCACATTGTTGTGTGTACAATGGGACCACTGGCCACTGCGTGACAAAGCACCCACTTCCTCCGCATGGAGCGAATCCTATCTATGGCCATCTCCTAACCTGTATATGGCTTTCACACGTCATGGAGCTGTCCAGAATATGTCAGACATAGCAATGGATCTGAGATTATGAGTACGGTAAACCTAGAAACTTCATAAAGTCGTGCAGAATTAAAGATGCTATTTACGTTGAATTGAGCTAAGTCACATACAAAACTCAGTTTAAGCCAAGATTTCTCAATGGCAATACTGACCTTTGGGGCTGGAAAATTTCTTCTTTGTGGGGGATGGTCTTGTGCATTCAGGGTGTTTAGAAGCACACCTGGCCTCTCTCCACTAAATGCCAGTCTCACCCCACGCCCACCCCGCCCCCCGACAGCTGTGACAGCCAAAACGTTCCAGACACCACAAAATGCCCTTGCGGGAAAAGGGCACACCCTCCCCAGCTGAGAACCAGCGGCTGAAGCATATGGAGGGAGCAGTGCGCTGAGGTATCTAAAGCTGGGCTACGAGGTATGAAAGCTAAAGCTCTTTGAGAAAGAACAAGGATGAGGAAGATGAAAAAAAGTCAGACTTGGTGATGATTAGTGACCAAGAACTTCAAATACTCTAGCGAATTTTGAAGAGGTGCTTAAATACATAAATCAGTGTGTCTGGCCCCCAAGGTTCTCCTAGACCAGTGGTTCTGAAAGTGTGGCTCCCTCATCAGCAACATCATCATCGCCTGGGAACTTCTTAAGAATGCAAATTCTTGAGCCTCACCCAAGATCTACTAAATCCGAAACTCTGGGGGTGGAGCCCAGCACGTTGTGTTCTAACAAGCCCGTGGGGTGACGCTGATGCGCCCTGAAGCCTGGGAACCACTGTCCCAGAAAGTTGAGGCTCCCACTGTGGTCTTCACGGAAGCCTCTCTCGTTTCCCCACATCACAGTCCTCCTACCTTTCAGAGACCCAATAAAATGCTGGAGTTTTCTTCCAGAGATCCGTCTCAGCCCCTGTTGAGGACGCACTGCCGTTCATTTCTCAACTGCACATGCTTTACATGCAAAACTTAGTGACCCGTGGTCTTGCTTGCGGGAACATTCTCTGTTGACTTAAGCTGCTCATTGATAATAAAGCTTTACTCAAAAAAAAAAAAATCTCTATATATAGAGTTAATACCTGATGATACATTTTACACGTATGTTTATCCAACCAACCGTGTGTTCTCTGTCGCAGTCCCACTGTGAGGAGATGCTGGTGGTGGGCTGCGGCACAGATCCTCGGCTTTGTTAACTTACAATCTATTATTTGCATAACAAGTGACTGTTTTACAAGACTGCAAATTAACAGAATAAAAAAATACTGCATATTGTTCTTGCCAAGACCCCTTACAGTTACTGACACACACCGTTTTCCAGGCCTTCAGTAACAGCGACCCCCACCCCCGGTACAGGTCACCATCCAACCAGGACCACCTACTTACCCGGGTGCCCCTCTCCTACAGATTCCGAGGTGAACATGAAGGCCCCTTCCTCACTTAGAGAATGGTCACACAAGCCATCCACCGGTCCATTCATCTCTTCACACTGTCCACTCGGCTTCTTCAAGGTAACAATTTTAATGCTGGGACTTGGCCTGAAGGTTCTGTTTGTTTCCTTCTTTAAACCCAACAGGCTCGTCTCCGCAGAGCCACAGGGCTCACTTCTGCCTAAGTGCCTGCAAGCGCACGTGAGGGTAAAGGTGCGGAGGGATGAGAAGGGAGGGACTGGAGAAGGATGTGTCACTCCCTCCAACTGGCCAGAGCTTGCTCCTGAGTGACTCCTATATATGGAAAAGTGAAAGTGCCTGAATAATCATGTGAGAAAATTGGAGGAGTCCACTTCCGGGGTGTGTGTGTGTGTGTGTGTCTTCTCACCTTGAGGAATTTCAGCCCTTAGCTCTCATCTCCCAAGCCCTAAGCCTGTGGCCAATGTATGGCAAAGAAGGTTGTACAGATTCTGCATAACTGAAGCTCCTCTGGGACTCTGCTTTAGCTCTGCAGCTCATCTCCTCAGTGCACCAAGGTTAACATCCCACGTTGGAGGCGGGGGTCTGTGGTTACTCAGGGATACAAATAAATAGGAAGCAAAAAAACTCCTGCCCAGAGATATGGTTTAGGCTGAGATTACAGCACAGGACGCCTTTGCTCTTGGGTGCCCTGCCTCCTCGCCCACACCTTGTCTGAATTGGGCTCTTCCCCTTCTTCTACCTTCTCAGAGCAAGAATATGCACCTATATTCTGAGTCAGCTTGGATGTTACACAACAGATTCATTTAGAGGAAAAACTTTCGAGCCCACATTTTTCTGCTAATAGAAATCACAGAAACTGTCAACTTCTCTAAGACGCTGGCAATCACATTAACAAGCAAGATGTTAGAAAAGTATCCGCACGGGCTACAGAGAACAATGATTTCTGGAAAAGGATTCCTGAGAGGCAGATTCATTATGGGGAAATCATCAGAGTCCAGTTTCCCAAAGCTTCTTATGATAAATTGGTCCTATACACGTGAGAAACATCCTGCTCACGTGACTCCTGCATTATTTTTGCTTTGACCAAGAAAAGAAGTGGACGGGATTATATCCTGAACCAATTCCTACACTAAAGGACAGCATCTTTCACTTCACTCCCTCCCACTCTCAGATCTAGCTGCATCCTCAGGCCCAAGGAACAATAGGGAATTGAGATCACGGAGAGTGAGAATGGGTGGAGAAACTGGTTCCCACTAGAATGCAATACAAAGTAATCAACCAAAACCTTGTGCATCAAGCACCGGACTGTGGGAAGCAAAAGGGAGGACACAATTGCCCCAACGAACAGTTCTGGCAACCAAATCCCCTCTGTACCTATGAGCATTTAAATTTTTTTTTTTCCAAATCTTGAGTTTTCCAACTGGTCAACAGTGGCAGTACTATCCCTCCAGGGAATTAAAATCATTATTAAAGCGATGTCTTCTGGGATAAAGTAAGAGATTTTACATATACACATTTAATCAGAGGCATTTTACAAACAGGGAGCTAGAATGCTCAGTCACAAGACTGCAGAAGGTCCAAAGAGGAAGAGGCCACTGGGAAGGGACGGAAAATGAGGAATCAAACAGGGACTTTAGACAACATAGCCTTGTCCCTGTCAACACACAGGAATCCTGCTGTTTGCACTTAAAATATTTCAACATCACTGTCCTTTTGTAAATTTCTTCTGGGTACACTGGTTTCAAACCTGGAGGCAATGTGAGCTAATGTTTAATGTGAACTGTAGACCTAGGTTACCGTAGCATTTACAACGACAGCCATTAGGTTCTAAATGTGCTTTAAGAGCAAGATGAAGTTTCAAGTACTCATGCAGATTCCTAGAGCTTGCAAGAAGCCAGAAAACAAAGCAGCCTAATGGGGCGGGGGCGGGGGTGGGGGAGTGGGTGGGATGGAGGGGACAATGTCGGGTCCGGAGAAGCGGCACTTTCAGAAACGTATGCAGGAGGCTTCTGCAGCCTGGACATAAATGCAGAGTGAGGGAAGGATCTGGAAGGCACCTAGTTGAGTATCCATCTTATATGAGTCTCATATGACATCCCTACTAACTACTAGGCCACCGTACCCTCTTTCAGTAGATAAATGTTAACAAGAAGTGCACAAAACACGGTGGCTGGGAGTGCAGGCTTCAGGGCTGGAGTCCTGTTTTGCCTCTAACCCACTATGCACCCTGGGGTAGGCTTCCTACACTCTCTAGGCTGCTGTTTCCTCATCTTTAAAGCAGGTTAAATAATTACCTACCTCAGAGCATTGCTGTCCGAACTACAAGAGATCACATGGGTATGCTGAGTATTGAGCATAGTGCTAGCACACACTAAGGGTTTAATAAAATATTACCTAAGCACCTTCTATGTACATATACATGATTTTCTTCTGAAAAAAAAATAGCTCACCAGATACATGTTATTTGCATCTTGCTTTTCACAATATAATACGGTCCTCTTTTTACATCTCAACATATAGGCAGACCTCATTTTTAGCACTTGACTAGTATCCCACAATGAGGATATACCGTAAATTATTTAACCACTCATTCCCCAATGGCTGGATATTTTCAACTTCTAATTATTTAGTGTTACCATAATGCTGCAGAGTAGATACTAATCACTGGCATCCTTTTGTAAAAAGACAAAATGCAAGGGCCTGGCAATGCTGAACTAGACCAAAGATTTCCCTTTTGTAATAAATTTTACCCAGTTAGAGAAAAGAAACAGCACTTCAACAATGAGTTAAAACAGCAGCATCAATCTGCCCCCTTCAGATATAATTGGCAGACCTTGGCAATGACATAATTACTTAGAGAGCTGAACCTACAAGAACTACATAGTCCTAATCTGCTATCATAAACTCAAATTAAAGCCTCCCTTACGCAAAGACTGTCCTGTTCTCCCTTACGCATGAATTGTCCTAATGTCCCCTGACCCAGCCCCACTGATTACCTAAGTCCAATACGTGTCAAAGGCCCAGAGTTGATCTCACTTCCATGTAGCAACCTTCAACTCTAAACCTCTGCTAACTAATCTCTGAAGAAACCTGCCTTTGAAAATATCACTTTCAGTTAGATTTACCCCTGAGGAATCTCTAAATGTAAAATACCAAGTGGAAAACCATGTTTCCGATGAACAGTATATGTAAGCCACACTGACCAGTTTCAGGAATAAGCTTAAGGGCACCTTATCCCACAATACACCATGAGGCAGCAGAACTAGTGGAAAGCAGCTGGCCAATGGTGCCCTTTGCCTGCCCCTGCACTGCCATGTATGATGGCTATGCCATAGGCAGAAGAAAGGTCAGTTTGATGACCTAAAACTCTGATGCAGAAGTGGAGTGTGCATCCACCTCTTAAATGCTGTTTAAGTGCAAACATTTCTAAACTTTGGTGAGAAACTCCCCTAACTTAAATGGCATAATAACCACATGGAATATTTGCTTCTTTTGCCCTCATTAAACACAAACTTTTCTCACATATGTCATCCTGGAACACAAATAACTTATTCATGAAAAAAGGTAAAACTGACTCAACACCACTTATTGAAGAGGCTGTCTTTTCCACATTGTGTATTTTTGCCTCCTCTGTCATAGATTAATTGACCATATGTGTGTGGGTTTATTTCTGAGCTCTCTATTCTGTTCCACTGATCTATGTGTCTATTTTTGTGCCATAACCATACTGTTTTGATTACTATAGATTTGTAGTATAGTCCGAAGTCAGGGAGCATGACACCTCTAGTTTTGTTCTTTTTTCTCAAGATTGCCTTTGTTATTTGGGGTCTTTTGTGGTTCCATACAAATTTTAGGATTATTTGTTCTAGTTGTGTGAAAAACATCATAGGTATTTTGATAGGGATTGCATAACACAGCTACATGTAAAAGAATGAAATCAGAACATTTTCTCACATCATATACAAAAATAAACGCAAAATTAACTAAAGACCTAAACGTAAGACTGAAAACCATAAAAATCCTAGAAGAAAACATAGGCAGTACCCTCTCTGATGTAAGTCTTAACAATATATTTTTGGGTCTGTCTCCTCAGGCAAGGGAAGCAAAAGCAAAAATAAACAAATGGAACCTAATTAAGTTCAAAAGTTTTTGCACATCAAAGGAAGCCATCAACAAAACGAAAGGACAAGCTACTGAATGGGAGAAGATATTTGCAAATGACATGCTTGATAAGGGGTTAATATCCAAAATATATAAAGAGCTCTTATAACTCAATATCCAAAAAACAAACAACCTGATTTTAAAATGGGCAGAAGACCTGAATAGACATTTTTCCAAAGAAGACATACAGATGTCCAACAGGCACTTGAAAAGATGATTAACATTTCTGATTATTAGAAAAGTGCAAATCAAAACTACAATGAGGTACCACCTCACACCAGTCAGAAAGGTCATCGTTAAAAAGTCTACAAATAAGAAATGCTGGAGAGGGTGTGGAGAAAAGGGAGCCCTCCTACACTGTTGGTGGGAATGTAAATTGGTACAGCCACTAGGGAAAACAGTATGGAGGTTCCTCAAAAAAAAGAAAGAAAGGAAGAAAAAAAGAAAGAAAACAGAGCTACCATATGATCCAGCAATTCTACTCCTGGGTATATATCCAAAGAAAACAAAAACACTAATGCAAAAAGATATATGCACCTTAATGTTTATAGCAGCATTATTTACAATAGCCAAGATGTGGAAGCAACCTATGTGTCCATCAACAGATGAACAGAAAAGATGTGGGGACTTCCCTGGTGGCGCAGTGGTTAAGAATCTGCCTGCCAATGCAGGGGACACAGGTTCGAGTGCTGGTCTAGGAAGATCCCGGAGCAACTAAGGCCGTGCGCTACAACTACTGAGCCTGTGCTCTAGAGCCCGCAAGCCACAGCTGTTGAGCCCACGAGCCACAACTACTGAAGCCCACATGCCTAGAGCCTGTGCTCCACAACAAGAGAAGCCACCACAAGGAGAAGCCTGCACGCCGCAATGAAGAGTAGCCCCCGATCTCCACAACTAGAGAAAGCCTGCGTGCAGCAACAAAGACCCAAAGCAGCCATAAATAAATAAATGAATTAATTTAAAAAAAGAAAAAAAGATGTGGGGTGTGTGTGTGTATATATACTATACACACATACACATGCACAATGGAATATTATTCAGCCATAAAGAAGAATGAAACTGCCACTTTCAACAACATGGATGGATCTGGAGGGTATTATGCTTAGTGAAGTAAGTCACACAGAGAAAGACAAATACTGTATGTTTTCACATATATGTGTAATCTAAAACATAAAACAAATGAATATAACAAAACAGAAACAGACTCATAGATACAGAGAACAAACAAGTCACTACCAGTGGGGAGAAGTGGGGAGGGACAAGATAGAAGAAGGAGATTAAGAGGTACAAACTACTAGGTATAAAATAAATAAGATACAAGGATGTAATGTATAACACAGGGGATATAGCCAATATTTTATAGTCATTTTTTTTTTTTTTTTTGTGGTATGCGGGCCTCTCACTGTTGTGGCCTCTCCTGTTGCGGAGCACAGGCTCCGGAAGCGCAGGCTCATCAGCCATGGTTCACGGGCCCAACCGCTCCGCGGCATGTGGGATCTTCCTGGACCGGGGCACGAACCCGCGTCCCCTGCATCGGCAGGCGGACTCCCAACCACTGCGCCACCAGGGAAGCCCTATAGTAATTTTAAATGGAGCATAATCTATAAAAATATTGAATCACTATGTTGTACAGCTAAAACTAATAAAATTGTAAATAAGCTATACTTCAATTAAAAAAAAACTGACTCAGACTGTACATTTAAAAAGTTTTAGGTAATTTCAGCATTATGTGAGCTTCATCCAATAAAAAGTCCAAATAAGCACCCCATATATAACAGCTGTTCTGAAAAGGAAGAAAGAAATGTGGAAAGACTTCGTGGAATAAGCAGAACCTGAGCTAGACCCCAAAAGAATTACAGGATTTTAAAAGGCAGCAGAGAGAAAGGGAGGCTCTGGGGGGGCAGGTGGGGAGACTTCACAGCCAAGAAGCCACAGCATTAATTAGAGTTTGTACACTGCTCTGACTCCAACTGAGGGGTGGGGATAACTGGGCAGGGAGGTAGAGGGATGGGAAGCCAGGGAGGTCAGGAGCTGGGATTCAGAGCAGTAAGTAGCCCTGCAGAGAGGCAAGAAAATGGGAGGTTCCATCTGACAGGAAAAGGCAGCTTCCCAGATGGCATTTGCAGAAGGCATTTCAAGGCAAAGGTGTTGGCCACAGCAGACTGAGGCAAAGGGTGACACTTAGGACAAGCAAGAATAGACCAAAAGCCTGGAAAGGAAGAGACTGGGGAAAGAGATATATGGGGAATAAGAGATTTTTAAAGCTACCACGTACACCAGGGAATCAAGAAGGCCAAGAACACGACCACAGCCAGACAGATCCTCAGAACAGGCCTGAGAAGACCCTAAGTTCTCACCTGTGGCTGAACTTCAGGGTCCCAAAAACAGGAAGTCAAGGGTAAGGCAGAGTTGTAGATGGCCTAGCTAAGCACTGAAGAATTCCCTAACATGGAGGCACTCTGCAAAGACTGGGAGAGTATTTTCTTCTTTTCTAGGATCCAGGTATATAAGGAAACTTTGTCAAAACACTAGCTAACCACTAAGCTAATGGAACACAGACTTCATTGGCCACACACAACAAAAGAATATAAAATAGTTCAGAAAAGTATTAAACAACAGTGACCCACAACAAATGGCAACAGCACATGCCAGGGAGAAGAGAATCTTATTCCAGAGTTGCCATATTATAAGATTCAAAATGTCCATTTTTCAACAAAAAATTACCAGGCATGCAAAGAAACAAAAAAGTACAGCCCATATGCAAGGAGGAAAAAAAAAAAGAAACTAATAGAAACTGTCCCTGAGGAAGCCCATGCATTGCACTTACTAGACAAAGATTTAAAATCAACTGTCATATATTCTCAAAGGTATAAAGGAACCACAGACAAAAAAATTAAAGGAAGCCAGCATGGTGTCTCACCAAACAGAATATCAATAAAGTGATAAAAATGAACCAACTAGGAATTTTGAAGCTGAAAAGTATAATAATAGAAATCAAGAATTCATTAAAGGGGTTCAACAGCAGATTCAGGCAGACAAAAGAGTCAGTGAATATGAAGATAGGCCAACTGAGATTGTTCAGTTAGAGAAGCAGAAATAGGAAAGAATAAAGAAAAATGAACAGAGTCAGAGAAGCACGTAGGATACCGTCAAGTTTAACAACATGTGTATATGGGAATCTCACAGGGATAGGAAAGAGAGAAAGGGGCAGAAAGAATACTTGAAGAAACAATGCTTAAAAACTTCCCAAATTTGGTGAAAGACACAAATTTACAGATTCAAGATTCTCAACAAAATCTAAGCAGGATAAAATCAAAGAGATCCACACTGACACACATTATAGTCAAACTTCTGAAGGACAGACAGAGAGAGATTCTTGAAAGCAGCAAGAGAGGCATCCCATGACATACAAGGAATCTTCTATAGTATTTTTTTTTTTTTGCAGTATGCGGGCCTCTCACTGTTGTGGCCTCTCCCATTGCGGAGCACAGGCTCCAGATGCGCAGGCTCAGCGGCCATGGCTCACGGGCCCAGCCGCTCCACGGCATGTGGGATCTTCCCGGACCAGGGCACGAACCCGTGTCCCCTGTATCGGCAGGCGGACTCTCAACCACTGCACCACCAGGGAAGCCCCTCTTCTGTAGTATTAACAGACAATTTCTCTTCAGAAACTGTGGAAGCCAGAAGGCAATGAGATAACATATTTAAAGTATTGAAAGGAAAAAAAGAAAACCTGTCAACCAAGAATTCTACATCCAACAAAATTATACTTCAAAAATGAAGGGGAAATTAAGACATTCAGATAAATAAAAACTGAGGGAGTTTGTCACAGTAGACATGTCCTATATGGAACGCTAAAGGGAGGCTCTGGAGCTGAAATTAAAGGACAGCAGACAGTAACTCCAAGCCACACGAAGAGAAATAACAATGGTACATACACAGGTACATAGGTAAACATAAAATGTAGTATTATTGGAGTTTTCTTTCATAACTCTTTTTGTATTTAAAAGACAAATGTATAAAACAATTATAAACCTTTGTTAATGGACACAGTATGTATAAAGTTGCAATTAGGGCCAATAAACATGACAGAGGAGACCGACTGAGCAGTGTCTCTGTATACTACTGAAACTGTGTTGGTATTAATTCAAACTTGATTGCTATGAATTTAAGATGTTAACTGTAATCCACTAAGGAAAAAATCCAGTAAGGTAAGCACTAAGGAAAAAAAAAACCCTAAAGTATATACAGAAAAAGAAACAGCAAAATGGCTGAAGTCCTTTTTCATCCACAATTATTTTAAATATAAATGAATTAAACTCTCCAATTAAAAGGCAGAATGTATTAAAAACAAAACATGATCCAACTATATACTGTTATAAGAGACTCACTTTAGATCCAAATACACAAATAGATTGAAAGTGACAGGATGGAAAAAGATATTCTACACAAATAATAACCAGAAGAGAGCTAGGATGGCTAACCTAATATCAGAGAAAATAGAATTTAAGTTAAAAATTGTTACAAAATAATTACTTTATATATTGATAAAAGGATAAAGCCATTGAGAAGATATAACCAATATAAACATATATACACCTAACAACAGAGCACCAAAATACATAGAACAAAAACTGACAGAATTGAAGGTAGAAATAGTTGGAGATTTCAATATCCCATTTTCAATAATGGACAGAATAATTATACAGAAGATCAATAAGGAAACAGAGGACTTGAACAACACTACAGACCAACTAGACCTAACTGATGCATATAGAAAAGTCCCCCCGAAAACATAATATAGATTCTTCTCAACTACACATGGAACATTCTCCAGAATAGACCATATATTAGGTGACAAAACTCTCAATAAATTTGAAAAGACTGAAATCATACAAAGTATCTTCTTTGACCACAATGGAATGAAGATAGACATCAGTAACAAGAGGAAAACTAGAAAATTCACAAAAACATGAAAATTAACCTGCACAGTCTTGAGTCAAAAAGAAATTATAAATGAAATTAGAAAATACATTGACATGAAGGAAAATAAACATTACCAAATTTATGTTATGTAGCAAAAGCAGTGCTCAGAGTGAAATTTATAGCTGTAAATGCTTATATATTTTTTAAAAGATTCCAAACCAATAACTTAATTTTACACCTTAAAAACCTAGGAAGAACATGTTAAACCCAAAGCTAGCAGAGGGATAACATAATAGAAATTAGAACAGAGATAAATGAAATAGAGACTAGGAAAAAATAGAATCAACAAAACGAAAAGTTACTTCTTTGAAAAACCAACAAAATTGATAAACATTGAGCTCAATAGACCAAAAGACATCAAAGAGAAGACTGAAATTATTAAAAGCAGAAATAAAGTTGGTGACATTAGTACAGACCTTAAAATAAAAGGGACTATAAGAGTATACATGAACAATTGTAAGCCAATTAGATAACCTAGAAGAAATGAACAAATTTCTAGAAACATACAAACTACAAAAACTGACTCAAAAATAAATAGAAAATCTGAAAAGAACTATAGCAAGTCAAGAGATTGGATCACCAATCAAAAACCTTCCAATTAAAAACAACAACAAGAAAAAAACCTTCCAATAATGAAAAGCCCAGATCCAGATGATTTCACTGGTAAAGTCCCCCAAATCCTTAATTAAAGAATAATTAATACCAATCCTTCTCAAACTCTTCCAAAAAATAAAAGGAGGCAACACTTCCTAACTCATTCTATTTGGCCAGCATTACACTGAAACCAAAGCCAGACAAAGACATCAGAAAAGAACTATAGACCAATACTGTATTTCCTTATGAATACAGATGAAAGAGTCCTCAACAAAATAATAGCAAACAAGTTCCAGCAACATATTAAGAGAATTACACATCACGAACAAAGATGATTTATCCCAGGAATGCAAGGGTGACTAAAATATGAAAATCAGTGTAATACCCTACAGTGATAGAATGAAGGGGGAAAAAAACACATGATCATCTCATTTGATACAAGAAAAGCATCTGGAAAAACCAACTGTCTTACATGATAAAAAAACACTAAACAAACTTGGACTAGAAGGAACTTCCTCAACATGATAAATGGCATTTATGGAAAAACTACAGCTCACGTTATATTCAAAGGCGAATAACTGAAAGCTCCCCCCCCCCCCACCAAGATCAGGAACAAGAGAAGGATGCCCATTTCACCACTTCTATTCAACACTGTACTGGAAGTTCCAGCCAGAGCAAATGGGCAAGAAAAAGAAATAAAAGGCACTGAAATTGGAGAGAAAGAACTAAAACTATCTCTATTTGCAGATAACATAATCTTGCATATAGAAAATCCTAAGGAATCCACACAAAAGTAAACTATTAGAGCTTATAAACTAATTCAGCAAAGCTTTGGGGTACATGATCAACACACAAAAATCAGTTGTATTTCTATACATGATCAATGAACAATATGAAAAGGAAATTAAGAAAACAATTTCAGGGCTTCCCTGGTAGTGCAGTGGTTGAGAATCTGCCTGCCAATGTAGGGGACATGGGTTCGAGCCATGGTCTGGGAAGATCCCACATGCCGTGGAGCAACTAAGCCTGTGCACCATGACTACTGAGCCTGTGCTCTAGAGCCCACAAGCCACAACTTCTGAAGCCTGTGTGCCACAACTACGAAGTCCATGAGCCTAGAGCCCGTGTTCCGCAACAAGAGAAGCCACCCCACAGAGAGGTGGGATAGGGAGGGTGGGGGGGAGACGCAAGAGGGAGGGGGTATGGGGATATATGTATACGTATAGCTGATTCACTTTTTTATACAGCAGAAACTAATACACCATTGTAAAGCAATTATACTCCAATAAAGATGTTAAAAAAAGAGAAGCCCCAATGAGAAGCCCATGCACCGTAACGAAGACCCAAGACAGCCAAAAATAAATTAATTTAAAAAAAAGAAAACAATTCCATTTATAATAGCATCAGAAAGAATAAAGTAATTAGAAAAATTTAAAGAGGTTCAAGATTTTTACACTGGAAAACTAAAAATTGCTGAAATAAATTTTAAAAATTCTAAGTAAATGGAAAGACATCTCATATTCATGGGTTGGAAAACAAACTGTTACGATGGCAATGCTACCCAAAGCAATCTACAGATTCAATGCAATCTCTATCAAAATCCCAGAGGCCTCTTTTGCATAAATGTAAAAGCTTATCTTAAAATTAATATGGAATTGAAAAGGATCTCAAATAGCCAAGACAATCTTGAAAAAGAAAAATGAGGTCGGAGGACTCACATTTCCCAAATTTCAAAACTTACTACAAAGCTACAGCAATCAAAACAGTATCTGATACTGGCATAAGCAAAATGTTTCCAAAACTAGAAAGCAATACAACATCCCCAAACCTCTGGGTTTTCTTAGGCTGGTTTCTCATACTGAAATAAAAGCAAAACGTTTCATATTAAATGGTGCTGTGAGGTTCTACTTACAAGGTTCAATTGTATTAGGCTTCTTTTAAAAAAAAAGTTGAGTTTTATTCTGGTGTAATTTATGGTAACTGTGGGAAATTTTTAGAAAATACAGAAAAGAAAAATAATATAGTACATCCTTCCACTCATAGGTTGATGAGCATAGTTCATACATTGGTATATTTTCTCTTGAAGGAAATACATCCATATATCTATATAGGTATAGTCCCCTGTATGTGTTACTTAGATAAAAATTTGAGAGTTGGGGCTTCCCTGGTGGTGCAGCGGTTGAGAGTCCGCCTGCCGATGCAGGGGACGGGGGTTCGTGCCCCGGTCCGGGAAGATCCCACATGCCACAGAGCGGCTGGGCCTGTGAGCCATGGCCGCTGAGCCTGCGCGTCCAGAGCCTGTACTCCGCAACGGGAGAGGCCACAACAGTGAGAGGCCTGCGTACCGCAAAAAAAAAAAAAAAAAAATTGAGAGTTAATTAAACCTGTCAAGTTCTAGTTCCAAACAAGATGGAATAAGCACGATAAGCACACTCCACCCTGTCTCTCCCACTGAGTGCAGCTACAACATCTGGACAGAATGCACGGAGTAGCTGTTTGAGGATTCTGAAAAGCAAACAGTAGTAGGCAAATAGGGGAAGAGACCAAAAAGGCAGTGAGGTTCCCTTTTTTCCCCCCACTCCTGTATCCTGGACCCAAGGCAGTGCAAAACTCAGAAGTGGGTGCCAGGGCCCACACAGAGAAAGCTCTGGGAGAGGCCCTTTTATTGACTTGATCAAGAGCAGGAAAGGGGATTCCCTAAGTTTGCAAGAGTGGAGGGAAATCCTTTGGGTTTCTTTTTCTTTTTTCCATTCTCTTGAGCCCCAGCCCCCCGACAATTCCATGGTGACAAAATTGGCAGTGGAGGCCCGTGGGCACCTAAAATTCTAAGGGAGGGGAAACTTCCTCTCTGAATGGAGAAGCTGTGATCCCAAGAAAGTGGAACCAATCCCTGTTGTTTATTCTGTGTGTATCTTCTGCCACTTGGCTTCAGATACAGGCTTGGCCATACAAAGTGTACAGCAGAATGGGGTAACTGAAACCCAGCTTTCTGGACAAAAGACCAAAAAGAGGAGGGCCAGAGTGGGGAAAAAACTGGAAAGATCACCGAGGGAAGAGCTCAGAAGGAGATCCAATAACACTGTAAGATGCTAATAATAGGGAAAACTGGGTTCAGAATACACAGAAACTCTGTACTAACTTGGCAGTAATTCCGTAAATCCAGAAGTGTTCTAGGGACTTTCCTGGTGGCGCAGTGGTTTAGAATCCGCCTGCCAATGCAGGGGACACGGGTTCAATCCCTGGTCCGGGAAGATCCCACATGCCACAGAGCAACTAAGCCTGTGTGCCACAACTACTGAGCCTGCACTCTAGAGCCCGTGAGCCACAACTACTGAACCCCATGCGCCTAGACCCCGTGCTCCACAACACGAGAAGCCACCGCAATGAGAAGCCTGTGCATGGCAACAGAGTAGCCCCCGCTCGCCACAACTAGAGAAAGCCCATGTGCAGCAAAGAAGACCCAACACAGCTAAAAATAAGATAAACAAATTTACTTTTTAAAAAAAGTGTTCTAAAAATTTTTTTAAACTAAATATTTGCCTCGGCTCCTTCACTCTTATGTTCATTCACGTTACTCACTGAATTATTTTCTTGATGACAAAGGGAAACTGGTGAAGGGTTTCAAGCAAAAGACGTGCATGGATGGGGCATATGATCAGATGCAGACTCTTACAGAAACCATTTTGCCAGCTGCTGCTATTGCTCTATGGTGACCAGACTAGAGAGGGCTGCCCTGGAGGCAGAGAGATTACATGGCATAGGCGGAAAGCAGAAGTGGGATTTGATACCTCACTGGATGTAGGAAGCAAAAAGGTGGGAGGATTCAGGGATGACTTCCACGTGTCTGGCCTGGGTGAATTCACGGGATGCCAGAGTAGAGTAATAATGACAATAAACACAAACACTGTGTGCTCCCAGGATGAGTCAGACCCTGCCAGGAGGTGAGTGAGCGCTGCGCTCTGGGGAGGACTGGGTGCTCTCAGGGACCTGTGTCAGTCTCCTACCCTGCAAATGCTGGTGTATTTGCCTTTACATCATTCCCCAGGTCTTACTCAACAGGTCAGGATGTATTAAATGAGCCTCCAGATATAAAATTTGAAAATAACCCCACACCCTGAACAAGCCATTTCTGTAAGGATTTCTACAAATATGTGATTCTATATTTTAAAAAAAAGCAATATTCTGAAGGTTCTTGTTATCACGAAGTAAACACTACTTTTTATGTAAGCAAACACACTCGCCAAGGTAAATATCCAACTGAAGTAAAAATGGAGGCGACATGGGTGTGTTTAAATTAGCCAGTAATTTGGGAGGAAAAAGCAGAAAGTTGGGTGGGATGGAAGAGCAGCCTATGATTGGCCAGCTGATCTCCCAACTCAGCGTAAACTTGGTGGAGGGAAGGAAGGGGTGGCCTACACAAGCCCAATGTTGTCAGGGAATCACTAATTCAGAGTGCTTCTATGGAGTCCTCTGCTGGGCTAAAAATAGCTTTGCTGTAGAATGACTTCGTATTTTTAAAGTAGAAAAACACTGAGTCAAGTCTATGAGTCAATTCACAGCAATCAATATGAATGTTAAATATACTATACATGGTTTCAAGGAATTAGCCATCACCTCTCAACTCTAAACTCAGAAGATAGCTAGGATGTATCTAGACATCTGTCAGCTTACCCCTAAAGACTATACATATGCACATAACTTCCATTTTGAAATAGAATCATCATGGCCGTAGCCAGTCATTATAAATCAGTTTTATTTTAAAAACTGAAGGTTATAGTATATACACTATTGATACTATGTAGAAAATAGATAACTAATGAGAACCTACTGTATAGCACAAGGAATTCTGCTCAGTGCTCTGTGGTGACCTAAATGGGAAGGAAATCCAGAAAAGAGGGGATATATGTATACATACAGCTGATTCACTTTGCTGTACAGCAGAAGCTAACACAACATTGTAAAGCAACTACACTGATAAAAAATTTAAAAAATAAATTAAAATTGAAGGTTATCCCAACTGACCTTATTACACTTATAGAAATTTAAAATATCACGTCCTTCCCTCTAAGTCAACTCACCATAAACTCATCAACACTGGTGGGAAATCTGGGAAGTGTATGGATTGACAGTGAACTATATGACCTCAGTCCACAATTTACTTAATGGAGTTAAATCGTTGACCTACGGTTACACAATACAGCCAAAGGGTATGGCAGAGACAGAAGTCGTCACCTTTTTCCCAGAATACAGTTTCTTCACTAAACAAATCCCCATCTCAAACACCTAAACAGGGAGGGTGAACATTTTAGAGGCAAAAATTGTAGAGAAAGAAAATTACAGTCATGAAGTCATCTTGGCTTTAGTCTTCTCTTGATATTTTGCCTTTCTCTTGTTTACTCTAGAAAATATTTTTATATAAATGAATAGTGTTGTTGAGGTCTAAATATTTTAAATGAAATAAGAAACTAAAATCATTATTTAGGTAATTTAGGCCAAACTGACCCTCCAATACAAAAATAAATAAAATTTGGTCAGAAGTATTTCATGTTTTGAAACGTCTATAAAATTGTCTCATTTGGGGGGTTGAAAACATATTTTAAAAACCTTTGTGAATGCAAACTATTACATTTAGAATGGATAAACAACAAGGTCCTACTGTATAGCACAGGGAACTACATCCAATCTCCCAGGATAAACCATAATGGAAAAGAATATAAAAAAGAATGTAAAGATGTGTGTAACTGAGTCACCCTGCTATACAGCAGAGACTGGCACAACATTAAATCAACTATACTTCGATTAAAAAAAACAAAACAAAAAATACCTATGTGAAAAAAACCCCACAAACCTATGTGGAAGCGGCCTCCCATTCCTACTCTGTCTCTGATGTCTCTGATGCCAATTTTCCATATTAATAAATACATATAGAAAGTCTTGCGGTTTACAAAGCACCCCTGCAAGTGTCAGCTCAGTCAGCTCTCATGATGACTCAGCAGGGTACTGTCCCCATTTAACAGAGGAGGAAGCCCAGGCCCAGAGAGATTCGGTGATTTATTTTGGGTTACACAACTGGTAAGTGACACCATACTCCAACTCAGTCCTTCCAACTCCAAATATTCTCTGCTTTTCCCACTGTGCTGCCAGTTAAAAGCGCTTCCTTTTTTTCCTAATTCAAGATGATAAAAAAGTAATTACCCACAAAGTGTGGTTATTTATTTAGCTGCTGCCAGCTACTCTAATACTTTCTGCTACCAGAGCTCAGGAAAAAAGCCTTTCTCAGCCTCAAATGCAGAAAGCTTGCTATTGAATACTCCAGAATTACACCAAAGGGTCCTTGGACAATGAGGCAAACACATCTCTACTTCCACCGCTCAGTGTGATCTGCTTTTGCTGGCTTCTGAGCCATAAGGATCACTTGTACTGTAGCACCATGTCTAGTGAATCACCAGACACCATAATGGAGCAAGTGACACTGTGCTCAGCCTGGGCTCTGAACCTACAGCATGAACTAAAGGCACTGCAGGCACAGTGCCCACCACCCACCTCCCCCATCACCCCCACCCAGGCAGCAGCCTCCATCACCTTCCTTAAAACTGCTGCACTGCTGCTCGGCCCTCAAACTCCTCCAGTGACCCATGTGCCTACCAAACACATTTTCTTTCTTCTCCAGTCCGTTCTCCTCCACACACACCTTCTGAGTATAACTTTGGCCTTTGTTATTCAGTGTGGTTCCCTAATGAACAGCCTCAGCATCACCTGCCCACTTGTTAGAAATGCAGAATGTGGGGCTCCACCCTAGACTCGGAAATTAGAATCAACACTTTAACAGAATCCCCTCTCCCCCATTAATTTATAAGAAATTAAAATTTGAGAATTTACCCTAGGAAAAAGGACAAAGCAAGTGAACCTCCTCCTGTCTGGTTGTCACCCCGTGCTGCCCTTGGGTACAAGTATTTCAGGCTCTAAGAAGGTGTTATGGCCAAGTTCAAACCCTCCAGCGACAGCTCATCTATTCCCACAGTATATCCAATTCAGCTAGGTTTCACGGTTCCGCAAAATAACCTGCTTAATATTTAGCAAAGTAGTCACACTGAAGTATGAATAGCTAATAATGCCTACAAAGAGTGGGCTCTGAGAGAATGTTACTGAACACAGTGATAGCAAGAAAGTTGTAAAGTCAGAGAAATCTGGGTTTGCATCTCAGCTCTCTCAATGATTAGCTGTGAGAGTCTCAGAAGCTTTAAAAACTCTCTGAACTTCCATTGCTGCCTCTGTAAAATAAGGACAATCCCTGCCTTACAAAGGGAGTAGACACACTGCAAAGCATCTTGCATACCTTGCCTGGCACATAGTAAGTGCTCTCTTCCTTTTGAATGAATGAGCCAGTAACATCAGAGAAAACTGAATTTCAAAATCATGTTGATGCAAATAAATATCTAGTTGGTGCTGCTCCGGCCAGTGTAGCCACACAGGGGACATTCTGGAGTAGGCAAGCATTTCTTGTGACATGGAAAATCTCATCAGCCAACCGCCACGAGCCTGGAAGTCACACACCACACCTCTCCTACCTGGTAACTTCTCCTACACTAACTTATACTTTGGAGTCCTCTGATTCAAAAGCTCTTCTCCCTTTCTCCTTGGAGAAACTGTTTAATCATCAAATAAAACGGCCAAAAGTATTAGCAGTGGTGGAAGTAATAAGTTTAAATGGCAAGAAGCTCATTTTTAGCACTTAAAATATCATTTCAGCAATATCAGCAATGGACAAGTTACGAACTAGAATTGTTTTTGTTATTCAGTATAACTGGTAAAATCATGCTTTAACCTGATTTTTTTTTTTTTTTTTTGGCCACACCGTGCAGCATGTGGGATCCCAGTTCCCCAACCAGGGATCAAATCCATGTCCCTGCATTGGAAGCACAGAGTCTTAACCACTTGACCTCCAGGGAAGTCCCTAGCTTGATTTTTTTTTTTTTTTTTTGTGGTACACCGGCCCCTCACTGTTGTGGCCTCTCCCATTGTGGAGCACAGGCTCCGGACGCGCAGGCTCAGTGGCCTTGGCTCACGGGCCCAGCCGCTCCGCGGCACGTTGGATCTTCCCGGACCGGGGCACGAACCCGTGTCCCCTGCATCGGCAGGCAGACTCACAACCACTGCGCCACCAGGGAAGCCCCCTAGCCTGATTTTTAAACTGTCGGTTTGATTACTGATTATACCTGAAGGAAATGAATTTGAAAAAATCTAAGTTAAAATACATTTTTAAAGATAATCCTTAAATCAGACTGGGCATCTTATAAGTTTTTCAGAATTAATAATGCTTCATTAATTTGTTAAACAAAAGACCAAAAAAAGCACAAGACATGAATGGAAAAAAAGGTACAGTTAACTAAAATAAAACAACATTTCTGCCTAACAATAAACCAAGTTAAAAGGCAACCCATCAACTGAGAGATTTCCCAACACATACAACCAACAAAGAAAATCAATAAGAAAAAGACAAACAAATCAATAACAAATATAAGCAAACAATATGAACAAGCAACTCCCAGAAGAGCAAACCCATTGTGCAATAAACATGAAAAGATCTGTAACCTCATTAACATCAGGGAAAATGCAAATTAACAAAGAAGCTACCACATTACACTCCTGTTATGGGCAAAAATGTTGAAGTGTGACATTACCAAGTACTGGAAAGGAAATGGCACAAAAGGAACCCCATATCCTGCCGGTAGGATTGTCTAGTAAACTCACATGACCGCTTTGGGAAGCAATTTCACCCTCGTCCAGAAGCTCGAGAATGGGCACCGGCACCACACAGGGGGGCCTCATCTCCCCTAGAGCAGCGTTTTCCAAAGTGTGATCGCTGAGCTGGAGCAGCACCACCCGGAAGCCTGTTAGAAACGCGAATTCTCCAGCCCCAGCCCCAGCCCCAGCCCCAGCCCAGACTTACTGCCTTACTGGGGGTGCATTCTAAAAAGCCCTCCAGGGATAGGGAGGGTGGGAGGGAGGAAGACGCAAGAGGGAATAGATATGGGAACATATGTATATATATAACTGATTTGTTTTGTTGTAAAGCAGAAACTAACACACCATTGTAAAGCAATTATACTTCAATAAAGCTGTTAAAAAAATTTTTTTTAAAAAAAGATGATATGTAAGATAAAAAATAAATAAAAAGCCCTCCAGAAGGTTCTGGTGCATGCTCGAGCTTCTCACACATTTCGTCCTTACCTGTTTCATCAGGACATTGTGTCAGAATACCAGGGACGTGGTCCTTGATACATTCTCTGGGAAGGTGGTCTGACAGACAGACCTTGGTTTACCAGGACAGCATGTCGCTGAGAGTCAAAGGACAGTGTGCAGACAATCAGATTTCCTCAAAGGCACACATTTGCACAAAGAGGTACATACAAAGACGTCTGTATACAAATAAAGCATTTAAAATAGTCTAAACAGCTGCCTGTAGAAGAACAGGTACGACAGTACACTATACAGCAGTTAAAACAGACGAAGTAGATATTCATGAACCGGCAGGGATAAATCTTGAAAATATAACATGAATGAAAAAAAGCGAGCTGCAGAATGACACCTATAGGATGATACCATTTAACACTGTTAAAATCTCACCCCAAAATACTGATGCTATTTTTGAATAAATAAATTAGCATTTGTGTGAAAACATCAGGGGTGTATCTGGGAAGTACATCTACTGATCTCAAGGTAATGGTTACCTGTGGGCAAGAAATGAGAGGAATGGGATGGAGGAGGACAAAAAGAACATCAACTGTAAGATTTTGGTCTTTTTTTAACTGTCAAATATATGATAAAAAGTTAATATCTGTTAGATCTGGGTTGGGGTAAAAGACACTGCTTGCGTTATTCCGTGTATTCTTGTGCATATTTGGGGTATTTCATAATAATTTAAAAAATTTAAAGTAGCATTTCATTATACTTGTTAATACTAGAAAACCGCATTTCTGTACAAAAAGAAATGTTTCAAAGCCACAGCCTCAAGAGGTGTAGGGCCTTTAAAAACTGAATCTTTGTGACACCTAGTGGTAGTAGTAATAGTTACAATTTAATACACAATTCAGTGTATTAATACCTGATTTCTTGGTTTAATTAAATTTCACAAAAAATTTAATACTTGTTCTTTTTGTTTCTATTTTTGTTTTCAGTGGTCTGTACTTGAATATTTTTAATGGGTATGACACTTTAGAATAAGGTTATCATCTCATATTCATTAATTATATGGCTCAGCCACTGGTCTCCTGAAAAATGTATCCATTACATTAGTTCTAGTGTCCCCCAAACAAGGGCGTCCCTGCCATCCCATTCTCTGGGTCAGTGACAGCAGCAGCAGAAGCTCTGAGCTTCTCTCTTACACCCTGCTACATACCCAGCTGCCAGACATCCTTTCCTGCCCCTGACCTACACCTCCTGCATGATCCCTCTAAGCCCTCAATTGCTCCACCATTACTCCAGGCCCCAGGCTCTTCCTACCTCCTTCATATCCACACAATCAGCTTCCAAGTTGGCTTACAGAATGTGCCATGTCTACACCTGTCTGCTTTACATCCCCCACTAAACTGTGAGTGACTTGAGAGTAGGAACCATGTCTAGCACAGATGTTCCCCACGAGAACCTAGAACAGTTCTTAGCACACAGTAGGTACACAATACATGTTACTGATGAATTTCCACTACCACAACCCAGGTCCCGACCTTCATCACCTGAAGCCCAGACTAAGACAACAGCATCCTATGGCAAAACCACCCTAAACACCACCAATTAAGCATCTGAAAACATCTCTTTGCAAAATAACACCACTTTCTCACGCCCTGTCCCTAATAAAGTTTTTCGACGTACACTTCTCATTTCCGTTCTCTCTCTCAGCCTAGACTTCTTAGCTTGGACTTTAATATGCTTCATAATCTGATCCAGATCAACTTTTCTGAACTTCCCTCCTACTTCGTCCCTGCACGGATCTGCTGCTCCTCGGGCAGCCGGCAGGCATTCCTGCCTTCATTTCTCTGCTCACATTTCTCCTCCTACCTGCCCACAATCAATTCTGAACCTTTCTTCTTTGTTTTTTCTGTGTTTTGTATGTTTTGATCTCTTGCTTCCATGAAGCTCTAAGTGACTTCTGTCCATGTAAAAAGTTCATAGCACTAACTACCTGGTCCTTTGCCGCCTCCGTCATGATTTACCTTCTCGCCCGTGCCCTTGCTCACCGTGCGGGGGAGAGCTTTGCAGTGGCACTGAGCACCTCTCACACCAGTCTGTGCGCTCAGAGACCAGCTAAGTTCTCAGAGGGGAGCCAACCTAGAGAGACTTGTTGAAATGAGGTAAGTCAGGTAGAGTGAGGGGGAGGCCATTGACTGCAATTAGGATAAGCCCTTATCATCTTTAAGCTGGAGGAACCCGGCACGTGATTCTGAATAATGTGTTAAACAAGCGGGTCTCTTATAATTTGATGAGGGACTGACGACAGTGACACTAAGGTGATGAGCTAGAAAACCTATCACCGGTGGCTTCGGAACATGAGAGAAAAGAGGAGCGAGTATCAGGCTCCTTGTATTGGACAAGAAGTATGAGAACCACAAGAGGGTTGAGGAAGGCTCCCACCTTATAAACTGGGCACCTGTACAGTAATGAAGCTGCCTGTGATACTGCAGAGGTGAGGAGGGGAGAGAGTGTCTAGGAAAATAAAGTCAACTATGTTTCAGACACAGCTGTTTCTGTAACATTCTTAGCACACACAAATACATTCAGTAGTTTAAATATTTCACACAGAACTGGGCAATGAGGCCAGCTCCAGCACATTAGCTGGACAGCTCGGAACAGTGACTTTCTGAAACTTCCTTTCTCTAATACACTCAAATCCAGGCTCCTATCAACAATTCCATGAACCCTCAGTAGAGCCTTCAGCATTAAGAAGGGCTCAGTGTTAGCCCCCTTCTCTCTCCTTCACCAACTTCACACCTGACCCCTTTCCACCCACTCACAAGCCCACTTCTATCTTGCCCCGATCCTGACAGTGTGTGTTTAGGCTGGACAATGGGCATTGGTCCTGCTCCTGATTTATAGTCAAGCTCCTTGGTAAACACTGACTCCTTGGCTGGGCCAAATCTTTGCAAAATACTCTACCACGAGCTGTGCTGTTTGCTCTCTCCTCTCCTACCTTGCCCCCCTGCCCCCACCTCCCTCCCACTATTGCTCTGTTCCTGGCCGGGAATTTGCTTTGAACAAGGCCACTCACCTCTTGCCCTAGAGCCGCCATGCGGTCATCCAGCTGACAGTGGGCCTGGAAGCCGCACACTCCAGTGCTGCTCTTGCTGGACTCCAGACCCCACGGTCTTGTGACGGTCTACCAACCCTCAGCTCTAGGGCATCGCCGTTAGCCCCTGACTGCTCTACCTCGGAGTTTGTTACGGGCTACTGGAGAACATGATTTAAGAGCTCTGATGAGGTCTCTACTTACCTAGCCCAGTACCCAGCATGTAATAACGTGGTAGTAGTAACAACTTCACTACTTGAGTGCCTACTAAATTCTAGTCACTGCTACAAAAGCTCTACATGAATTAAGTCATTTAATTCATTTAAGTTTAGGGCCCACAGAGCTGTCCAACAATTATTTCATTCATCCATTCCGCCAGCAGATGTTTTAAAATTCATTCTCACTCAAGCACCTGACCAACATCTGCCCTTCTCTCCTTCTTTACCAAGAGGATCAGAGGTATATGTTGCAAATTCTGCAATGCACCACTGTCCCAAATTTCATCCCCTTCCCTCAAAATCTCTCTATATATATATTTCCCACCCCGGATGAGAGAAAAGAGTAATTCCCAAAGTGCTTTCCTCCCTCTGTGACTTTGTTCCACACCCAGTTCTTCTGGAACCCTGCTCTAACCCTCCTGAACCACAGTTTTAGCCCCTCTCTCTCAACTCCCCAACGTTCCTATCGCCAAAACCACAAACAAAACCTCATTTCTCCCCACAAAAAGAATTCCTTCTCAACCTTGCAAAATTCTCAAGCCACTTCCTCTTCATCACCAAATTTCTCCAAAGAATAGCTTTACAATCTTTCCCTTCTTTACCAAAATTCACGCCTTAACCACATGATCTGAATTTCACCTCCACAGCCTTAATGAAAACTGTAAAAAGTCCTCAAAAGCCATCACGAGTCTTCCTACACATCACTGCCGTGTCGCAAGCCCAGACCTTTGAGGCTGGCGCCCAGGCCTCCATGATCTGGCCCCTAACTGTCCCTCTAGCCCTCTCTTTGGCTAGTTTTCTTCACATCCCCATGGGTTTCACGTGTTCAAAACTTACCTCTCCTTTAAGGTTTTTTCCAAGGTTCTCCCTTTCATAAACCTTGCTCAAATCATACTCTCCTCTAAATCCTTAGCTCCTATTTGTGACAATTAATAGTTCTTCATACACACTGCCTCAAACTATATGTGCACACAAGTTATGCTTTTCAACCACACAAAAGCACTGTAAGGGCAAACGTCATGCCTTATTCTTATTTCCCACAGTAATTAGCAGGGATAGGACTGGGACAAGGCAAACGGAGCGCCTACAGGGCAAAATTTGAGGCAGTCACTTAGGTTCCTATAATTACAGAGTCAGCACTTAAACTTTTACCGCATTTGCCTCATCCTGGCCCAGCCCTGTAACTAGTGACGTCTCTCTGACGCAGACTGAGAATAAATGAATCTAAACCAATGAATCAATAAGGTGATAGTGTAAGTACTTTGGGTGATGACTACCCATCTTTGTTGGGAATGAGATTGGAGATGATAGGCATATAGTGCAATCACAAGCAGTGAGGCAGGAAAAGTCTGCTGAGGAGTCTCTAGGAATATAAGTACTACCACCCAGGAAGACTCTCCCCACTTCTCACACAAGATACTGTTGTGTCTGAATAGAACACCTGGATCTATTTACTGCAGCCATGCAAGGAGCGACCCGAGGACGAAACCAACAGAAGAGAAAGATGGAGCCAAGAGGGGGCAGCTAGAGCCCTGATCTGTCATGTTTGTGACCTGCCCATTCTCTGCACTTCTCGTAGGAGACATTAAGTCATTTGATCTATAAAGCCAGTTGAGTCTGGGTTTTTTAGTTATTTCAGCCAAAATAAGACTAATACAGTATAATCTCCCAGAAGAGAATGCTGTGGCAGACGAGGAGGCCGGGCTATTTCTGCACCCTCCTCTCTTGCTCCTCCCAAGAGAAGGATGAGTTGGTCTGGGGTAAAGGTCCTGGGCTCAACCGAGCCTTTGAGCTCTTGCCCCTGAATGTCTCAGCAAGCAGAACCGACCACGGACCCTCCATGCTTCCATCTCCCCTCTGAGAAGCAGAGCAGACCGGGCTCTCCACCTGACACAGAGAGAACTGCAGCTCCCCGAATGCTTTTCCTGAGACTAGCCAGCAGCAATAAAATACTCACTTTGGGCCCAGTGTCCAAAGTGCACTCTGTGGAAGTTTTAACGTTTGTAAAGTTGATACTTCGACTCGCATTTGGCCCTTTATGCCTGGTTCCAAACAGGATAAGAGATATAAGTCATTAGGTACCTCCAGGACCCCCGAAGTTCTTCTCAGAAAATAATCACATTAAACTTCATGAAATTAGGAAAGTTGAGTATAGCAAAGGAATAGTTTTCCATGAGAAAAAGTCTATAGGGTTTGATCTTTGGCTTTAAGCCAGGATGGTCTAAAAGGGATAGGACTTACACGTGAAACAATTAAAACCAGGACAAAATACATGAAACAATACTTGTCAAGACAGTGAGCATAAGGCAACAAGGGACAATAACCCCTGGGAAATGAGAAACAATTAAAGTGTCCCCTACAATTGCCCCAATGTAATTCCTTGAGAGTGATGCCCAGCTACAGTGCCGGGAGGCGGAATGTATACGAAGCCTGGTGGTCTCCCCGACGTAAGGAGAAGGAGCTGAGAGCACAGAGGTACCTACAGAGGGTCCTCCTCGAGTCTTCAGCTGAGTGATAAATGCATGTGTATGAGGAAATGACACAAAGCTAAGGAAAGAACCCCCTGAAGTGATTAGAGGGCATTACCATGGCTCAAAGAGAGCCAGGAAAAATATCCCTTCCTGTCAATCACACATCAATAAAGTGGTTTTACTATATGAGAAAAGAATCTGAAAAAGAATGAATACATGTATATGTAAAACTGAATCATTTTGCTGTATACCTGAAACTAACACATTATAAATCAACTCTACTCCTATAAAATTAAATAAATAAAATAATTTTTTAAAAATAATAGATTTCCATTGGAAAAATAAAGTGGTTTTAAAAATACAATAAAATAGGGCTTCCCTGGTGGCGCAGTGGTTAAGAATCTGCCTGCCAATGCAGGGGACAGGGGTTCAAGCCCTGGTCCGGGAAGATCCCGCATGCCACAGAGCAACTAACCCCGTGGGCCACAACTACTGAGCCTGCACTCTAGAGCCCGCGAGCCACAACTACTGAAGCTCACGTGCCACAACTACTGAAGCCTGCGTGCCTAGAACCCATGCTCCGCAATAAGAGAAGCTACCTCAACGAGAAGCCCACGCACCGCAAGGAAGAGTGGCCCCTGCTCACCGCTACTAGAGAAAGCCTGCAGGCAGCAACAAAGACCCAACTCAGCCAAAAATAAATCTATTAAAAAAATAAAAATACAATAAAATAATTTATCTTCCCACAGCCAAAGTGGAAATTCTCATAATTCACTCAGCATTGGATAGCATACACCCAGAGATGGTTGCCTTAATTGTAGGGCAAAATTAGCCCTAGACTGAATGCTCCCTTAGTCCCACCTAACAAAGCTTCTTAAAACTAAGATCAGAAAAGAAATCAAACTATTTCCAAGTAACTTAATTGCACCTAGGAACAAAACTCGAAAATATTTATTATAGGAATAAAAATACCCAACATTTAAGAAGATAAAATTCGTATCTAATCAAAAATTACCAGGCATAGAAAAAAGTAGAGAAAAACAAATGACCTATAATGAGAAAAAAGCTCTGCCTCAGAAATAATACAATGACAGAATTAGTAACCAAAGACATTAAAGCAGTCACTCTAATTGTCTTCTATGTTTTAGAAGCTAGAGGAAAGAATGAACATATTAAGTAGAGGATGGATGACATTTTAAAAAAATAATATAAATGTTAAATACACCAGACAAGATTAACAGCAGATTTGACATAGCAGAAAAAAAAAAAAGTTAAGTTTACTTGAAGATACAGCAACAGAAACTTTCGAAAACGAAACACAGAGAGAAAAAAAATAAAAAGAAAGGAATTAAAGCATCAGTGAGAGCTCAGTTCACCCAATGGAGAGAAGATAGTGAAAAAATACTTGAAGAAATAATGATTACATTTTTTTTCAAATTTGATAAAAACCTATAAGCCAAGGAACTCAACAAACCTAAGGCATATAAAACATGAAGGAAACTACACCAAGGCACACTATAATCCAATTGTTCAAAACCAGTGATAAAGATAAGATATTAAAATCAGAGGAAACAGACATATTACATAGGAACAGTTAAGGATGATATTTCTTATCAAAAACAATGCAAATGAGAAGACAGCAAGGAATCATCTTTAAAATACTGGAAGAGAAAAAACTGTCAACCTACAGTTCTATAAGCAGTGGAAAACTCCTTCAAAAACAAAGGTAAAAATCCAGAAAATATATTTATATACAAAATTCAAAAACTACACAAAATTCAAAGACTTGTGTCTTATATCATTACATGATAGATGATTACAGATTTCATTTAATGTTAGCAAGAAATGTACCATTTGGCCTTATCTCACTAGGATGCAGAAGAATAAAAATAAATAATTAAAAAATGAAGGTAAAATAATGTCAGCAGAAATGGTAGAATAAGGATCTCCAAAATCCTCTCCTCCATAAAAGCAATGATAGTAATGGTGCAAACTGTCAATATCGACTTTTTCAGAACTCTTAAAATTAACCAAAGGCTTGAAACAATCCAGGGAATATTTATTCAAGAAAAACAGCTGAATCTCAAGAACAGCATTAGCTTTGTGGCTATTTACTTTTCTCTATTCCCATTCCCCTACTCCCATGTCTATGGTAGCCTTGAAAACCAACAGGGCTTTCATGTTGAAACCATGATGAAAACCAGTGACCTGCTAGCCAATAAAAAAGTCAGAATCAAGATGGAACTCTTCTAAAGCCCAATTCCCAGAAAACAGTCATTATTTGACTTGTCTGGAAGTTCCATGGAAACTCCCAATTGAAAAACTGTATTTGACATGACTCAGAGTTCACCCATTGCAACCAGCCTTTTTCCCAGGGTTGTTGTCAACAAAAATCAGCATCAACTTTTTGTTTTTGTTTTTTTGTGGTACGCGGGCCTCTCACTGTTGTGGCCTCTCCCGTTGCAGAGCACAGGCTCCAGACGCGCAGGCTCAGTGGCCATGGCTCACGGGCCCAGCCACTCCACGGCATGTGGGATCTTCCCGAACTGGGGCACGAACCCGTGTCCCCTGCATCAGCAGGCGGACTCTCAACCACTGCGCCACCAAGGAAGCCCAGCATCAACTTTTTAACATCATGTCTGACTGATACAGTGATAACAGCTGGGACAAAGAACAAGATGACCAAAAACTTAAGTGGAAAAGCTTGAGAATAAGATTCCATAAGGGGATTTCAAAATCTCTGGCATATTGCTAGGAATTGAGAAGGCCACACCTATTTGCACATGCCTAAGGCTATGTGCACAGTTGAGAAAGACCCAAGAAGACCCTAGGCTCTCATCTCTGGCTGAACTGGAGGCCTCAACACAATCAGAAAGTGAAGGTTAAAGCAGAGTTGTAAACTGTTGGGCTGGCCAAAAAGTTCATTTGGGTTTTTCTGTAACATCTAATGGAAAACCCAAATGAACTTTTTGCTCAACCCAATACATGCCTCAGCATTGAATGTATGCCACCAACAAAGTCTGGAAGACTTATTGGTTCCAGACATCTAAGGAAATCTCTGTCATATCACTGGCTGACCACTAAGCAATCCAAGCAGACTTCAATGACCACATGTGATAAAACACGCAGACATTACAAAGTTCAGAAAAGGTACTAAACAAACAAATAGGAACAAGAAGAACAAATAGCAATAATAAGAAATCCTGGGAAGGGGGACAGAATCTGTTTTCCAGGATTGCCAATATATGTATTTTAAAATATCCAGTTTTCAGAAACTTATAAGGCATGCAAAGATACAAGAAAGTATGGCCCACATTCAGGAAAAGAAAGGACTATTAGAAATTGTCCCTGAGGTAATGTAAATTGATACAGCCACTATGGAAAACTTAAAAACCTGAAATAGAACTACCATATGACCCAGCAATCCCACTACTGGGCATATACCCAGAGAACACAATAATTCAAAGAAAACACATGCATCTCAATGTTCATAGCAACGCTATTTACAATAGCCAGGACATGGAAACAACCTAAATGTCCACCGACAGAGGAGTGGATAAAGAAGATGTGGTATATATATAGAATGGAATATGACTCAGCCATAAAAAGGAATGAAATTTGGTGATTTTGTAGAGACATGGATGGACCTAGAGAGTGTCATACAGAGTGAAGTAAGTCAGAAAGAGAAAAGCAAATATTGTAATAATAACGCATATATGTGGAATCTAGAAAAATGGTATAGGTGATCTTAGTTGCAAAGCAGAAATAGAGACGCCAATGTAGAGAACAAATGTATGGATACCAAGAGGAAAAGGGGTGGGGTAGGAGGAACTGGGAGACTGGGATTGACACATATACATTATTGATACTATGTATAAAATGGACAACTGATGGGAACATGCTGTATAGCACAAGGAACTCATCTAGTGCACTGTGGTAACCTAAATGGGAGGTAAGTCCAGAAGGGAGGGGATATCTGTACGTGTCTGGCTGATTCATTATGTTGTGCAGTGGAGGCTAACAGAACATTGTAAGGCAACCACACTCCAATAAAAATTAATTTTTAAAAAAGAGGAAGAAATTGTTCCTGAGGAACGCCAAGCATGGGGCTTATTAGACAAAGACCTTAAATCAACTATTTTAAATATGTGCAAAGAGTTAAAATAAACCATTCATAAAACTAAAGAAAACAAATAGAAATTCTGGATTTGAAAAATACAATGACTAGAATGAAAAATTCAAGAGAGGAACTCAACAGCAGATTTGAGCTGGCAGAAGAATAAATCAATGATTATGAAGATATGTCAACTGACATTATTCACTCTGAGACACAGAAAGAAAATATATAGATAAAATAACAAAGCCTAAGAGGCAAATAGGACACCATCAAGTATACCAACATGTGCATAATGGAGGTGCAGAAGGAAAGAGAGACAGAAGCTAAAAAAGTCTTTGAGGAAATAATGGCCCCAAGCTTCCCAAATTTTATGGAAAACATTAATCTACATATCCAAGAAGTTCAATGAACTCCAGGTAAGATAAATTCAAAGAGATGCACACTGAGAGAAATCATAGTCAATCTATCCAAAGACCAAGAGTGAATCCTGGGAGCAGCAATAGAGAAGCAACTCATCACATACAAGGGATCCTCAATGAGATTAACAGCTAATTCCTCATCAGAAACCTTGGAGGCTAGAAGGCAGTGGGGATGACATATTCAAAGTGCTGAAAGAAAATGCTGATAATCAATAATTCTATGTCCAGCAAAACCATCCTTCAGAAATGAATAAGAGGGAAGGGTAAGCTGGGACGAAGTGAGAGAGTGGCATGGACATATATACACTACCAAATGTAAAACAGATAGCTAGTGGGAAGCAGCCGCATAGCACAGGGAGATCAGCTCAGGGCTTTGTGACCACCTAGAGGGGTGGGATAGGGAGGGTGGGAGGGAGACACAGGAAGGAGGAAATATGGGGATATAGTATATGTATAGCTGATTCACTTTGTTATAAAGCAGAAATTAACACACCATTGTAAAGCAATTATACTCCAATAAAGATGTTAATAAATAAATAAATAAATAAATGTTAGGCAGACCAAAAAAAAAAAGAAATGAATGAGAAATTAAGACATTCCCAGGTAAACAAAGCTGACAGAATTCATTGCTAGCAGACTTGCTCTGCAAGAAATGCTAAAGAGAATCTTCAGGCAGAAATGAAAGGATACTAGACAGTTATTTGAATTCCGTGAAGAAATAAAGAGCACTGATCAACATAATTATAGGTAAATATAAAAGACGATATAAATGTATTTTTGTTTGTAACATTTTTTCTCCTATATTATTTAAAAGCAACAATTATAAATCTGTGTTAATGGGTATACAAATTATAAGATGTTATTTCGACGACAATAATAGCACAAAAGAGGAGTGAGGGAACAGAGCTATCTAGCAGCAAAGTTTCTGTAAATAAATAAAATTAAGTAGGTATTATTTTAAAGCAGAGTGTTATATATTAACATATTTCTTGGAAAGAACAGTCTCTTCAATAAATGGTGCTGGGAAAACTGGATAGCCACATGCAAAAGAATGAAACTGGACCACTATCTTACACCACTCACAAAAATTAACTCAAAATTGATTAAAGAACATAAGACCTGAGGCCATAAAACTCCTAGAACAAGGTGGTAAGCTCCTTGACATCTGTCTTGGCGATTGTTTTTTTAATTTGACACCAAAGCAAAGGCAACAAGAGCAAAAATAAACGAGTGGGACTACATCAAACTAAAAAGCTTCTGCACAGCAAAAGAAACCGTCAACAAAATGAAAAGGCAACCTACCAAATGGGAGAAAATATCTGAAAGTCATATATCTGATAAGAACTCATACAACTCAATGGCAAAAAACAGTAATTAAAAAATGGGCAGGGGCTCCAAATAGACATTTTTTCAAAGAAAACATAGAGATGGCCAACATGAAAAGGTGCTCAACATGACTGACCATCAGGGAATGCAAATAAAAACCACAATGAGGTATCACTTCACACCCATTAGAACGGCTTTTATCAAAAACACAAGAAATAACAAGTATTGGTGAGGATGTGGAGAAAAGTGGTCCTCAGTGCACTATTTTTGAGAATGTAAATTGGTGCAGCTGCTATGGAAAACAGTATGAGGTTCCTCAAAAAATAAAATAAAACTATATGATCCACTTTTGGGTATTTTTCAAAGAAAATGAAAACATAACTCAAAAAGATATACACACTCCATAAAGGATTATAAGGGAATACTATAAATAATTGTATATTAACTGTATGCCAATTAGATAACCTGGATGAAATGGACAGACTCCTAGAAAGGCAAACTATAAAAACTGTCTCAAGAAGAAATAGAAATAGAAATCCTGGAAAAGTACAGGCCTAGATGGCTTCATGGGTGAATTATACCAATTTTTAAAAATTCTACCAATTAAAGAATAATAAATATCAATCCTTCATAAACTCTTTCAAAAACAAAAGAGACAGGAACACTTCCCAGCCTATTCTATGAAACTAGTATTAACCTGATACCAAAGCCAGACAAAGACATCACAAAAAAACTACAGACCAGAATCTGTTTTGAATATGGATGCAAATATCCTCAACAAGTTACTAGTGAATTGACTCTAGAACTACATAAAAAAGATCATACCATGATAAGAACACTTAACAAATCATGAATACAGAGGAACTTTCTCAACTGGATAAAAAAATGTATGAAATACCCCAGTAACATCATACTTAATGGTGAAAGATGGAAAGCTTTTTCCCTAAGATCAGGAACAAGACAAGGATTCCTGTTTTCAACACTTCTATTCAACATTATACTGAAAGTTCTGGCCAGGGCAATTAGAGGGGATAAAAAAGAGTAAAAAGGTTCCCAAATTGGAAGAAGTAAAATTATCTCTCTTTGCAAATCACATGATCTTGTGTTTAGAAAATTCTAAGGAATCACAAAAGGAAAAAACTACTAAAGCTAATAAATGAATTCAACGATAGACCAACAAACAAAACCAGTCATATTTCAATACACAAGCAATGAACAATGTAAAAGGGAAATTAAGAAAATGATTCCATTTATAATAGCATTAAAAAATAATTAGGAATAAATTTAACTAAGGAGGGGCAAGACTCGTACACTGAAAACTACAAAACATTGTTGACAGAAATGAAGAAAACTTAAATAAACAGAAAAACATTTCACATTCATGAATTAGAAGACTTAACATTGTTAAGATGGCAATACACCCCAAACCTATCTAAGGAGTCAGTGAAATCCCCATCAAAATCCCAATGTCCTCTCTTGCAGAAATGAAAAAGCCAATCCTAAAATTCATATGTAATTGCAAGGGGGCCTAACAGCCAAAACAATGTTGAAAAAGAATAAAGTTGGAGGAAGCACACTTCCCAGTTTCAAAACTTACAAAAATTACAAAGCTACAGTAGTCAAAAGAGGGTAGTACTGGCATAAAAATAGTAATATAGATCAATTGAATGGAACGGACATTCCAGAGGTAAACCCATACATTATGGTGAACTGATTTCAACAGAGTACCAAGACCATTCAATGGAGTAACAACAGTCTCTTCAACAAAAGATGCTGGGATAACTGAATAGGCAAATGCAAAAGAAGAAAGTCAGACCCTTACCTCATATCATATATAAAAATTGACTCAAAACAGACCAAAGACCCAAATAAAAGCTAAAATTAAAAGAAACTATAGAAGTAAATCTTTATGGCCTTGGATTTGGCAATGACTTCTTACATATGACACCAAAAGCACAAGTAACAAAAGAAAAACATAGATGAACTGGACGTCGTGAAAATGAAAATCATTTGGGCATCAAAGGACACTATCAAGAGAGTGAAATGACAAATCACAGAATGGGAGAAAATATTTGCAAATCATATAAACGGCAAGGGTCTAGAATCCAGAGTATATATTAAAAAAACCCAAAACCTTAAAACTCAACAACAAAAAGACAAACAACCAAATTTAAAAATAGGCAAAGGACCTGAATGAACATTTCTCCAAGGAAGATGTACATATGACCAACAAGCACATGTAAACATGCTTAAAGTCGTTAGTCATTAGGGAAATGTAAACCAAACCACAATGACATACTACTTCACACCCATTAGGATGGCCACAAAAAAAGAAAAAGAAATGGAAAGGACTTCCCTGGTGGTGCAATGGTTAAGAATCCACCTGCCAGTGCAGGGGACATGGGTTCAATCCCCGGTCCGGGAAGATCCCACATGCCATGAAGCAACTAAGCCCATGTGCCACAACTACTGTGCCTGCGCTCTAGAGCCCATGCGCCACAACTACTGAGCCCACGCGCCACAACTACTGAAGCCCACGCACCCTAGAGCCCATGCACCACAACTACTGAGCCCACACACCTCAACTACTGAAGCCTGTGCGCCACAACTACTGAGCCTGCATGCTGCAACTACTGAAGCCTGCATGCCTAGAGCTCATGCTCCATGACAAGAAGCCACCGCAACGAGAAGCTCACACACCGCAACAAAGAGTAGCCGCAACTAGAGAAAGCCTGTGCGCAGCAGTGAAGACCCAACGCAGCCAAAAAAAGAAAATGGAAAACACCAAGTGTGGGTGAGGGTGATACATTGTTGGTACGAATGTAAAATGGTGAGCTACTGTGGAAAATAGTTTGGCGGTTCCTCAAAAACTTCAACATAGAATTTACTGTACGACTCACTCCCAGGTATATACTCAAAAGAACTGAAAACATATGTCCACATAAAAGTTTGTGTACACATGTTCACAGCAGCATTATTCACAACAGCCAAAAGGTAGAAACCACCCAAGTGTCCATGAATTGAAGAATGGATAAGTGTGGTATATCAATACAATAAACGATTATTCAGCAACAAAAAAAGTACTGATACATGCTACAACTTAGATGAACTTTGAAATCATTATGGAAGTGACAGAACCCAGGCCATATATTATGATTCCATTTATTTGAAATTTCCGGAACAGGTAAATTCATAGACAGAAATCTGATTGGTGGTTGCCAGGGGCTGGGAGGAGGGGGAAATGGGGAGTAACTGCTTAATGTGTGTGGAGTCTGCATCTGGGATGATAAAGGAGTCCTGGAACTAGATAGTGGTGATGGCTGACTGTACTTAATACCACTAAATTGTACACTTTAAAATGGTTAAAATGGTAAATTTTATGTTATGCGTGTTTTACCACAGTAAGAAATAAAACATATACTTAAAAAGTCTAATTCTCTATGAACATTGATCTATACAAATATAATTGCTTCAGGTCTTTTTTTAAATTATTGCTTTCAATTTTCTTGCCCCTACCCAGAAGCCGTATAGGGAAGTGACAAAATACTGCCGCTGTGACTTTGGGGCCCAACAAAGGCTAAGTCCAGGTCAGCCCTGTCACTTACCAACTGTATAAAATGAGACAAAACTCCTCTCTTTGTGCCTCAGTTTCTTCATCTGTAGAATAGGGAATAATATCAATTATTCAAGGTCCTGAATAATGACAATACTGTAAATAAGGAATAAAGGAGCTCCCACTTACCAAGGTTATGACAATAAAAAATATTTGTAATGGAATGAAAAACACTAAATGAATGAAATACCATGAGTCCATAATGACAATCAATTAAAAGAAAGCCAGAAAAGAAAAACTGTCACTATTCATAACTACTTCATAACTCCTTACTTTTAACATTAGTAATTAAAGGAAAAGAAACATTTGTTTTTCAGGAGGAATTACATTTTAGAGTAACCCAGTAATTCCCAATGATTAAGAAAAGCTTTTCAGAAAAATGCTAGACATAAAAGTAAAATGAATACAGAATTAACAAAGTGCATTTCACAAATTCCGATGCAAATTTTGATGTGGGTAAAAATTAGCAAATGGTATTAAAATAATTAGAATTGGATGGTCATATTGTCACACAAATTACTCTGGAGTTGCAAGGGGAGCCACAAAAGCTTGGAAAGCACAGACTGTCATCACCCTAACCCAGTGGTTAATCTTAGCTTTACTCATAGTGGGTCAGATACTGTGTCTTCTGATGTACAATAATACAGAAAAACTAGATTAGTGGTTGCCTAGAGTTTAGAGGGAAGGACAGGGGGTGGTGGCCACTTAAGAGTATGGAGTTTCTTCTTGGGGTGACAAAAATGTTCTAAAACTGATGTGGTGATGGTTGCACAAATCTGTGAATGTACTAAAAACCAATGAATAGTAAACTTTAAACGGGTGGTTGTGTGTGTGTGAACTTTATCTCAATAAAGCTGTTACCATCCCCCCAAAATCATATACAGCTATATCCAGAATAAAGTATTTTCAATCCAAACAAAATTAAAAATATAGCATCTACAGAGAAGAAAATGGGATTGGAGAAAAATTAGGTACCCAAAAGTATCAAACACAAAGAATAGAGAGTCTAAAGAAAAAAACACACTAGAGAAATAAAGTACTGAAAAGTATCTCCTCCGTTTTAGCTGAGAATAAACATTTACATAGTATCACTAATGTGTGGCACAGTGACCACAAAAGTTCCATAGCAGTTAAAAATGTTGAGAAATTACGGCTCTAGCACCATAATATTAAACTACCAAAATTTTAATCAAAGTGTAGTTTTCAAATTGTTGTATCTCAGAAGTTAACATAAAACTTCAGCCTTGACTTTGGCTGAACAGTGAGATTAATACTCCGTCATTCAGGCTTCCCTGGTGACGCAGTGGTTGAGAATCTGCCTGCTAATGCAGGGGACACGGGTTCGAGCCCTGGTCTGGGAGGATCCCACATGCCGCGGAGCAACTAGGCCCGTGAGCCACAACTACTGAGCCTGTGCATCTGGAGCCTGTTTTCCGCAACAAGAGAGGCCACGATAGTGAGGGGCCCGCGCACTGCGATGAAGAGTGGCCCCCGCTTGCCACAACTAGAGAAAGTCCTCGCACAGAAACGAAGACCCAACACAGCAAAAATAATTAATTAATAAACGTGTCCCCTGCATTGGCAGGCAAAAAAAAAAAAAAAAAAACTCCGTCATGCAAGATTCAACCAAAACATCTACTTAACTGTATGTTATCACTTACATGTGGAATCTAAAAAAATACAACAAACTAGTGAATAAGACAAAAAAGAAGCAGACTCACAGATACAGAGAACAAACTAGTTCTACCAGTGGGGAGAGGCAATATAGGGGTAGGGGATTTTTTTTAAAAGGGTTATTATGGGATTATACAAAATAATTTGTGTGAAACTTTTGAAAATTGTAAAGCACTATAGAATTTAAAGAATCCTTCATTCAATAAAAAATACATTAAAAAATGTCTATTCAGTGCACCTGTATTTTGATGGTTTGTTCTGTCTCACCTTTTGCAGTGAGAAATGTAGTTTAACTACCTACGTTTAGATCCTTTAGGTCTCTCCATTCTTTCATCCATTTCCTCCTCCCCTTCTGTTACCCTTGCCTTCCACAAGAACCAGATCCACAGGGAAATCAGAATACCTCAGCCAAGACCAGGATGTCACCCAGCTACAGAAAAGCCCGCCAGAACAGGAGCCATCCCACCCCGTCGTTTGGGTGGGTCTAAAATAAGTCTTGCTGCCAATGGCCAAAAACGCTAAGGCCTAGATCCAGACTCAGCATAGGTGTCTGCCCGAAAACAACAGGCTTGCCCCAGTCCCAGCAGGCAGTGGGCATCTGCTCTATCTGTGAGTCATCTCCTTGGGGGCATAGGAGCCTCTTCCCAGGCACCCTGATCACCAGCTAAATCCTCATGAGCGCTCTCTCTCCAGACAGAGGTTGAACATGTTTCATCTCCTTTCTTACCCCATTCCACCTCCTCACTCTTATGCCCAGTTCTGGCTGGGAGCTCTTCATACAAGACTACCCTCTGCCCAGAATCACAATGCTTCAAGAGTGACTAACACTCTGAGTGTTGGCTAACACTCAGAGACTCTTGCTGTCAAATCCCAGAGCCAGACTGCATCCTTCACAGACCAGCATGGGCTGTGCTGAGCCCAAGATGCCCTCTGAGCCTTCCCTTCCACACCTAGCCCTCCACAATGGTACCACATAGGCTGAGACTGAGGCCTTTTAGGACACTCTCTTGCTGCCTTTGACACTCCTACCTGGGTGAAGTGAATGCAGGGCATCCATGTGGGGGGCATGGTGCCTGGTAGACTGACTGACACATAAGTCATCTCTCCAGGGCACCTGAGACTTTTTTCTCAAAAATGTACAGAACTGGAGAGGAGTCAAGATGGCGGTATGGGAAGACACGGAGTTAGCGTCTCTCCTCAACTAGGGTGACTGCCGGCTGCTGGTGGGGAACTCTGAATCCCAAGGAGACAGGAGGAAGCCCAGAGTGAACCGGTAGGACACAGGGGGACCCAGGGGGGAGGAGAAGTAGACGCCAGACAAGATCAGCACCCCTGAGATCAGGGGAGATCAGGAGAGGCAGGCAGGAGGGACTCTCCGGGAAGAGCAGGAAAGGAGCAGAGGGCGATTGCCTGGCCACTCAGGCCTGGGAGTCTGCTGAGCTCCCAAGCTGCTTCCCCCACCTCCAAAGCCCCCTCCAGGCCGCATGGGTCCTGGGGGCATAGGAGGGAGGCCAGGGAGATCAGGAGAGGCAGGCAGGAAGGGCCCTCAGGAGGAGTGGGAGAGGAGCAGAGGGCCACTGCCTTGCCCACTTGGGCCCAGGGAGTCTGCTGAGCTCCCAGGCCAATCCCCCGCCCTCCAAACACCCCTCCAGGCTACATGGGTCCTTGGGGGCATAGGACTGAGGTGGGGAGACCAGGAGAGGCAGGCAGGAGGGGCCCTCTGGGAGGAGCAGGAGAGGAGCAGAGAGCGACTGCCCCACCCACTCAGGCATGGAGAGCCTAAGGAGATCCCAGGCCAGTCCCCAGCCCTCCAAGGCCTCCCTCCCCCCCCACCCCCCCGCAACCCCGCCCCAGCCGTACTGGTCCTGGGGGCATAGGAGGGAAGTGGGGGCGGTTGATCAGGAGAGGAAGGCGGGAGGGGCCCTCCCAGACCCCAGACCAGAGGAGCAGGAGAGGAGAGGAGAAGAGGGCATTTGCCCCACCCATTCGAGCCCAGGAAGCCTGCTGGGCTCCCAGGTGAGGTCCCCTGCCCTCACGCCTGGGTCCCTTCTGTCCTTTGAGCCTAAGCCCCACCCCCCACAGGGCCTTTTCCAGCCCTGTGGGTGCTGCGCACTGGCCCCACCCACTGCACAAACCTTGCCCTTGCTTAGGCCCCACCCTCCACAGCCAAGGCCTTCCCCCACCACCCTGCCCTTGGTTTTTTTTTTTTTTTTTTTCTTTTCCTTCCTCCTCTCTTTTACTGTTGTGGTACTGATGTACCTTCCGGTTGCTGATTCATCTGTATTTTTATTTTTACATTTTTTCTCACATATCTGTTAGTTTCCTAGTCTAATTTTATTTTTTACTTTGCCATTGCTCTCTTTTTTTTTTTTGGCTGCCCCACATGGCTTGCAGGATCTTGATTCACGAGCCCACGGTCAGGCGGAAGCTCCTGAAGCGGGAGCTCCAAGTCTGAACCACTGGACTAACAGAGAATCTCAGACCCCAGGGAATATTCATAGGACTGAGGTCTCACAGAGTTCCTCATCTCAGCACCAAGACCCAGCTCTACCCAAAAGCCTACAAACTCCAGTGTTGGAAGCCTCAGGCCAAACAACCAGTAAGACAGGAACACAATCCCACTCATTAAAAAAAAAAAAAAAAAAAAAAAGAGATGGCAAAACAAAATGTCACAGATGAAGGAGCAAGAGAAAAACCTACAAGACTAAATAAATGAAGAGGAAATAGACAATCTACCTGAAAAAGAATTCAGAGTAATCACAGTAAAGATGATCCAGAATCTCAGAAACAGAATGGAAGCACAGATTGAGAAAATACAAGAAATCTAGACAATAAATACAAGAAATCTTAACAAAGATCTAGAAGAACTAAAGAACAAACAGAGATGAACAATACAATAACTGAAATGAAAAATACACTAGAAGGAATCAATAACAGAATAACGGAGGTAGAAGAACAAATAAATGAGCTGGAAGACAAAATGGTGGAAATAACTGCCAAGGAGCAGAATAAAGAAGAAAGAATGAAAAGAATTGAAGACAATCTCAGAGACCTCTGGGACAACACTAAACACATCAACATTTGAATTATGGGGTCCCAGAAGAAGAGAAAAAGAAAGCGTCTGAGAAAATAATTGAAGAGATTATAGTCGAAAATGTCCCTAATATGGGAAAGGAAATAGTCACCCAAGTCCAGGAAGCACAGAGAGTCCCATACAGCATAAACCCTAGGAAAAACACACCAAGACACATATTAATCAAACTAATAAAAATTAAATTCAAAGAAAAAATATTAAAAGCAGCAAGGGAAAAACAAAAAATAACATACAAAGGAATCCCCATAAGGTTATCAGCTGATTTTTCAGTGGAAACTCTGCAGGCCAGAAGGGAGTGGCAGGATATACTTAAAGTGATGAAAGAGAAAAACCTACAACCAAGATTACTCTACCGAGCAAGGATCTCATTCAGATTCCATGGAGAAGTCAAAAGCTTTTCAGACAAACAAAAGTTAAGAGAATTCAGCACCACCAAACCAGCTTTACAACAAATGCTAAAGAAACTTCTCTAAGCAGGAAACACAAGAGAAGAAAAACACCCACAATAAAAACCCCAAAACAATTAAGAAAATGGTAAAAAAAAAAAAAAACATACATATTGCTAATAAACTTGAATGTAAATGTATTAAATGCCCCAACCAAAAGACACAGACTGGTTGAATGGATACCAAAACAAGACCCATGTATATGCTGTCTACAAGAGACCCACTTCAGACCTATGGACACATACAGACTGAAAGTGAAGGGATGGAAAAAGATATTCCATGCAAATGGAAATCAAAAGAAAGCTGGAGTAGCAATACTCCTATCAGATAAAATAGACTTTAAGATAAAGACAGTTATAAGAGATAAGGAGGGACACTACATAATGATCAAAGGATCAATCCAAGAAGAAGATATAACAATTATAAATGTTTATGCACCCAACATAGAAGCACCTCAATACATAAGGCAAATGCTAACATGAAAGGAGGAATCGACGGTAACACAATAATAGTAGGGGACTTTTAACATCCCACTTACACCAACGGACATATCATCCAAACAGAAAATAAATAAGGAAACACAAGCTTTAAATGACACAGTAGACCAGATAGATTTAATTGATATTTATAGAATATTCCACCCAAAAGTGGCAGAATACACTGTCTTCTCAAGTGCACATGGAACATTCTCCAGGAGAGATCACATCTTGGGTCACAAATCAAGCCTCGGAAAATTTAAGAAAACTGAAACTGTAACAAGCATCCTTTCTGACCACGACACTATGAGACTGGAAATCAATTACAGGGGGAAAAAACTGTAAAAAACAAAAATACGTGGAGGCTAAATAGTGTGCTACTAAATAACCAAGACATCACTGAAGAAATCAAAGAAGAAATTAAAAACTACACAGAAACAAATGACAATGAAAACACGACAACCCAAAAACTATGGGACACACAAAAGCAGTTCTGAGAGAGAAGTTTAGAGCAATTCAATCTCACCTCAAGAAACAAGAAAAATCTCAAATAAACAATCTAACCCTACACTTAAAACAACTAGAGAAAGAAGAACAAAAAAACCCCAAAGTCAGTAGAAGGAAAGAAATCATAAAGATCACAGCAGAAATAAATGAAATAGAAACAAAGAAAACAATAGCCAAGATCAATAAAACTAAAAGCTGGTTCTTTGAGAAGATAAACAAAACTGATAAACCCTTAGCCAGACTCATCAAGAAAAAATGGGAGAGGGCGCAAATGAAAAAGGAGAAATCACAACTGACACTGCAGAAATACAAAGGATTATAAGAGACTACTACAAACAACTATATGCCAATAAAATGGACAACCAGGAAGAAATGGACAAATTCTTGGAAAGGTACAATTTTCCAAGAATGAACCAGGAAGAATTAGAAAATATAAACAGACATATCACAAGTAAGGAAATTGAAACCGTAATTAAAAATCTCCCACAAACAAAAGTCCAGGACCAGATGGCTTCATAGGCGAATTCTATCAAATGTTTAGAGAAGAGCTAACACCAGTCCTTCGCAAACTCTTCCAAAAAATTGCAGAGGGAGAAACACTCCCAAATTCATTCTATGAAGCCACTATCACCCTGATACCAAAACCAGAAAAAGATATCACAAAAAAAAGAAAATTATAGACCAATTTCACTGATGAACATAGATGCAAAAATCCTGAACAAAATACTAGCAAACAGAATCCAACAGCACAATGAAAGGATCATACACTATGATCAAGTGGGATTTATCCCAGGGACACAAAGATTCTTCAATATATGCAAATCAATCAATGTGATACAGCATATTAACAAATTAAGGAATAAAACCCATATGTTCATCTCAATAGATGCAGAAAAAAGCTTTTGACAAAATTCAACACCCATTTATGATAAAAACTCTCCAGAAGGGGCTTCCCTGGTGGCGCAGTGGTTGAGAGTCCGCCTGCCGATGCAGGGGACGCGGGTTCGTGCCCCGGTCCGGGAAGATCCCACATGCCGCGGAGCGGCTGGGCCCGTGAGCCATGGCCACTGAGCCTGCGCGTCCGGAGCCTGTGCTCTGCAACGGGAGAGGCCACAACAGTGAGAGGCCCGCATACCGCAAAAAAAAAAAAAAAAAAAAAAAAAACTCTCCAGAAAATGGGCACAGAGGGAACCTACCTCAACATAATAAAGGCCATATATGACAAACCCACAGCAAACATCATACTCAATGGTGAAAAACTGAAAGCATTTCCACTAGGATCAGGAACAAGACAAGGAGGTCCACTCTTGCCACTCTTATTCAACATAGTTTTGGAAGTCCTAGCCACAGCAATCAGAGAAGAAATAAACGGAATACAAACTGGAAAAGAAGAAGTAAAACCGTCACTATTTCCTGGTGACATACTATACATAGAAAATCTTAAAGATGCCACCAGAAAACTACTAGAACTAATCAATGAATTTGGTAAGGCTGCAGGATACAAAATTAATGCACAGAAATCTCTTGCATTCCTATACACCAACGAAAAATCAGAAAGAGAAATTAAGGAAACACTCCCATATACCATTGTAACAAAATGAATAAAATACCTAGGAATAAACCAGCCTAAGGAGGCCAAAGACTTGTACTCAGAAAAGTATAAAACACTGATGAAAGAAATCAAAGATGACATAAACAGACGGAGAGATATACCATGTTCTTGGATTGGAAGAATCAATATTGTGAAAATGACTATACTGCCAAAAGCAATCTACAGATTCAATGCAATCCCTATCAAACTACCAATGGCATTCTTCACAGATCTAAAACAAAAAAACTTACAATTCGTATGGAAACACGAAAGACACCGAATAGTCAAAGCAATCTTGAGAAAGAAAAACGGAGTTGAAGGAATCAGGCTCCCTGACTTCAAACTATACCACAAAGCTACAGTAATCAAGACAGTATGGTACTGGCACAAAAACAGAAATATAGATCAACAGTACAGGATAGAATGCCCAGAGATAAACCCATGCACATATGGGCACCTAATTTATGACAAAGGAGCAAAACATACAATGGAGAAAAGACAACCTCTTCAATAATTAGTGTTGGGAAAACTGGACAGCTACATGTAAAAGAATGAAATTAGAACACTACCTAACACCATATACAAAAATAAACTCAAAATGGATTAGAGACCTAAATGTAAGACCAGACACTATAAAACTCTTGGAGGAAAACAAAGGAAAAATCACTCTTTGACTTAAACCACAGCAAGATTTTTTTGACCCACCTCCTAGAGTAACACATAAAAACAAAAATAAACAAATGGGACTTAATTAAACTTAAAAGCTTTTGCACAGCAAATGAAGCCATAAACAAGACAAAAAGACAACCCTCAGAATGGGAGAAAATATTTGCAAATGAAACAACAAAGGATTAATCTCTAAAATATACAAACAGCTCATGGAGCTCAATATCAAAAACAAACAATCCAGTTAAAAAATGGGCGGAAGACCTAAATAGACATTTCACCAAGAAGACATACAGATGGCCAAGAGGCACATGAAAAGATGCTCAACATCACTATTAGAGAAATGCAAATCAAAACTACAACGAGGCATCACTTCACACTGGTCAGAATGGCCATTATCAAAAAAGCTAGAAACAACAAATGCTGGAAAGGGTGTGGTGAAAAGGGAAACCTCCTGCACTGTTGGTGGGGATGTAAATTGATACAACCACTATGGAAAACTGTATGGAGGTTCCTTAAAAAACTAAAAATAGAACTACCATACGACCCAGCAATCCCACTACTGGGCATATACCCTGAGAAAACCGTAACTCAAAAAGGGACATGCACCACAATGTTCATTGCAGCAATATTTACAATAGCCAGGTCATGAAAGCAACCTAAATCCCCATCGACTGATGAATGGATAAAGAAGATGTGGCACATATATACAGTGGAATATTACTCAGCCATAAAAAGAAACAAAATTGAGTTATTTGTAGTGAGGTGGATGGACATAGAGTCTGTCATACAGAGGGAAGTAAGTCAGAAAGAGAAAACCAAATACCATATGCTAATGCATATATATGGAATATATTTTAAAAAAGGTACTGATGAACCTAGTTGCAGGGCAGGACTAAAGATGTAGACATAGAGAATGTACTTGAGGACATGGGGTGTGAGGGCGTAGCTGGGGCGAAGTGAGAGTAGCATCAACATATATACACTACTGAATGTAAAATAATTGGCTGGTGGGAAGCAGCAGCATAGTACAGGGAGATCAGCTCGGTGCTTTGCGGTGACCTAGAGGGGTGGGATAGGGAGGATGGGAGGGAGGCTCAAGAGGGAGGGGATATGGGGACATATGTATGCATATGGCTGATTCACTTTGTTGTGCAACAGAAACTAACATGGTACTGTGAAGCAATTATACTCCAATAAAGATGCATTTAAAAAAATGTACAGAACTGGGTTTCCCGGGTGGCGCAGTGGTTAAGAATCCACCTGCCAATGCAGGGGACACGGGTTCTAGCCCTAGTCCGGGAAGATCCCACATGCTGCGGAGCAACTAAGCCCGTGCACCACAACTACTGAGCCTGTGCTCTAGAGCCCGTGAGCCACAACTACTGAGCCCACACGCCTAGAGTCCATGCTCCGCAGCAAGAGAAGTCACCACAATGAGAAGCCTGCCCACCACAACGAAGAGTAGCCCTTGCTCGCTACACTAGAGAAAAGCCCGTGTGCAGCAATGAAGACCAACGCAGCCAAAAATAAATTTATAAAAATTAAAAAAAAACCTTGTTAAAAAATGTACAGAACTGATATAACATTTCAATTTTTTTTTTTTTTTTTTTTTTTTTTTTTTTGCGATACGCGGGCCTCTCACTGTTGTGGCCTCTCCCGTTGCGGAGCACAGGCTCCGGACGCGCAGGCTCAGAGGCCATGGCTCACAGGCCCAGCCGCTCTGCGTCATGTGGGATCTTCCCGGACCAGGGCACGAACCCACGTCCCCTGCATAGGCAGGTGGACTCTCAACCACTGTGCCACCAGGGAAGCCCCATTTCTTTTAATTAAATAGACTTTTTTCCCATTATTTTTTTCTTTTTTCTTTTCCCATTTAAGCAACTAGGCTGTTCTGTTCTCACTACCTCGGGAAAGGTATGTTATAACCAAAAACAGAATTCTTTTTTTTTTAAAGAAGCCTCTTCCTGGCATTTATGCTTCCACCATTCCTTAAAGAACAGAAAGGACTCATAACATAGACTTAGGTTTGGAAGAATTTTATAAAAGAAGCAAAATTCTCCCTAAAGCTCAAAGTTAGACCTGAAACCTCCAGGAGGCCAAGAGTGCAGTCAAGGTCCACAGACCACCCAGCATCCACTGAAGGAAGCACCTTGCATGGCCTGTGTCCACTAAGATCTTCCTTTCAACAGAAGCACAGGCCCTCTGCCCAGTGACTGTTCCAGAAAAAACAATGCTACCCTGTCCCTGGGACCTTTGCATCCCTCCCCATCCCAGCCCCATCAATAAGCATGGATTAAGTGGTACTACAGAGCATCACTCCCCAGCAAACTGGGGGAATCTTTGCAGTGCACTCCCAGGAGGAACCACCATATCTAAAGCATGCTGACAATTCCTGAGCTCTACACAGTGGCAGCCCCTTTCACTTCTCATAGAACCAGTAACTTTCAACTCAGGAAGTCTTGTTCTCACATAGATGCACACATTCTTTTCAGCTCGTCTCCCATTTGCCCCTTTTGGTTGCTTTGGGAAACACTCTCTCCTGTTCTCTCACTGCCATCATACAAGTAATCAAAATGGTGTCATACAAGTAATCAAAACAATATTTTAAGGCCACTCTTGAAGCCCATTTATAAAGCTGTCTTTAGAGGGAGGAAAAGCAGAGTTCAAGTTTGGAGGGGAAAAAAAACAACTGGGGACCTCCTATTTTGAAACTTGAAAGAAGAAGAAAACTTTATTGTTCTTTGGTTGGTTGATCCTACAAATCTTGATCAATGTTTAATGCAACCTAAAAACAAAAAGTAAATATGCTTTAAAATACAACTAGAACTGTGAAATATACAAGCTACAGAAAATTTAAGCTTAGGTAACTTCTATGTGACTATGTAAATGAAGCCTTTTGATAGTTTCAGATTATTTCAAATAAAATCCAAAGTCAATATAATAATAATTTAACTGTGTTCTCAATGTATTTATCAACCCATCCTTTCTTCTACTTCTCTTGCTATTCCCTCTTATTGTTATCCGTATCCTTCTTGCAGGGGTCCTGTACGCATCCCTTAAATGTTGAAATTTCTCATGTAAGCCAGGTAACCTGACTCACTCTCCTAGCTTTACTTGGCATATATGCTGATGACTGCTGAATTCATCTCTGCTGCCTGGACCTCTCTCCTTCCTCCAGACCCATAACATACTTCAAGGGGTCTTTGGCCATTTTCACCTGCATACCTCAGAGTGACCTGAAATGAACATGTCCACAACTGAAGACATCATTTTCACAAAACCTACTTTCTCTTCATATGTTACTCAACTTAACGAATGGTAAAGCTCAAAAAATGGTGAAGAGTTCAGTTGCCCAAGGCAGAAATCTGGGCTTCATCCTTGACTTCTTTCTCTCCCTTATCTTCCCAGCTGATAGCAAATCCACTCAGCTGTCCCCATCTCTGCTGTCTGGTCCTAGCCCTGGTCATCTTGCAACTGGATGACTGTGATAACCTCCTAAGTGGTCTCTTGTTTCCATTCCTGTCCACTCAGATCCTCTCTCTACCTTCTAATAACACATATCTAATCCTTACATAAACCCTTTCAATGACTCCCACTGCACATAAGTCCAAAATCCTTAAGAGGACACACAGAGCCCAGTGTGATCTGGCCTTTATCCACTTCTCCAGCTTCAAATCACACCATTCTCCTAGCTCCATTCAAGTCAGCCAAAATACTGGACTATGTGCATTCCTTGAAAGTATCTTGCTCTCTCCATCCACTGGGCTCATCTCAGGCTAACTCCTTTAACGTCATTTCCTGGAGAAGACTCACCCAGGCTAGGTCAGGTTTCCCTGCTCTGTCCTCTCAGACCACCTGCCCCGCTGGCCCATGGTCCCCAAAGGGCAGAAACCCTATCTGTTTTGTTCACTGGTATTTTCTAGCTCCCTGCATGGCACCAAAACACAGCAGCCATTAAATAAAAATGTATCCACTGACTGATTAGCACCAAATCCTCCCGGCTCCACTTGCTGAACAGCTCTTAAAAACACCACTCACTACTTCAGGCCATCAGTGCCATCCCTCTGTAGATTACAAATAGCCTCCTGGTGCGTCTCCTCAAATCGATCACTCCATTCTCCTCTACACGCTATAGCCAGATGGCCTTCCTAAAACACAGTTCTGATGTTGGCCTCCACTGCCTTTAGGACAAACTATAAACGTCTGAGCACAGATTACAAGTCCTTTCATGGTCTGGCCCCTGCTCTCTACTGCCTCAGCCCTGATCTCTCCCTACCTCCCCCTCTCTCTTCTCCCCTCCCCAGCCTCCCATCCCACCACTGAGTGACAAAGCTGACTTCCTCCAGGAAGCCTTCCCTGACCAAGGGTCCTCAACTGGGTGGCTGTCCCGCTTTGTCAGTGCCCACTGATGCAGGTGGCTCAGTGCAGCCCTCTGCCAGGGCCCGGGTTACAGCTGCTGATGGGCCTGTTAGCAACAGCCCCTCCTCTCGCTCTCCAAGCAAAATGCTCTGGACCAGACATTACCTGCTCACTCTAACAATGACTATCAATTGCTTGTCCAGTTGTCTGTTTCTTCCCTAGACAAGGTCAAGAAGGACCTGTTTTCGGTCATAAAAGCATCGGGCACAGTTTATGTGGTGCATAGGAAACACTATATGTTTATTAAATAAGCAAATGACTTATATACTTTAAACGCATGCACTCTCATTGGGATATTTACTTGGCTCCACGGTTTGCTACTGAGAACCAAAATGTTGGCCCCCAAAATTTAATTGAAAGATTATGTATTTCACCACGATTCTAAATATGTATTTTGAAGAGATTTTGAAATTTTCAAACGCTCATTTCCAAATATACATATCACCCTCTACACAGGAGGGCACACTGCTCCCTCCACATTAATGCCCAGTGACCTCCCCATCAGTGCCCACACGTTTGTGTGGAGCCAGACAAGTGCCCACACGTTTGTGTGGAGCCAGACAAGTGCCCACTCTCACCCTCAGGGCCAGCAGCACAGTGCACAGAAGGGCAGAAGGCCAATTAGGGATAAGTCAGCACCCAGAACACTGGTTTTCTTTCTATGAAACAAAAGGCCCATTTTGCCATCCAACCTTGGCCTGAGATACACTAGGCTCTCCCAAAGTAAAAAAAAAAAAAATCTGCTTTTCACAAAACGCTTTCCTAAGGATACTCACATCCGATAGCATCGGTTCATCAAGTTCTTCCACCCTGCTCAAGTTCGGCGCTCCGTATCGATCACTAATTTCAGCTAGTGTTCTGCCTGAGTCGGCTCCATCCTACAAACACAGAGCTCATTTTCACTTTCAAATGATTTTGAGATTAATACATTAATTTGCTTTCAGTTTTGCTAAGACACTTCTGTATTACAACATCAAAATTCAACATTGTCAGTTAATGGAACGAACCAATACCTGTTAACGACAAGAGAATTCCAGGAATAAACGCAAAAACGTGTTTAAAAAAATACATCAGAAATTTAAAACATATCATTGCATGTAATCATGTGGTCAATAATCTCACAATATTCTGGTTTTTAAAAATACCAAAACAAACCGAATCTCCCAGTTCTACCCACTTGGAGATTTTGCTTTAAAGCACATATTTGTGACTTGTTATTACTAGACTATGTATTTGGACTATCAGTTTTGATAATCTCCTTATTAAAAATTTAGCTATTAATGCATCAAAATTAAGCTTTACATTCCAGGATACTTATTCATTTCCCATAACATAGAGTAACTTTTTCTTCTCACCTCTCCGTGGGAAATATCTTCACCCTTAGCTGTATTTTCCACACTCATTCTCAACTCCTATAATACATAAAAATGAAGAAAAATACTTTTAATATACTTTTTATTTTGATTCCATGTTTAATTTTCAAGCATTTTATTTTTACATTATGATCAATTTAACAGCAAAAATGCTGTCCCTCTTAAAGGAGCAATGTGAATACACAACTGCAGATACAGTCTCATTTAATACTCTATTAAGAGGTGACTACGATGTTCTGTCTATAATTAAATAGAACTTTTTAAAAAATGAAAAAGGCTAACTATTTCACTAACCCTGAAGCCAAATCACTAGCAAATCTGAAAAGTGACAAAATAATAATTTTAATAAACTCTTAGAATACGAGATTTTGAAAGAACTGACAGTTATGTAGAATTTTATACATAGTAAAAAAGAAGCAAATATTTCTGAGGGAATTAATCTGGCCCAAGGCACTATCCAATACATGACACCTCTCCACAGTACCTGGACAATGCCCTCTGTAATGCTCTGAACACATGGGAGACTGCTTTCTGAATGTGAAAACGTAGAATCTGCTAACCAAGCCAAACCTTGCTGTGGCTTCTATCTTTTCATTCTAAGGCAGCAGGCTGACTTAACTGCTCCTGAGCTGATTCATTTCAACTGTTCAAAGATTAGTGATGGGGCTTCCCTGGTGGCGCAGTGGTTGAGAGTCCGCCTGCCTATGCAGGGGACACGGGTTCGTGCCCCGGTCCGGGAAGATCCCACATGCCGCGGAGCGGCTGGGCCCGTGAGCCATGGCCGCTGAGCCTGCGCGTCCGGAGCCTGTGCTCCGCAACGGGAGAGGCCACAACAGTGAGAGGCCTCCGTACCAAAAAAAAAAAAAAAAAAAAAAAAAAGATTAGTGATCTTGTGATCACATACAGTCACCCTGATTATTGGGGACATATATCGTACATATATGGCTTTCTCAAGATCATTCCCTTCTCCTGGGCATGTCTTATCCCACAACCACATGGCTCTGGTGGGAAAGCATATATTCTCACAGGACTCGGTTGCCCAGCCAAGGGATGGATACTTGACACAAACTAAGCCAGGCAGAATCCTTCCCCAAGATTCTTTTCTTAACTAAAACCCAAAAGAAAGGAATCTATTCCTCTCAGACAGTAGGAGCCACGTTACAAGACCCAGGAACTATTAAGGACCGTGATCCTCACCCATGTGCAGCAAACCAGGCCACAGTGAGAGACAACAGCAGAGGTAAGAGCCCTGGCAGCATTGATTCTCTTGCTCCCAAAGGTCTGGAAGACCCAACTCAACCAGAGCCCTTCACGGTTTAGTTGTAAAACCCTTTCTTCAACCCAGGATCCTTCCAATAAATTTCCTTTTGCAACTGATAGTTTAAGTTATGTCTCTGAAGCCATAAAAAGGCGAGGGCAAAAAGACATGGATGAATTTGTCTCTGAGCAAGGGGTCAAGCAGCAGTATGTTGCAGGGAAGAGAGGGGTGATAAGCCAGTAGGAATATGACTTACTAAAGCTACAGTGGCTCTGGTCACATAGTCTGGTAATGGCCGTAGAGTAACATGAATGGGACCCTCTGGAGCCAATCCCTTCTATAAATCACAGACTTCCCAGCACTCAGATATAGCTATCAGGCATCTCAATAAAAAATACTTTCAATTCTCTTATTATTTTGATCACCGTCTTCCTGATGTAGTCTGGTTCTTCTTTCTTTTGCAATCACGGAATCTTAACTGAAGAGGAAGGGGGTATGCATTTACGTGTGTGTGCATGCATGGGTATCCACGTGTCCTACCATATTCAGACAAAGATAGATCAGCATCGGTGTTTTTTAAAACTATGTACAGAGGTTTGAATTTATCCTTTTAAAATCTCATCTTTTTGATTCACAAAAGCAGTTTTCTGACACTTGGGCTACAACAGGACTAAATGATTTCACTTTGTCAAGAACAATTCTTAGTAGATTAATCTCTTATTATAGAATGATGAGCATAGTACATTGATGAGAAGAACTGAATTTATCTCAAGAGTTAAAAAATTAACTAATTAAATCTCATCTTTTAAAAAAATTTAATTTACCCTTCCTACTTTTTAAAATTGCTTTAAATAGTGATGATTTCATCTAAGCCATTAATAAACATCTTCTACAAAACCTACTTCTTTTAAAAATTCTAATTTCGCAATAAATAGAGGAGTAACATTTGAGTAACAGATACTAGCTATAAGCATACAATATGAAATATCCAGTTGAAAAGTATAACTCAGTCATGCAGAAGTTTGGTCTATACAACACATACTTTTCGGATACAAGGAAACATTAGCCAAGCAAGAGGCTTGACATAAGACAGACACAGTCTGGGGGCTTCCCTGGTGGCACAGTGGTTAAGAATCCGCCTGCCAATGCAGGGGACACAGGTTCGAGCCCTGGTCCAAGATCCCACATGCTGCGGAACAACTAAGCCTGTGTACCACAACTACTGAGCCCACATGCCACAACTACTGAAGCCCGTGCTCCGTCAACAAAAGAAGCCACTGCAATGAGAAGCCCACGCACCGCAACCAGAGAAAAGCCCACGCGCAGCAATGAAGACCCAATGCAGCCAAAAAAATAATATAAACTTATTAAAAAAAAACACAGACACAGTCAATGGAGATGGACTTTTTTGACATAAGTTACTGAATAGTTTATTTAAAGAAAGACATGAAAAATCCAAATAAAAACATACATATATATATTTTTTTGGCTGTGTTGGGTCTTCGTTGCTGCACACGGGCTTTCTCTAGTTGTGGCAAGCAGGGGTTACTCTTCGTTGCAGTGTGCAGGCTTCTCATTGTGGTGGCTTCTCTTGTGGTGGAGCACAGGCTCTAAGCACGTGGGCTTCAGTAGCTGCGGCATGTGGGCTCAGCAGTGTGGCTCACGGGCTCTAGAGCGCAGCCTCAGTAGTTGCGGCGCACGGGCTTAGTTGCTCCACGGCATATGGGATCTTCCTGGACCAGGGATTGAACCCATGTCCCCTGCTATGGCAGGCGGATTCTTAACCACTGTGCCACCAGGAAAGTCCCCCAAACATAGTTTTAAATGTAAAGTATTGTTGGTAATACATCTAACATGAAGAAAAGAAACAAACTATTGTCTCAGAGATCAGAATACCCCTAATACTACAAAGAACTTCAGTATCAGCTACCATAATTGGGAACAACTATCTCTTGACTAAAATGTTGACCCCTGCTATAACAGCTGGAAGAAACAGTTTGAGGATTCTCAGAGGTTTTGAATAAAACAGACATTTATAAAACTTCAAATTACCTTCTCAAATTGCTCTTGAGCTCTCTGCAGTTCTTCTATTCTCTGTCTCTCTTTTTCTTGCATTTCCAACTCCAGCTGGAATGCCAACTGTTGCTGAACATTCAGAAATAAATAAGTCATATTAGAGTCAGATCAATTGCAAGGAATTCACTCTATTACTCTAAAGTGTCCCAGGATAATTAAGTTTATGCCCACCTAAATTTCAGAAACTTACAAAAATAAATGGTCACAGCCACCCAATACTTTAGCTTTTACAAATATTTCCTTTAGTAGAAAATTAAAAAGGAAGCTTCCTTAATTGCTAATTTTAGAAAAGCACTATTTGTACAAAATCAAGTCGTTTTCTCTGTTCTTCCTAAAGCTACAAATGAGACTGCAGTGATTTTTTTTTTTTTTTGGATAAAATCTCTTTAAGCACAGATGGATCTTCAAATAGCCAAACCTTGGTTGTAAAATAGTAGATAAGAACATTTTAAGTAGATTATCTTAAACCAGAGATAATCAACAACATATTTGGTCCCAACTCAACCTATATCCTAGCCACGCGAGAATAGGGGTCGGTAGACTAAACTCCTTGGGCCAAGCCTGACCCAACTCCTGTTTTTGTACAGCCCACGAGTAAAGAATGGTTTTTATACATTTTTCATGGTTGAATAATATCAAAAGAATAATATTTCACTGCACATGAAAATTATATGAAATTCAAGTGTCAGTGTCTATAAATAAAGCTCTATTAAAACACTGCCACGCTCACGCTCACTCATTTAGTGTGACTGCTTCTGCCCCATGACAGCACAGCTGAGTGTGCGAAACAGAGACCACGGGCGGTACTCTCACTACCTTGCACTGCTGCTCAGCACACTGCAAGTTCAGTGACACCATTATAACTCACAGCGTTTGGAGTGCCACGGTACCACTGTACCGGGACTTTTTTTTTTATCAGTGCATTACCCATCATAACAAAACAAGAAAAGAAGTGGATTTGGAATGTTGTCCTTTTCAGACACAGTGGAGTGTGAGTTACTTTATTATCAGATTAAACAGCACAGGACAGTGTTTCTCGTGCAACGACACTGAACTAAAAGAATACAGTAAATATCAGCATTACCAGAGGAGGCACTCATCACGATCTTCTCAACTCACACGAATGCAAAGGTCAGGAGTATTAAGAAATTTAAAACAGAATTATTTCATGAGAGCAGGATTTCTTCACAAAAATTAAAAATGAAAAGGAGGCTGCAACAAAAGTAAGATCCCAAGTGGCTCTTTTGTTAGCCAAGCAAAGAATTACATTTATCAATGGTGATTCAATTAAAACAAGTGAGAATTCAATGTCCAGAAAAAACATAAACTTAAGATTATTATCCTTTTGGTGAGAACCGCTGTTCAGAGTCGATTACACGGGGAGCAAAATCAATGGTCAATTAAAGGCAAAGGCAAAGGGTTCTGAGTGGTTTTCCCTGGCTCTTGATGAGTAGACAAACGCTCCCAACACTGCTTACTTGTTGTTTATCAAAGGAGTCAATGTTGAGTTTGCAGTGACTGAAAAATCAACCACTATCAACAGTCTTCATGAACAGTACTACAGGCAAGAACATCTTCAAAGACGTTGAGGAACATTAATTCAGTACGACCAGATGTGACATCTGCTCAGATGTGTTACAACAAACAGTGATAAAAGTGTGTATGGAACAGAAAAAGGTTTAATTGGACAAAATTTACAAAGTTGGTGAAAACATAGTGTTTAAAACCTATGAGTTCTCATTCTATGATTCAACAGCAGCTACTCTGCAGAAAATATTTGACTCTATCATGTGTTATTGAGCCAGCAGTGTTGAAACCGAGTCCCCGCTAAAGCTGAGTTCCCTTACTGAGTTTCTGATTAATCTCTCTATCCAAAACTTTATTCCCTTTCTTGTCCCCTCTGACCTCAATCCTGTGCTAACTGAACACTAATCAACCAGAGTCAGACGACTGAAATTGCTGTTGTCAATAGCATCGTTAATGTACTAAGATTGCTATTATAGATATCATCATTAATGTACAAACTCAGGTTGTTTCTCTAGGACAAGATGAGCTAACAGACCCCTCCCAAGCCATGGACCACCTGGCCGGAGAACTGTAAACTGGAGACATCCTGACTTCCAAAGGAGTCAATGTTGAGTTCAAAATGACTGAAAAAATCGATCATTGACTGAAAAAAGTCAATGACTAAGAAATATAACAGAAGTGCTGCAGCAACATGGATGGACCTAGAGATTATCATACTAAGTGAAGTAAGTCAGAGAAAGACAAGTATCATATGATATCGCTTATATGTGGAAACTGAAAAACAGTACAAATGAACTTATTTACAAAACAGAAACAGACTCACAGACATAGAAAACAAAGTTATGATTACCAAAAGGGGGGGGTTAAACTGGGAGTAGGGGATTAACAGATGCGCACTACCATATATAAAATAAACAACAAGGATTTACTGTACAGCACGGGGAACTATATTCAATATCTCATAATAAACTATAACAAAATAGAATGAAAAAGAACACAGATATATACATATATATGTATATATAACCACTGTGCCGTACACCTGAAACTAACACAATATTGTAAATCAACTATACTTCAATTTAAAAAAAAGAAATGTCACAGAAACGTCACAAGATTAATCCTAGCCTCTTTGCTCTTCCCCTTTAAGAAAACCCCTCACTCAAAGACTCAGTTGGAGTGGATCCGAGGCTTGTCTCCCACTTCCTTGCTTGGCGCCCTGCAGTAAACTCTGTACTTTCCTTCACTAGAACCCACTGTCAATAGATTTGGCTTTGCTGTGCGTTGGGCGAGCAGACCTATTTGGTTCAGTAACAGTGTCAACAGTGACCTTCATTTACCCTTATGAACTTAAGCATGATTTCTGGTGAATTTCTATCAGAAATAGAAGCTGAATATATCTTGACTTGCCCTACCACCCCATAGTTCCATGGCTCAACAGTGGTAATGTTTCATTGTGAATTTTTGAGCTCAGGGACAAGACTGACATTTTTCTTAATGAGAAGACCATTTTCAACCACAGTTATCACACATTAAATAGCTTTGGAAATTAGCTTCCGCTGCAGACTTAATAACGATTTTAAATCAATTTAACCTAAAAGTTGCCTACAAGGCAAAACAGCATCATATGTAACACTTACACGGCAGGAAAGTCATTTTAGCAACAACTAATTTTCTGAATCACAATGTCAAGCTGCTTTATACACTCCCAGTGCTGTCAGAAACGGGATTTCCATTCCCACACAAATTTGTGACAGATACATTTTCCAAGCTCAAACTATAGTTCCAGAGTGTTTTTAGGCCTTGACGTAAGTGCAAAGGAAATTCCCACATTTCAAAATCCATCTAACTTTGTAACTGAGAAGTTTTCACCAACCTTCAACTGGAAGGGATTAATCTACCAGGTAGTGGCTAAAAGACAAATATCAAGAGGAAAATCTAATAGAATTCTACGAACGCCTTCCAAGAGATGAATACGCTCAAAATTATAGGCACATGGACTGATAGCAATATTTGGCAGGACCTATGAGGGAAAAGACATTTTTCAAAGATGACATACATAAAATCTCATTATAGATCAGCATTAACAGATACATATTTTCAATACATTTTGATGACAGGGAACATTATCTTTGAACTCCAACTAAGTGAAACGTTATCTTTAAAAAGGGAATGTAATTCTTCTCAATAATAAGCCTACACTGCAGAAAAAATTATATTTGATTTTTTTAAATTTTTACTTCATCAATAAAACATTTGTAGAAGTTTATTTCTCTCTTGTTATAGCTACATAGTATACCATAATCCCTACATAACATCCTCAATTTTGCTTCTTGGCCTGAAAATCATAAAATATCCACCTTTACAGAAAGAGTCTGTCAACCTCAGCTAGAAAATAATTTCTCACCATCAGTCCAGTGCCACCCCATAAACGACCTAATATAAGCTCATTCCATTAAGAGCACTTTAAAACTATATTTTTAAATAATTTTTACAAAGAGATAATAAACAGTGATTAATATTTATTCACAAAGGGCTGTTTAAGGTAATTTCTTCATATTCCTATATCATCCCCACTAAGATAAAGGTGATGGGCTACGTAGCCGAAATGCAGGAACGTTATCATTCAATCAACTTTCAGATATTTGTAGAGGAAGCGAAATTAACCTCTCAACAATAACACAAAGTGCAGCTGCTAAATACCAACCACATCGGTCAACATAACCGGTTTCTTAACATTTTCAGGAAATGTTCGAAACCCAATCGCTTTCTTCACACATGTGTAAAACCATTAGAAAAACATTCAAACAAATACAAAAGCCAGTACTTCCAAAATGAACTCGTAAGCAGAAAACAGTAAGAAAAATGTTTCCCTGCTCACAAGGACCCAGGCTTGCTGGAGAATGCCTAAAATTTCAAGGGATTTCAAGTCTGTGGTACTGATTATGAGGACACCTGCTCTTGCAACCAACAGGCAGGTGACCAGAGTCCTGACCTTCCAGCTCACTTGACTCGGGGGACACAGAGAGGCCTCTCTCTTTCTCTTCATCTGTTGGTCCACCCGTCTCTTCTCCCCCTCTCATCTATCTCTGCCCACCAATCCACTTCTTTAATGGGCCACCACATCTTCTGCAGGATATCACTATGTCTTCCACCCCCAATACAATGCTTAAGGTTTGAGGCACAGGGGATGGCTTCATACTGATACAGCTAGAAAAATGTCTGGGTTCCAGTATTGCCAAATTTTATTTAAGTAAGGCAAAGAAGATGGGTCAAAGCAAATTACACATCTCCATATCTGTGATCTAACTATCTTAGGGAAGGAGAACTGCTGAGAAGTTCTTATTTTGATAGACGGGACAGATGCCAGCTCTAGGAGCTGGAAGAGGCAGGGCAGATCCTCACTCAAAGTTGGGGCGACTGCAGCAGACGCTTGCCCATTTGGACGGTCATTTGACATCCAACTCAACACTGTGCAACCTGCCCACAAAAATAAGCCAAATGACTGAAAGATGAAGACTCAGAAGCAGTAAAGGTGCCTAGAACAGCCATATCCATCTAAGGTGCCTAGAATGATCTACCCCAGTATCAAGGATGGGAGACAAGACAGAGAAGCTAGTTTCCATGTCTACATTTTCCTTTTTTATCCACACACCCAAATAATAGGCTTCTTTCCCTTTTTATAATATGTAAACTGGAGTTGAGACTCTAGAGTTAAGTACCATATGACAGAAGTATAGGGTGACTCCAACTTGGTTTACAAGAGCTCCATAAATTAAACTGGTCCAGAAGCCACTCTAGAACCTTCCCCTCTCTGGTTTATACTCCATGACCCACCTCTTCAACCATTTTCAAACCAACATCTTTAGCTCCCCAATCCTGCTAACCCAAACTCACTTCAGTCAAAGGGTCAGTCTCCTCCACATCCTCACTCAAATATCCAGGCCTAGGTGGAGAAAATCACATCATCACAAAACCAAACCAAAAGGCCCCATTATGACTGCTTGGTCTCAGGAAATTCAGTCCTACCGAGGGATGCTAAGTTTCCTTGGTCAACTCTACCTCTCCAAAGCCACTGTTTCAAACCTTCACCACTCTCCCCACTCCTCCTACTTTTACCACCTCATTCTGGGCAGGTGATCAGGGTCCCTACTTCATAAAAAAGAAATAGTCACACAGAAATCGCTTTCAACTTTTGCCACAAAACCTACACACCACATGTACCTAACACCGTCCTCTCCTCTTTCCTTGAATCAAAGAATCAGAGAAGGGCCCCTCCACCCGCCTAACCTGTGTTCCAGAGCCAATTTCCTCTGGTCTCCATGAAAAGTTGACTCTAGTAATCATCCCCTTTATTTCTTTACATCAACCACTCCCCTCCACTCTATTCCTTAAAAAAACCAAACAAACAAAAGAAAACTCCTTCCCTGAAAATCTCCTTGAAAGCATTACCTGTACTCACCATCTCCATCTCCCCTGCTTTACCCCACCCCACATTCGGTGCTCCCACCAAGGTCACCAGTGGCCTTAAATGAGATTTGGCAGTTCTGTTCCCACTCAACCAGCCACAGACATGGTTGACCACTCAGGTCTCATTGAGACGCTGTCCCCTTGGCTTCTGTGACAGCAGACTCTCTGGGTTTTCCACCTACCTCATCACTGCTTCTTCTCCAGTAAAGAAGCCACATACAGACATAAAGAGGAAGATATAAGAAAGCTACATCTAAGCACAAGAGATGAGTTTTTCAACACCTGGGTTGCACCACACCAAGGGTGACTCCACTAGTTCCAATCAACACTGAACTCTCTTGTCTCACCTGCTGAAACAGGAGCTCCTCTGCTTTAAGCCTCTCCATCATTTCCTGCTCCATCACAGCTAATTCTCTTTCACGCTCCAACTGGGCCATTTCCTCTTGTCTCTAAAATGGTTTAAAAAAAAAAAACATAATCATGTGACTAATTACAGATAAAACAATCTGTAAAAACAATCTTAACAGCATCTTAATCTCCAACAGTAGGGAAAGGATTAAACAAATTATAGTCTATCCATTTGGAAACTGTATAATAATTGGGGGAAATGTGTGTTTTATTTCAACAAAATTAAAATTACACAGCAAATACAATCACAATTGTGTAAAAAAAAAAAAAATCTCCAGGCAAATGTGTAGAAAAAAGACTAGAATACCTAAAAATACCTAAGATCTAAATAGAGGTCTTCTTTATTTTCTTCTTTCTACTTTTTCATGTTATCTAAGTTTTGTAATAATAAACATACTATTTTTATAATAGAAAGAAATGATAATATTGAACTTTTTTTAAAAAGCAAAGAAGCTGGACCAATTATTTCACTCCTCTAATTTTATAAAAGAAGATCCACAATGGAACAGGATAGAAGGCCCAGAAATAAACCCAAGCACCTATGGTCAATTAATGGAGAAAAGACAGTCTCTTCAATAAGTGGTGCTGGGAAAACTGGACAGTTACCTGTAAAAGAATGAAATTAGAACATTCTCTAGCACCATACACAAAAATAAACTCAAAATGGATTAAAGCGCTAAATGTAAGACTGGATACTATAAAACTTATAGAGCAAAACATAGGCAGGACACTCTTTGACCTAAATCACAGCAATACCTTTTTTGGATCCATCTCCTAGAGTAATGGAAATAAAAACAAAAATAAACAAATGGGACCTGATTAAACTTAAAAACTTTTGCACAGCAAAGGAAGCCATAAACAAAAAGACAACCTATGGAATGGGAGAAAATATTTGCAAACGATGCAACCAACAAGGATTAGTCTCCAAACTATACGAACAGCTCATACAGCTCAATATCAGAAAAACAAACAACCCAATCAAAAAATGGGCAGAAGATCTAAATAGGCATTTCTCCAAAGAAGACATACAGATGGCCAAAGGCACATGAAAAGATGCTCAGCATCACTAATTACTAGAGAAATGCAAACCAAAACTATAATGAGGTATCACCTCACACCAGTCAGAAAGTCTACAAATAATAAATGCTGGAGAAGGTGTGGAGGAAAGGGAACCCTCCTACACTGTTGGTGGGAATATAAACTGGTACAGTCACTATGGAGAACAGTGTGGAGGTTCCTTAAAAAAAACTAAAAATAGAACTACCATATGATCCTTCTATCCCACTCCTGGGCATATATCCGGAGAAAACTATAATTTGAAAAGCTACATACACCCCAATGTTCACTGCAGCACTATTTACAATAGCCAAGACATGGAAGCAACCTAAATGTCCACTGACAGATGAATGGATAAAGAAGATGTGGTATATATATACAATGGAATACTACTCAGCCATAAAAATGAATGAAATAATGCCATTTGTAGCAACATGGATGGACCTAGAGATTATCATATTAAGTGAAATAAGTCAGACAGAGAAAGACAAATATCATATGATATCAGTTATATGTGGAATCTAAAAAATTATCCAAATGAACAGACTCACAGACTTAGAAAACAAACTTACGGTTACGAAAAGGGAAAGGCTGGGAGGGGAGAGATAAATCAGGAATTTGGGAGTAACATATATACACTACTATATATAAAATAGATAAACAACAAGGACCTACTGTACAGTGCAGGGAACTATACTGAATATTTTGTAATAACCTATATGGAAAAAGAATCTGAAAAAAAATATGTGTGTGTGTGTGTGTGTGTATATATATATATACACACACACACACATATATATGCATAACTGATCACTTTGCTGTAGACCTGAAACTAACATAACATTGTAAATCAACTATACTTCAATAAAAAATAAATTTAAAAAAAAGAAGATCCATACTTACTTGTTGCTCCATGGTCACATTTTTCTTATACTTGTAAATCCACAATGCTAAGTATTCTATTGGATCCACTGGGCGCATCCTTGCCACCTCTGCAAGACCTTGAGTTAGACATGTCCCAAGATTCTTTTGAAGATATGCCGACTCCATTTCTAACTGCTAAATAAAAACCTCTAAAAGATAAACGTTTTGCATTAGAGCAGGAAATTTTCAATGAAGGCCCAATCGAAGTAGAGTTCAGTGAGGCCAACAAAGCATTACATCCTGTCACCAGTCATGGGCACCTGCCATCAGGGATGGCACAAGCAAGCTGGCTCCAGGACACTTCTAGCAGTTTCCAAAAAGCCTCCACAGAAGTCACTACAACTAAAATAGTTTCAAAAACCTGAAGGACCCTGGAGTCCAAGTGTCAGAAAAGGGTTACTGTCATTATTGATGGTGAGATGACTATATGGCAAGCGATGCATGTCTTACTAAATCCTTACAACATACCTGAACATGGTATCATTAGCCCCACTGTGCAGATGAGGTCGCCCAGGCCCAAAGAGCATACGTGAACAGCCCAGAATCACACAGGTGGTGTATGATGAAGAGGGATTCATACGCAGCTCTTGATTCCAGAGTCATTACCCTAAGTGACTTACTAAGATGCTCCTCCCGAGCCATGAGAATCATTTCTAGAAAATATCACAATAGACCACCTCAAATTTTTTAAAAATCCAAGTATCTCAAGGCCAAAGAATAAAAAACTCAACCTTCAAAGAACAGCCTATGAAGCTCCTCATGCTTTGGCCCCAATTCTGTTTCCAGGCTCACCTCTCGATGTAGTTGCTGCCTCTAACATATTCTGGGCTCTAACTACACAGAACATCCTGCCATTCTGCTGCTCACACCTTGCATGTTTCCATCTCCATGACTTTTGCACATGATGGCCCCCTCACTCTCAGCTTGGAAAATATATCCTCATTTGCAAGGTATCAATCATCTCCAATTCCTCACCGCTGTGGCTAATACAACCGTCTCCCAGGCAACACAAAGACGTTCCTCCTTCCCCAAGCAGCTCACACGGTACTTTTCACACTATCTGAGCATTATCTGTGTATGCACATGTCTGTCCTCCTGCTAGAGGACAAACTTCTCTAGCTCCTCAAATAATGTGTTTCAATCACAGCGTGGACACAGCTTGCTCTCCATGGTGGCAAGTGAATGAGTTTCTCCACTCTCTCAGTAATGTCCCAGTTTATTTACAAATATGGACAGGAATCATCTCAGATCAGACAGAGAGAGAGAGATGGGGAGGTAGGAAGGGAGGGGGAGGAAGGGAGGGAGGGAGGAGGGAGGGAGGGGGAGGGGGGGAGGGAGGGAGGGAGGGAGGGAGGGAGAGAGGGAGAGAGGGAGAGAGGGAGAGAGGGAGAGAGGGAGAGAGGGAGGGAGGGAGAGAGGGAGGGAGGGGGAGGGGGAGGGAGGAGGGGGAGGGGGGAGGGGGAGGGAGGAGGGGGAGGGAGGAGGGGGAGGGAGGAGGGGGAGGGAGGAGGGGGAGGGAGGAGGGGAGGGAGGGGAGGGAGGGAGGAGGGGGAGGGAGGAGGGGAGGGGGAGGGAGGAGGGGAGGGGGAGGGAGGAGGGGAGGGGGAGGGAGGAGGGGAGGGGGAGGGAGGAGGGGAGGGGGAGGGAGGGAGGGAGGGAGGGAGGGAGGGAGGGGGAGGGAGGGAGGGAGGGAGAGGGAGGGAGAGAGGGGGAGAGAGGGGGAGAGAGGGGGAGAGAGGGGGAGAGAGGGGGAGAGAGGGGGAGAGAAGGAAATGCAGTAACTACTCTATTTAAGGTGCTTTGAAAAAACTGATCACCTTCGAATTACCCTTATGGAATCCAGACTCCTCTGAGAATCCGATGAAATGTACTCATTATTCAACAAATGTATATTGAGGACATATTACGTGTCAGGCATGAGCAATTATAGGGGACAGACTGCCAGTGTCTACACTGTCCCTGGACAAATCCACCTACCATTCTGCACAAAGTTTCAGAAACAATGACCTCCTGAGTTTCATCCATAGACCCCAATACTACTCTCTCATATGATGGTGGCAGAGTACAAAATGGCAGAACCCCATGCAGAAAAATTTGTAAATATCTAGAAAATTACGTATGTATTTACCCTTTGACTGATCAATCTCACTTCTGGGATCCTATCTTGCAAAAATATGCAGTGATATATGCACAGGGTTGTTTTGCACTATTACTAAGGACAGCCAAATTGGGACCCCCATCCAGATGTTCATCATTAAAGGATTAATGAGATACAGCTCCACAATGAATTATTGTGCAGATAAAAAGAGAATGAGGAAGATCTCCAAAATTGGGAATGATCTCTAGAACACAATGTGAAGTGAAAAAAAGCAAGATGAAGAACTTGTCTATAGTCTTTTGTATTAGCAACAGCAGTGGGGAAAGGAATGTGTATGTGTGTATACATAAATGTAGTCATAAAAGCAAACTAAAAACCGGCACAAACGAACCTAATTCCCTAACAAGCTCTGTGTCTTAACCACACAGAGAAAAGAATTATTACAACTGAGTATGGAACACGGTATCCTCATCATACTAATTCAATGGGATAATACTCTTAAGACAAATCTCAATGTCATTTGAAACAGTAACAATTAAAAAGGGAACAGATTCCTGCTGCTAATCCAGAAAGATAACAAACACATGGGAAGGGTACCGTGGTCCGTAAGGAGAAACCTCCCAAGTAGGATTGGTCTCAAACCTACGCAGGCTGCATCTCGTTAACAGCGGAACCCAGGTGAAACTCGTTACCTCGCTTGGTTTGTTTCCTGCCCATGAAACAGCAACAATACCCATCTCAAAAGCCTGTTGTAAGGAATATTATTTTTCATACACAGCAACAGGCTTCTTGGCTCATACATAAGAAACCCCTTCCCACAGAAACAGCTGCCTCAAGCCTGGAGAAGCTGTCAGAAGAAATAGAAGGCGGTTCCTCGCTCATGCTTGGGAGAAAGCCGGCCGAGTAGGAAAGGAAGGGATCGGGTAGGGCTGCCAGTTTTGCAAATAAAACTACAGGATGCCCAGTTAAACTTAAATTTCAGATAAACAATGACTAATTTTGTATTATACTATATTTGTGCTAAAAAGCACAAAATCTGTGAAATTCAGATTTAACTGGGTACGCCGAATTTTATCTGGCAACTCTGGATTCCGAGCGCTTCGCGGGTCGGCGGAAGGGTGCCCGCCTCCCCTGCCCCTCCCAAATGGCGCGTCGCCGCTCACCACCGAGAAGGAGGACCCAGCCGCAGAGGTGCCCACGGAGTCCGGCGCTGAGCTAACCCTCTCTCGCCTCTGGAGCCTGGACGTCGCCTGAGCCCTACACCACTCGCAAGGTCCAACGGTCAAAACCGCCTCCGTCCGCCGGAACCCAGCCCAGCACCGGCCGTTCTTCCAAGACGGCGCCTGCGTTCTAAACGCAGGCGGCTGACGCATGCGCCTACCTACCCGCTAGTCGCGTCCCGTCGCTAGGCAACGAGCGTGCGCGCTCCAGGTGCGGGAGACTGCCTGGGGCAGAGAGGAAGGGGCGCCAGCGGAGAGCTGAGCAGACTGCGCCCGGCGGGGATCGGTGAGGGGGTGGGGGGGCGCGGACGGGGGTTGATCGGAGGCGGGGTCCGGAAGAGGATGTGCTGCAGAGAGCAGAGGCGGGCGGAGCAGGGCGGGGTAGGACGAGCAGTTGAGACCAGGGGGCGCGCGAGGTGTGCAAGGTGCAGGATGGAGAGCAGGGAGCACCTGGGTAGGTGAACAGAGACGTGCAACCTAGAGGCTGTGAGGAGGGGCAGCCGAAAAGGGGAATCGAGCGAGCGGGGCCGGCAGGTGGGCGCATACTGGGAGAGAGAAAGGGCAGAGGGCTGGCCTGAGGGGCGGGGGGGTGTGGGGGAGTAGCCGCAAAGACTACCTATAGGTGAAGCCCCACAGCCTTCCGCCAGAGAAGACTAGCTACCTGAGCAGCCTGGTATTTTCCCAGCTTAGCACCTTTGCATTTGCTGGTGACTTCTGCTTGGTTCCTGTCCACTGAAAAAAATCGCACATCTGAGAGCTGTGAGTTCAGTTTTATTTGGGGACTTAACTGAGGACTCTAGCCCTGGAGACAGCTGCTCTGACAACTCTGAGAAACTGCTTCTGCTTGGAAGAGGTAAGGGGGGAGGTCAGCATGTATGTGATTTTTGGAGAAGGAATACCTGCAATCAAACATATCTAGGTAAAAGGTCACTGCTAGCCACCAGGCACAGATAGCTTAATTATTTTAGTGCTTTTCTAAGTATGGGAAGATGCAAGAAATTGGGTTTAGGGGCTTCCCTGGTGGCGCAGTGGTTGGGAGTCCGCCTGCCGGTGTAGGGGACACGGGTTCGTGCCCCGGTCTGGGGGGATCCCATGTGCCGCGGAGTGGCTGTGCCCGTGAGCCATGGCCGCTGGGCCTGGGCGTCCGGAGCCTGTGCTCCGCAATGGGAGAGGCCACAACAGTCAGAGGCCCACGTACAGCACAAAAAAAAAAAAAAGAAATTGGGTTTATAAAATTTTCTCCTGAAAATTTCTATTTGAAGGTCTGTTCTGTCAATTTTCCCAGAGAGCAGAGTTCCACATTCCTGATCTCCACCCTGAACTCCTTCCAGGGTGTGTTAGTGACTCAACAAGTGCAGTGGCTAATGACTCAAGCCTAGTGTAGCCAGCTGGCTGGGGACATTCTTTAGTTGGCATTCCTTTCAGAACAAGCACAGGTACCCCCACCTCCAGGAAGCCTTCTAGCCTTTGCCATTTGCAGTCTTCCCTGGGCTAGTGGTTTGTGCACAGTCCTCAGCTAGCACTCCCCATGGTCTGTTTCAATTTATGTGGGGCAGTGCTGGGCAGGAGATGCCTCCTTAACCATTAGTTGAGGTAATTAGTAAGTGCCAGTGTGGGCACTGACAAATGGAAGGGAGCATGAGCTCTTGCCTGGGCCCGCAAACATCAGAGCACTCACTGCTTAAGTCAAGAAATATTTGCTGAGCAAGTACTGAGTGCCCAGCACTAAGGATGTGGTGTGAACAAAGACAATCCCTATACTTAGCACCCCGCTTACTGAATGCAGGGCCATGAGCAAGGAGGTCCAGTATAAGCAGACCCTCAGAGGAGCCCTGGGAAACTGAAAAATAGCCCCCTCCTCACTGGTGAGTGTGGCTTGATTTGATGGGGAGTGGGCTATAAAATGCACCCCTTTGGTTCCTCCCTCTCCAGGCTTCACATGGTGGCTGTTTTGTTCTGGCTCTGCTGTTTTCACATCAAGTCTTAGTGACGGTCAGGTCAGTGTATTTTGTTGAGACCAGTGTTGAAAATGTGCAGATGCTCTCTCCAGAAAGGGTTTGCCACACCTACTGCAGTGTGGCAGCCACCAAGGACCAGGCAGTGAAGAGGCTTCCTGGGAATGCAGAGTTGGTGATTCCGCCCTCTGGGAAGGGCAGTTCTACTGTGATAAAGGCAGAGGACATCTGTAACTGTGTGTCACCTGGGGATTTTGTTAAAATGCAGACTCTCAATCTGTAAGTCTGAGGTGGGACCTGAGAATCTGCATTTCAACAACCTCCAGGTGGAGCAGTGCTGCTGACAGTGGACCACACTTTGAGTAGAAGGGGTGTGGAAGACAGTTTATTCAGGTGCATTGGTTCAGGTGGGCCACAGATTGGCAGAAGGAGCCACCACACATCCCATCCCCACCCTCCACCATTACCCCAAACGTAGTGACTTTAAACACTCATTTATGATCTTACAGTTTTTGAAGTTTGAAATCGAAGATGACTCTTACAGGGCTAAAACCTAAGTATCAGCAGGGCTGGCTCCTTCTGGAGGCTTTAGGAGAGAATCTATTTCCTTACCTTTTCCAGCTTCTAGAGGCTACCCACACTCCTTGGCTCGTGGCCCTGAATCACATCACCTTTTCTTCCCCTGCTTCCATCACCACATCTCCTTCTACCCTGTCTGACTTTACTGTGTCCCTCTTATAAAGACCCCTGGGATTACATTGTGCCTACCCGGATAATCCAGTAAAATTTCCCCCAAGCAAAATGCTTAATTTAATCACATCTGCAAAGTCCCCTTTGCCATATAAGGTAACATATTTCATAGGTCCCAGGTATTAGGATGTGGACACTTTGGAAAGTCATTATTCAACCCTACCACACTGTGTATTTTCTAAGGACAAGGACATTATCTTACTTACTCATATTTCAATTACCAAAACCAGGAATTTTAACCCTGATACAATTCTATTATGTAATCTACAATTCACATTCAGTATTTCCAACAACGTCCTTTACAGAATTCTATTTTCTGGTCCAGATCCAACCCAGGATCATGTGTTGCATGTAGTTATAACGGCTGTTTAGGCTCCTTTGATCTGGACTGGGGCCTCATCTTTTTTTATTTTTATTATTATTTTTTAAATATTTTGGCCGCACCGCGCAGCTTGCAGATCTCAGTTCCCCGACCAGGGATCAAACCCAGGCCACAGCAGGGACAGCACAGCACCGACTACTAACCACTAGGCCACCAGGGAACTCCTGGCCTCATCTTTTTTTGTCTTTCATGATCTTGACATTTTTAAGAGTACAGGCCAGTTGTAGACTGTCTCTCAATTTGGCTTTGTTTGATGTTTCCTCAATCAGATTCTAGTTTTGCATTTGGAGCAGGAATTTACAGAAATGTATTATGTCCTTCTAAGCAGTGCATCGCATCAGGAGACACGTGATGTTATTTTGTCCCTTTACTGGTGATGTTTACTTTCATCAATTGGTTGACATTGTGTCGGCCAGGTTTCACCACTGTAAAGTTTCCATGTTTACTTTGGAATTAATCCATAATTTGTGGGGAGAAACTTTGAGAATATATATAAATATCCCGTTCCTTGTCAAATATTCACCAAGTTTTAGTGCTCATTGATAGCTGCTTCAGTTATATTATGATGGTTTCAAAATGTTTCTTTAACTGCATTATTCTTTCCACATTTATTAGTTGGCATTCTACTTTAAGAAAGAACTTACCTGCTCTCCCATTCACTTGTTTATTCCTACATGGACTCATGGATTCTTATTTTATTCAATTGGTTATAATCCATTACAGTCATTATTAATTTTGGTGGCCAAATTGCACCAGGTTTGGCTAGTAGCAGCCCCTTCAAGCTGGCTCCTGTGTCCCCAACCATTTTATTTTTTAGCATTTTCTTTCTGGGACAACAAAACATTCCAGGATTATTAGACATTTCCTGCCCTGATCTTGGAATTAGTCATTTCTCCAAGGAACCTTGATTCTTTTTAAGTGGTGAAGCCTATTTAAAAGCAAATTCTAATGGAATATTACTCAGCCATAAAAAGAACGAAATTGAGTTATTTGCAGTGAGGTGGATGGACCTAGAGACTGTCATACAGAGTGAAGTAAGTCAGAAAGAGAAAAACAAATACCACATGCTAACACACATATATGGAATAAAAAAAAAAAGGTTCTGAAGAACCTAAGGACAGGACAGGAATAAAGACGCAGACGTAGAGAATGGACTTGAGGACACAGGGAGGGGGGAAGGGTAAGCTGGGATGAAATGAGAGATTGGCATGGACATATATACACTACCAAACGTAAAATAGATAGCTAGTGGGAAGCAGCTGCATAGCACAGGGAGATCAGCTTGGTGCTTTGTGACCACCTGGAGGGGTGGGATAGGGAGGGTGGGAGGGAGACGCAAGAGGGAGGAGATATGGGGATATATGTATATGTATAGCTGATTCACTTTGTTATACAGCAGAAACTAACACACCATTGTAAAGCAATTATACTCCAATAAAGATGTTAAAAATAAATAAATAAATAAAAGCAAATTCTGCGGGGAAGGGATGGATTGGGAGTTTGGGGCTAGCAGATGCAAACTGTTATATATAGAATGGATAAACAACAAGGTCCTACTGTATAGCACAGGGAACTATATTCAATATCCTGTGATAAACCATAATGGAAAAGAACATAAAGAAGAATACATATATATGTATAACTGAATCACTTTGCCATACATCAGAAATTAACACAACATTGTAAATCAACTATGCCTCAATTTTTTGAAAAAAGCAAATTCTGTGTGTTCATTGCTACTGAGGTGTTTTTGCTTCTAGGCGTTTGCAGTGGAAAGAGCTGGGAATTTTTTTTTCTGTATTCGTATCTATTTATCTATCTATTTATCTTTCCCTTCTTAAACTGAAAAATGCCTCCAGAAAATGTTAGGAATTGATCTAAGCCTTTATTATTCACGTTATTATTAGCTCTTTTGGAGTTAAAATATGTCAGCTTCAGGAACATAGAGATGTTCAGGCATAGGCTGGGTGCTAGGCCATTTCATGTCGCAAACTTCCACTGTGACAGCTAATATTTATTAAACATGTACTACACGCCAGGCTATGTGCTTCACATGGATTTATTATCTCTTTTAATCCTCACAGTTATGAGATACATATTTTTGTTATTCTGTTCCACAGATCAGGAAACTGAGGCTCAGAGAGACTTAGTAAGTTGCTGAAGATCACACAGCTAATAAAAAGCAGAGCCAGGACTGGAGCTTGGTCTGTCTGATCTCAAATTCTACATTCCTACTGCTACACTACACCTCCCCTCCTAACTTATGGTTTAACTCAGGCTTCATTCCCTCCAATTCTTGACATCTGATTAAGAGTAAATCCAGGGGCTCAACTCAACCTAAAGTAGTTTCTTGCTTAAGCAATAGAAAATGGAATATTTTCTAGCTACAGTGCTGGGCATTCTCCGTCCCTCTCCTCCTCAGGGCTTCTCAGTGGTCCGTTGTGAAATAGATAAGCCTGTCTTATCTGCGTCACAGATGACTGTAGCTCCCAACCTCACAATAGGGCAGCTTGCTGGGTGCTCAGAGCCCCTCCTGGGCCCTCCTGCCTGCTCAGTTATTTCCTCCCTACTCAAGGGTAGAGTCGTGTAGTGGAGGCCTTAGCCTCTTTTAAGCACCAATCCACCAAGCTCCTCTCAGGCCTGATGAGCCCCGGGACCTATTTACTGACCTGGGAGAGCTGGAGAGCTTTAGAAAAAAGTCCATTTGAATGTAAGAGCTATTGGCAAGGACTTATGTATTTATTGGTTCTTTGGGGAAGGATGGGCTCCAGAAACATCTCATATTTGTCCTGAAATGAACCTGCGTTGGTTAGAATGTGTCTATTTTTTATGTCCAATTATATTTGTGAAATAGTGTGACCCTGTTTGACGTTTTCCAAACCCACCAGGATGGAAACCGAATACCTGAAGAGGTGCTTTGGAAATTGCCTGGCTCAGGCGCTGGCAGAAGTGGCAAAGGTTCAGCCCAGTGACCCCATAGAGTACCTGGCTCACTGGCTTTATCATTACAAGAAAACGGCGGTGGCAAAAGAAAAGGTGTGTGTGCACGCAGGGTCGACTTGGGGAGGGCTTTCAGCTTTCCCAGAGGAATTTGAAATCCAAGGCACCACGCTGGAGCTGGCCTGGGGAGTGTCATGGTTTATTCCACTTTTGAGGATGGCTTAGGCCCAGATATCCCTGAAGTATAGGGAGTCTGGGGGCTGAAGAGAGAATCCAACTCAGAGGAGTTGTGGGGTTGGTGGGTTTGGAGATACTAGCAGGTTGAAGCTAGTTAGTTACAGGAGCAAAGTCAGGAGGGCTCAAGGGCCCGGGGCCTGTCCTGGGAGGGTCCCTGCTTCCGAGGACTGACCTTATTCTACTCTGTCATATCGCCCCAGGATAGGCAAGAGAAGATCCAGCTGCAAGAAGAATATGAAAATAGCCTCAAAGAAACCAGAGTGGCAGAAATGCTGATGCAAGAAGAGTGTGAGATTCAAGAGAAGTGTGAAAAGTGTCATCCCGTGGTGGGTACCAGGAAATCTGCAAGACAGCTCAACCACAGTGCACAGTGCACTGAGGCTCCCAAAGCCTACTTTTTCCTCCATATTCATATGTTTGTATGTAAATCAATCTTATCGACAATCCTTGTCAATAAAAGCCTTGTAATGAACAAAGAAAATGCTTAAAGGCAATTCCACTTACGATGTCAGGGAATAAATTACATGTTACTGGTTTAAAAAATCAGATTTTAAGAAAAATCTAATGTGTCACTTGGAACATATATTTCCATACAAGATCCTTTGAATCCTTTTCAAAAATTACTCAATTCAGAAACCAAATATGGTTTCTAGTATATACTTCAGGTATATTATTTAATTTATTATATACTATTTACTTAAGTATTTAATATATGCTATTTATTTATGTATCAAGCCACAGATGTCTTCTCTGTGTTGCTCTAATAGCGGTCATGAATTCACTTATTGAACTTGATATCTGGCATCTTTTTAACTATCACTCTGTCCTGTGCATGAAAATCTTTAATGTAGTCCTATACAATTTACTAGCTTTTGCTAGTTTCAAAGCCAACTTTGATGAAGACATGAAAATATCAAGCTTATGTACATTTATATCAATATTCTCAGATTTCCTCATAATTAATAGATTTATATTTTTAAGTCTGGATGTTTTATAAATAAATCAAAAGAAAGATGGTTTCCTACTACAGTCTGAAAATAGTCGTTGAACGAACTCTCCCTCAGGAACAGTTCATTCTTGGAACAGTTGTCGGGAGATGATAGAATTGAGATCATTAAGCAAAAGTTGTCATCGTCACCTTGCTGCCCACTCTAATCCTTTTCTAACACCATGCTTCACTGTTAATAGAAATATAAATATATAAGGCAGGGAAAGACTCCCAAAACTCTACCCTGGTTTTATGATGCCTTTATTAAAGAACACTTTGCTCACATCAACCTTTTTAATTGTCCCTTTGTGTTATTATACCCTGAAGCAGCATTTCTTAGCAAGATTAGGGTGAGTAAAAGGTTTGCTCTTCTTTTGCCAAGTGTGAGACAATCAGCGATTGTAAGGGAAGTTGAGAAATGAGAGCCAGCCTGATGCCTGTACTGTGTGCAAGTTCTCAGCTTTAGGAAAGAGTTCATGTGCAAATTGTGGTTATGGAAATCGATTCCCTTTGTTAGAAGGAAATAAAGGGAACCCGACGGTGATGTAAAACAAAGCTTATTGCTTACTGGCAAGGGAGAGCCACATCATCCAAGAGCAAGTTGCTCTCCTAGTATAAATTGAAAGAGCTAGATAAAGGGCAAAGAGGTGGAGGTACGTCAGATAAGATGAGATTCTAACTTCTGGCTTCTTGTTGGCTCAAGGTGAATAGCAAATTATTCCTTGCTACTGTCATCTTTAGATTTCATTACCAGAGCTTTAAAACTTATCTGAAATAGCCCCAGGATAGGTTGCATAGGATTTCAGCAGGCCTGTGATTTAGCCGATGGGCTTTTACGCCTATACTAAAAGCTTTGCAAGATTTTCCTTAATATCTTAAAACCATCATTGCTTTCAGTACCCCAGATTGAGTACTGCTGGTCCCGTGGATATGTCCAAAGGGGAGTAGAAACAGCACTACGTGTGGTAGAGATCATACCTAATTATGGGAATCAAGAAGGGACTCACAGAGGAGATAACATTTGAGTCAGACCTAGAAGAAAGCTGGCAGAAGTTGCCCTTGTAGTGATTTCTCTTCATTAAGCAGAGGCAGCTTTGGGTAAGTAAACCATTATTCTGTTTCTAAGTCTGAAAGCAATCCCTTTGATATAAAGATGTGGGCCATACAGGTGTTTTAGAAATAAGTTTTTATGGAAACAATACATAGTTTTGCTGCATAGATTCATAGCACTTTGGAGTTAGAAGGTCTTAGAGATCATGTGGCCAAGTACTCCACAGACCTCGCTGCAGTGCCCCACAGGGTCCACTGTTGAGTGGACAAAGATGGGGGTAGAGATGGCCAGTAGAGCTCAAGCTCCAATCTTCCTACCTCACCAGGGACTGCAGTTACATGGATGCTTGATATCATCTCATAGGTCACTGAGACTGCATTCATTTTTTCCATCTTTTTTCCTCTGTGCTCCAGTTTGGATAATTTCCATTGATATGTCTTCAAGTTAACTGATCCGTTCTCCTGCAATGTCCAATCCTATTTAGGAATTCAATGAATTTTTTTCATTTCAGATATTTTCTCAATTCTAGAATTTGTCTGGTTCCTTTCTATGATTTCCATTTTCTCTGCTGATATACCCTATCTTTTCACTCATTATGGCCATTTTTCTCCTTTCAATTTTAAAAAATATTTATAATCACTGTTTTAAGTTCTTGTCTGCCAGTCTCATCATCTTTGTCATTTTGAGGCCTCTTTCTATTAAATACTTTTTCTCTGGATTGTGGTTCACATTTTCCTACTTCTTCACATGTCTAGTAATTATTACTTGTATGCTAAACATTGTAGATGATACTTTATAGGGCATCTAGATTGTGTAGTGTTCCTTTAAAAGGTGTTGAATTTTGTTCTGTCAGGCAGTTAAATTATTGGTGAGTTATCTTGATCCAATTAGATTTGTTTCATGCTTTGCTGGATTAGGTCTTTTTCAGTTTTGTTCAGTCTTGGTCATGAAAATGGCAATATTGTATTCTTGCCATGCCCAGTATGTTTAGTCTCTGCTAATGACTGTTTTCTCTTCTGTTTTCTGTTTAGCCACTGATATCTGTAGCGAGTTCCACAAAGAAGACCGTGTTCATGTAGGAGAACACAAAACCCCTTGAGAAGGAAGCCTTGAAGCAGGAATCCCTGCCAGGAACTTCCAGTATGACTCCAGGAATGCCTCCACAGATTCCTTCTTCAGAGCCATCTGTCCAGGTTGACTGGAACATTGAAACTCCACAAGACATAGATTACCAGGCTTTTTAGCATGAAATTGCTCCTGAAATGCATCCTAGCTCCACATATCCTCCCTAGGTTATAGAAGGTGGATGATTCTAGTGATGCTTCTCTCAAAGCTGCAAGCTGAGAAAATGGCCAGCTAGAAGAGCTCTTACTTGAAGATGATTAACTATGTGGATTAAACCAAGATATGAGAGGCTGTGGAAGGAGATGTCTGCAGGGACTCTCCAGCCCAAGTCCTGTCCTGACAGCCATGAAAACCCCTTAATCATGTGAAGATTTGAACTACTTATAGGATAAAATAACTCATAATAAGGATTTAAAATAAGTAACCAGGGCCTCCCTGGTGGCGCAGTGGTTAAGAATCCTCCTGCCAATGCGGGGGACATGGGTTCGAGCCCTGGTCCAGGAAGATCCCACATGCCGTGGAGCAACTAAGCCTGTGCGCCACAACTACTGAGCCTGCGCTCTAGAGCCCGTGTGTTACAACTGCTGAGCCCACGTGCCACAGCTACTGAAGCCCGTGTGCCAAGAGCCCATCCTCTGCAACAAGAGAAGCCACGACAATGAGAAGCCCACGCACCGCAACGAAGAGTAGCTCCCATTCGCCACAACTAGAGAAAGCCCACGCGCAGCAATGAAGACCCAACACAGCCTAACTAAATAAATAAAATACATTTATTAAAAAAATAATAATAAGGAACCAAACTGATGAGACTTTTTCCTTTTGCTTTATCATTTTTCTTTGGAGACTAGACAGTGAAAACACATCCATCTCATGTGTTCATATCTTAACTTTAGCTGAATTTTGCAGTCAGGCCTCTTGGAGTGTTTACGCATGTCCTTATTTTTGAAACAGCTCCAGTGACAGTAAAAGTTAGGAGTTTGACTTTTTTTTCAATTATTTTCTATCTGTATTCATGCAAATATCATCTATATGCTGATGACTTGAGATTTATGTCTTTAATCAGAATTTCCTTGAACTTGACTGCCTGTTTGACATTTCTCCTTGGATAACCAATGGACATCTCAAACCTAACTACAGTTGACGCTTGAACAACACAGAGCTCAATCCACATATAACTTATAGTTGGCCATCCATACCTGAGGCTCCTCCATACCCTTGGATTCAACCAACCACTGACTGTATAGTACTGTAGTATTTACTATTGAAAACTATCTGCATGTGAGTGGACCTGTGCAGTTTGAACCCATGTTGTTCAAGGATCAACTGCAATCCAAATGGAATCCTTTATATCCTCCCTGAATTGGTTTCTACCATTTTTTTAAATCTGCTCAGTCAAAACTTCTGGTGCCATCCTTGGCTCTACTCTTTTTTTGTTAGCCCTAAATCTGGTCTGTTGGCTTTCCATTTAAAATAAAGATAGAATTCAACCACTTGAATGCATAAGCCACAATCATCTTTTGCCTAAATTATTACAATAGCCTGTTAACTGAACACCCTTCTTCTGCCCTTGACCTTTCTAGTCTATCCTCAACATTAAAGTCAGGACGATCTTGGTGAAACATTAAGTCAGATCATGTCTAATGAGCAGCTTCCCATCTCAGTCACAGAAACATTTAAGGCCCCTACCATGACCTACCAGACTATAAGAGTGATTCCCCATCACTTTTTTTTTTTTTTTTTGCGGTACGCGGGCCTCTCACTGTTGTGGCCTCTCCCGTTGTGGAGCACAGGCTCCGGCCATGGCTCACGGGCCCAGCCGCTCTGCGGCACGTGGGATCTTCCCGGACCGGGGCACGAACCTGTGTCCCCTGCATCGGCAGGCGGACTCTCAACCACTGCGCCACCAAGGAAGCTCCCCCATCACTTTTTTACTCTCCGTATTGTTCTCTCCATGCCAGCTATGCCAACCTCCTGTTCTTCAAACATGCCAAGCATGGTTCAATCTCAGAACTTTTGCTTTCGCTTCTCTCCACTTGGAAAGCTCCCATCTCCCCATACCCCTGGATTTCTGCAGATTCTCTTGTGGAATTAAAGAAACCTCAGCCAAAGTTGGAGTTGGGACAGGACTGTAGGGGGAGCTCTCATGCCCCTCCATGCATCACCAATTGCTCCAAATAGGAAGAGACAAAATTTGCCTACATCTCCAACTGAAGTGCTCTACTTTACTATCCAGCAGGGGGAATAAAACTTTTCTCCACCCAGTGACAGCCCAGCCAGTAAGAGACTGTAGTAGCACAACCAATGAGAAGCCTCCATACTTTGGACTCCCAGCTTCCTCCAATGGGCTCTTTGATTATCACAGCCCCTCCCAATTCCCCCCTTTTCGCTATAAAAGCAAGTTCCCTTCTTCTCTGGATTTGCTTATGATCTGAATTGCAATTCGTCTGCTATTCCCTAATAAATACTGTTTCTGGTAAAATAACTGTCTTTTCTGTTATTAAAGTTGACACACTCTTCATTTAGATCTTCACTCAAAAGTTGCCTTTTCAATGAGGGCTTTTCAGCCATCCTATCTACATTTCCTATATATACATCCTATTTGTACTGCAGCCCACAACGTTTCACGCCCTCTTCCCTTGTCAGTCCCCCTCAGGAGAATGTGAGCTCCGTGAGGGCAGGGATTTTGTCCGTTTACTTTGGTATCTCCAGCACCAAAAAGAGTGCCCAGTGCACAAGAAGTGGCCAGTAAATATTTGCTGAATAAGTAAACGAATGAACTTATATAAGGGCTGGCAACTCATAGCAGACATGTGAAAATGACAAGCTAGCCAGTTTTGATTGGCACAAGGGTTAGGTTGCAATTCCAGACCCCTGACCCATTCCTCTAGCTCAGGATTGGCTACCTAATATGCAGGGCCCAATGCGAAATGAAAATGTGGGCTGCCTCCATCAAAATTATGTGCTTCAAGATGATGACAGCAGAGCATTAAACCAAGTGTGCAGCCTTTCCTAATTCAGGTCCTGTGTGACTCACGAAGTTGGCCCTGCTGCAGCAAGCACTGCCGCCGCATGGAATATCTATGACAAGGGCTTGTCTTCCCCAACCGTATGTTTAGGCCTTAGGATGGGCAGATCAAGTATATCAAAGATCACACCACTACCCTCTTCAGGGTGAAATCTCCACCCGGCCTTCCCCCACACTCACACACATAAATCAATCCAAGGCTGCCACATGCAGTACCCCACACGTGCCAAGCTTAAGGGAAATGCTCAGAACTTTGGACAGCACAGCTACTGTGGTATCCCCTATGTCTCCTGGACGTGGATGGCTAGCCCAGGTCTCTCCTGAGATGGAAATGAACTCTCCTCAGAAACTGGGGCTTATAATTAATGAGAACTCTTGGAGCCTGTGGAAAACCATACAGTCATGCTGACAATCAGAAAGAATAAACCATCAGTGTAAAAACAGCACTTCTCAAGCCTTAATGTTCATACAGATCACCTGGGGAGCTTGTTAAATGTCGCTGATTCTGATTTACTGGATTCGGGGGGATCTGAGACTCTGCATTTCCAACAGTTTTCTCCACCATGCCCAAGCTGTCTGTCCAAAGACCACACTTAGAGTAGTCAAATGCTAGAGCAGACCCTCACAACCTTAGCACTACTGACATTTTGGACATTCTTTGTTGTAATGAGCTGTTTTGTATGTTGTAAGATGTTAGCAGCTTTCAGGATGCTACTAGAGAAATGCAAATCAAAACTACAATGAGGTATTACTTCACACTGGTCAGAATGGCCATCATCAAAAAGTCTACAAATAATAAATGTTGGAGAGGGTATGGAGAAAAAGGAACCCTCCTACACTGTTGGTGGGAATGTAAACTGGTACAGCCACTATGGAGAACAGTATGAAAGTTACTTAAAAAACTAAAAATAGAGTTACCATATGATCGAGCAGTTCCATTCCTGGGCATACATCCAGAAAAGATGAAAACTCTAATTTGAAAAGGTGCATGCACCCCAGTGTTCATAGCAGCACTATTTATAACAGCCAAGACATGGAAGCAACCTAAATGTCCAATGACAGATGAATGGATAAAGAAGATGTGGTATATATATATATATAGAGAGAGAGAGAGAGAGAGAGAGAGAGATACACACACACACACACACACACACACACACACACACAATGGAATATTAGCCATAAAATAGAATGAAATAATGCCATTTGCAGCAACATGGAAGGACCTAGAGATTAAGTGAAGTTAAGTCAGATAGAGAAAGACAAATATCAGATGATATCACTTATATGTGGAATCTAAAATATGACCCAGGAGCTTCCCTGGTGGCACAGCGGTTAAGAATCCGCCTGCCAACGCAGGGGACATGGGTTCGAGCCCTGGTCCGGGAAGATCCCACATGCCACAGAGCAACTAAGCCTGTGCACCACAACTACTGAGCCTGTGTGCCACAACTACTGAAGCCCATGCACCTAGAGCCGTGTTCTGCAACAAGAGAAGCCACCGCAATGAGAAGCCCGTGCACCACAATGAAGAGTAGCCCCCGCTTACCGCAACTAGAGAAAGCCCGCATGCGGCAGCTAAGACCCAAGGCAGCCAAAAATAAATAAATAAATTTATTCTAAAAAAAAAAAAAGAATTGCCTCCTTCTAAAAAAAAATAAAAGTAAATAAATAAATGTAAAAATGATTAGACCTACTGGTTCCTAGTGAAAAAGTATTAAATCCTAGGTCAGGGATGGGTTATAGGACTAGATCTCAGTTATGGGTTATATGAAAAGGGCCTCAGGCATGGACTTAACACCTTCGGGATGTTGTGGCCACACAGCAAGAAGGTATGAAGAGGTTTATTACTCACATAATGAGGCTTCCGGGCTTCCCAAAACAGGTTTGAAAATGGCTTAAGACAGCTAGGAAAGGAGACCGGCTTGGGGTTTGTATTGTGTTTAGGGGAGGGGCCCAGGTAGGAGCTACCATACATGGGGAGGGGCTTGTGTGGTTTGAAACTCCTGCTGTGCCAAAGTTGGGAGCACCTGAGCTTATCAGCTGGCCTGGTGATGCCAGGCACAAGGAGAAGAGAAAGAGTTAAAGCCAAAAGCTGTCAGGAGTCGAACATCAAAAAATGGAGCCAGGGATTTCCCTGGTGGCACAGTGGTCAAGAATCTACCTGCCAATGCAGGGAACACGGGTTCGAGCCCTGGTCCGGGAAGATCCCACAGGCCGCGGAGCAACTAAACCCACGCGCCACAACTACTGAGCCTGCGCTCTAGAGCCCGCGAGCCACAATTACTGAAGCCCGCGAGCCTAGAGCCTGTGCTCCGCAACAAGAGAAGCCACCGCAGTGAGAAGCCGGCACACCTCAACAAAGAGTAGGCCCCCGCTCGCCGCAACTAAAGAAAGCCCACGAGCAGCAACGAAGACCCAACGCAGGCAAAAATAAATAAATTTACTAAAAATATGGAGCCAGACTCCACTACAGAGGGCAACCCTGGGAAACTTTGAGTGACCTTGACCCGCTCCATCTTTAGTAAAGCACTCCAGGCATGTGCTGAGGTCATTGCATCTAATTTGCACCTGGTGGGAAGGCATGCAGCCAGGCTTTCCAGAGTGGCTGAAAAAGGTCAAGGAATCCCAAAACCCCACACAGAGCAAACAGCTTTGTAGAAGACCCAGTGTACTCCTCGGTGGATCTGCAGCCCCTCAGTGGGAAGGTGAAGTCCAGGTAGCTTGTCCTCCATCTGGGAGCTGCTGTCTCCTGGACATCACAATCTGTGTGAGGGAAGTGTAACCTCTGCCTGCTTGAAAGGATTCCATGCTTTTTTGCCTTTGTTACATTATTTGGCCCCAATTTTGGATTCTATCACTGGGCGGTGATAATTTAATCAGTCACTACCAATGTTCTTTACATTGACTTTTTTGTTGTTGTTTTATTACTAAAAACGTGTTACAGTGAACTTTCTTGTACACGTATCTGAGTAAATCTCCACTGATATATCTATGGATTGCTAAATCAAAAAAATTTGCATTTGGGGGGCAAAAGACAGGAATGAATAGACATTTCATCAAAGAGGATGGACACATGACAGATAAGCACATGAACATATGTTCAACATCAGTAGCCATTAGGGAAATGCAAATTAAAATCACAATGATATTACTACACATATGTCATAATGGCTAAAGTTAAAAGATAATGCCAATACCAAATGTCAATGGCGAGGATGAGGAGAAACCAGATCACTCATACTTTGCTGGTGAGAATGTAAAGTGATACAGTTACTCTGGAAAATAGTTTAGCAGTTTCTTATGAAACTAAGCATATAATTAATAGCCATACAAGCCAGCAATTGTACTCTCGGGCACATATCCCAGAAAAATTAAAACTTATGTTTACATATAAACCTTATGTGAGTGTTTATAAAAGCTTTATTCGTAATAGGCAAAAACTGGAAATAACCCAAGTATTCTTCAGTGGGTGAATAGTTAAACCAACTGTGGTACATTCATATCGTGGAATATTACTCAGCAGTAAAAAGGAACGAAATATTGATACATGATCGACTTGGATGAATCTGAAGGAAATTATGCTAAGTATTTTTACATGCTATAGGAATCCACTTATATAACACTCTTGAAATGACAAAATTACAGAGATGCAGACTAGATTAGTGATTGCCAAGGCTTAGGGACAGGGGTTGGGGAAGGAGGGAGATGGATGTGGTTAAAAAAGAGCAACAAGAGGAATTCTTGTGATGATAAAACTGTTTCATCTTTTGATTGTGGTGATGGATACACAAAGTTACATATGTGAAAAAAATTGCTTAGAATTAAACACACACATATACAAATAAGTACAGGTAAACAGGGGAAATCTGAACCAGACTGGTAAATTGTACCAATGTCAGTATCATAGTAGTTCTATAGTTTTGCAAGATGTTACCTTTTGTACATGAGATCTCTCTATATTATTTCATACAACTGTATGTAAATCTATAATTATCTCAAAATTAAAAGTTTAAAATTTTAAAAGTGGTAAAATTCTTACCTTATGTACAGTCCATTTTCAAACATCCTCAATTATCCCCATAATGTATTTTAACTTTTATTTATTTATTTATTTTAAAAATAAACTTTTATTTTTAATTGCAATCAATTTCACCAAGTTGTCATCTGGAAAGTCTAGACTAATTTACACTCCTACATGAAAATGTCCATTTCTTTATACTCTTGCTACACTGAGTTAGTTTTTTTTTTTTTTTTGGTTGTGCTGGGTCTTAATTACAGCAGGTGGGCTCTTTAGTTGCAGCAGGTGGGCTCCTTAGTTGTGGCTCCAGGCTGAGCTAGTTATTTTACTTTTATTTTCTGCCAATCATACATGAAAAATAGTAAAGTTCTTTATGTATATTCTGAATACTAAACCCTTATCAGTTATATGTTTTGCAAATACATACTGTTGTTATCCCCATTTCACCAGTGAAGAAACTGAGGCACAAAGACATTAGGTAGCCTGTCTGAGCCCGTGTGGCTAGGAGGGGGAGAGCCAGTGTTCAAATCCCAACATTTTGGTTCCAAAGGGAGGGCTTGAGCTCACTCACCAGCACTGTCCTCAGAAAAGCGGGCTTAGAAACAAAGGGTTAAGGGCACTTTGCTCAGAAGCCTCATCCTCTCCCACCTGAGATGGCTCTACCCTGCAGTCCAGGACAGACCAAGTCATGACTGGTTACCAGACTCTCACAGGCTTTCCCGGGGCTAGCCTGGCCCAGGGGTTGAAAATGGCAAAGTGAAATGACCAAGCCCTCTCCCCTCCGACGCCCGGCAACGCCTGGAGGTCACTGCCAGCGCTTGTGCTGCCCGTTCTGATGCACACATTCTTTCTAAAGGGAGCTGAATGCCTTCACTCAGGTTAGAGTCTTTCTCGCCTCTCCCTCTAAGCTTATATTATGCGTCTCACCTCTGACCAGGCTTGCTTTGCTCTTGCTGAGCCATTGACAAGCAACTGAAGAAAGACTCTCTTATTTTCCTCACCCTCTAGTTCTTGTGGTTGGCAGCTTTCCTCACTTATCCTGTCTATCGATCAAGAGCAGCTGTGATGGACAGAAGCAGTAAGGGATTCAGTGTTGAGTGCATGGGAAACGTTCAATGACCACAGTAACGGGCCAGTGCAGGGGGACATGACGGCATAAGCAAAGGCAGGTGAACGACACCACAAAGAGCATTTCAGAGCAGGAGAAGGGCACGTGCAAAGGCACAAAGACAGGAGTGAAGACTCTGAAGCGTAAGCAGGGTGTGTGTGAGGAGCTGCCAGAGAGGCTCAGGGTGCAGGGAAAGGGCTGGATCCGAGAGGAATCTACAGTGAGTGGGAGAGAAGTCCAAAACGGCTTCCAGCTTTCATTTGTTTAGGGGGAAATTAAGGGGCTGAGTAAATTCACCCCAAAATAATGTCTGCTTTTGAAGGGACTTTAAAATCAGGACGTCTCCCAAAGAGCTAGGGTCTAGGATGGAGCACATCTTCCCCCGAAGGGTATGTGCTCATCAGACTTTCCATACCCTTCAAAAGGGAATATGGAAATTCCCACTTTCCACTCAAGTTCATTCCTCCACACATGTTTAAAGAAAGAAAGGGACATAGTTTAAAAGCATGATCTTCATTGTCAGTAATAATATCTGACTTATGTTGGACGTTGAATATGAGCCGGGCACGATGCTAAGTGCTTAATTGCATTACCTCATTTACATCTCACAATACTCCACAAGTTGGATACTTGAATAATCCCCATGTTATGGATGAGGAAACAATTTAGGTTCAGAAGCTGATGGCTGGCCCAAGGTCAGACAGCAAGGCAGTGGCACTCGGGTGTGTCTGTCAGGAGCCCACACACTTGACTGCCAGGTGGTGCTGCCTAATGCTTTCTAGTGAAGGAATTGTAATTCCTCTGTCCGTGGATATTTTGCTTCAAGTCAATTACAGTCTTTTTTTTTTTTTTTTTTTTGCGGTACGCGGGCCTCTCACTGTTGTGGCCTCTCCCGTTGCGGAGCACAGGCTCCGGACGCACAGGCTCAGCGGTCATGGCTCACGGGCCCAACCTCTCCGCGGCATGTGGGATCTCCCCGGACCGGGGCATGAACCCATGTCCCCTGCATCGGCAGGCGGACTCTCAACCACTGCGCCACCAGAGAAGCCCAACTACAGTCTTTTTCTTACCTCTCAGATGAAATCAAATCTTCAAAGAGCTTTCAAATGATCATTGTCATCCGGAAGCATTTAACCCCACTCATTCATATTTTATTGTCTTGATTATCATCCAAAATTAACCAACACTCTTAAGCATTTAAAATCCCAAACAGGATACTTCAAAAATTCATGTTAGACCCTTTAGGGACACTGTGATAACCATATAAGTGATGAAGTCCATCACTAAAGCTCTTCCCAGTGACAGAGTAATACCATCCAGTGAAAATATTCTTTTGAATAACTATTACCTAGTAATATCATTGTTATATTTTTATGTAGATTGTAAATATTTTTCAAAAGGTTGAATAATATCCTGTGGGGTGGAATAAATCTCACTTTTCTATCTTTGGAAAGAGAACACGAAGAATGACTTTGGGGGAACGCATGCAAAACCTGTGATGTCACAACCAGATATTTTCAGAATCTGAGAATGCAATGGCTTAAATCAACTAAAAATGTGGTTCCAAAAGATGCTTGTCAGCAAAGAAAAACTGGTGAGTGATTTTCTGGACAGGATTAAAATTTATGATGTGTATGAAGAGAGTTCAATGCTTACGCCAACAGTTCCTCAAGGAATAGCTCTGAACACTGTTGCATGTCTCATATTACTAATGGGAAAGTTCTCTGGGTCTTTCTGTGTTCATGTTTGAGTTCTTTTTGTCAAGAAGAAACTTCTTCTGATGCCTTTCAACAAAAGGCAAGTCCAAATGTCACAGATGGCAGAAAGTCCCATTAAGTGTTCCCAGAAAGCAGACTTTTGGAAGCCATGGTCAGAAGTCATCCTGACACCCTAGTGTCAGGGATTTCTTGGGTCTTCCCACCTCAAAGAAATTATTAGAAAAGAAAAAAAAAAGTTGGTTGCCATTGTCAAAAAGGATGACCTCCAGGACTAAAAAGATAGCATCCAAAGATATTGTCTAAAAATATTACACTCGTAGATAAGTTTAGCTAAAGTGAAATGGAATTATCAAAAATTTCAGGAGAAATACAGTTCACAGATACCGGTTATCGGGACAAAAATTGCTCCACAAGAGGCACCAGAAAAGAAAAGTCCACATATATAATGCCAAGAAGGGAGAAACTGGTCAGGAATCATTGCCCTTAATGATGAAACACAAGTCTATTTTAAGCCAGACTGCAATAATTCCCTACAGCCCAAAAAAAGTCACCACTGGGGACGTATTCCAAGACCATAATGCGTCAGAATGAATTACCTCCAGATCATTTGTCTGAAAAACGAACTACATGGCCAAAACTAGCTGACGAGAGACTTTGCAAGAATTATCACTAGAGGAGATCAATACTGCAGATGAGCCTGGCTAAGGAAAATCCTCATGAATAATGGCCAATAGAAAGCCATTTCATGAGAAAAGTTAGCCAGGGGAAAAATTCCTCAATATTCATCACTGTCAAAATCAGTGTATAAAACCAGTGCTTATGAGATGCCTCAAAAATCAGTTGCTGGCCTTAGAGAAGTTTCCATCAAGAGGATTGGCCAGAATAGATGTTCAGAAAAGTCATACAGAAAAATAATTCCCAGAGGTCAAGATGTTTAGAATAAAACCCTCAAAAGAGGCAGGATCTGAGGAATGGTTTGTTGACTCAATGAGAAATGATAAAACTAAGAAAACCTTGAGGGACTTCCCTGGTGGCGCAGTGGTTAAGAATTTGCCTGCCAATGCAGGGGACATGGGTTTGAGCCCTGGTCCGGGAAGATCCCACATGCCGAGGAGCAACTAAGCCCGCGAGCCACAATTACTGAGCTGACACTCCACAACTACTGAAGCCCGCACTCCTAGAGCCCGTGCTCTGCAACAAGAGAAGCCACCACAATGAGAAACCCATGCACTGCAACGAAGAGTAGCCTCCGGTCGCCACAAATAGAGAAAGCCTGTGCAGCTACAAACACCCAACGCAGCCAAAAATAAATTAATTAATTAAAAAAAAAAAAAGAAAGAGAGAAAGAAAACCTTGAAATCTGGGGAAATTTAACAATTGTTTAAGGGCAAGCCCCGGGGCAGAAGTTGTCAGGGTTATTCCTCAGAACAGTCAGTAGTCAGGTTTACTGAAGGGGTTCTGCAGGGTGATATTCCTGAGAACATGCCTTGGGGCACATTAGTATTCATCACTAGATCCCTTCAACACAAAATATCAAAAGAATTATCATTGTCGTGGGTAAAGCTACCAAACCAAATAAAGAACCTTAAATAAAGAACAAATTTCTCAGCAAATGTCATCACAAATAATAGTAAGTAAGTCTAGTCAAATAATGCCATCTGGAGATAAAAAAAAAAGGTTCAGGGCTTCCCTGGTGGCGCAGTGGTTGAGAATCTGCCTGCTAGTGCCGGGGATGCGGGTTCAAGCCCTGGTCTGGGAAGATCCCACATGCCGCGGAGCAGCTAGGCCCGTAAGCCACAACTACTGAGCCTGCGGGTCTGGAGCCTGTGCCCCGCAGCGGGAGAGGTCTCGATAGTGAGAGGCCCGCGCACCGTGATGAAGAGTGGCCCCTGCTCGCCGCAACTGGAGAAAGCCCTTGCACAGAAACGAAGACCCAACACAGACATAAATAAATAAATAAATAAATTTAATAATAAAAAAAAAAAAGGTTCAAGCATACGACTAGTCAGCATAAAAATCTTGCAAGCAATTCTTTAGGAGAGGAACAAGTAATGCATACTTTGAGCCAGGAACTTCTCCCCAGCAAATGCTGTCAGAAAATCTATGGAGAGGATCCAACTCAGTGAAGTTCCCTGGCAAACACGATTCCAAGGAAGAAAATCTTTAGAAACAGGTAGTCAAGACAAAACGTCTTAGGGATAGGGAGTGGTTTGGAGCAAGGCTGAGCTGACACGAGCTACTGATGCCATATGTTTGTAGCCCATCAGAAAGAAGTGCTCTGCACATTCTCTGCTTCAGAAATGACCTCTCCTGAGGTCAACTCCGTTATCTCAATTCATTTCTTTTCAGAAAAAACAGATAGCCAAGGTAAAGTAAATCCAGGCCAAGTAGTTCCACAGATGTCATCTTGTAGTGCAAACCCTGTAGTCAGTGTCACCCAAGCTAAAGCTTTAGGTCTTCCTTTTGTATTCTATGACCCATTTCTGGAAAGCCATGAAGGCATGAAGATTTTCTCCACTTCAAGTTTAATTTACTTGCCTTTAGTGATTCAAAAAAAATCTTTTCAGAAGTTTTCACGAGAGGTAACTCCAGACTAAGGTTAACAAAGCTGATAGATAACGGCAAACAGAAATGAAAGTCACAGTATCAGAGAATGAGGTCAGTCAGGATGAAGTACCTAACGGATAAATGAGAGGAGTGTAGCTCCTTCTCTCAGTGAATAATGGAGACAAAACAAAAAATAAGAAACTGATGATAAGATTGGCCAATTTCTACTTGATTTTCATCCCAAGTAAATTGTTATTTATTTGGAAAGCAAGCAGCATAACCTAAGGATTAAGAGCAAGAATTTTGGCCTCCACAAGACCTGGGTGCAAATCCACGCCCCGGCACTTACTAGCTGTATGGCCATGAGCAAGTTACTTAAGCACTCTGGGCCCCATATGCCTGCCCTTCCTAAAATTAGAATTCTAATAAGCTTCACCACGTAAAGTTGTTTTGGGGTTTCCATGAGGCAGTACATACAATACACAATAGCTATTGGCCATGTTTCTGCAGCTTAAACTGGCCTCTGAAAACCATAGCATTAAAAGTGATTATGCATGGGCTTCCCTGGTGGCACAGTGGTTGGGAGTCCGCCTGCCGATGCAGGGGACACGGGTTCGTGCCCCGGTCCGGGAAGATCCCACATGCCGCGGAGCGAGTAGGCCCGTGAGCCATGGCCGCTGGGCCTGCGCGTCTAGAGCCTGTGCTCCGCAACGGGAGGGGCCACGGCAGTGAGAGGCCCGCGTACCGCAAAAAAAAAAAAAAAAAAGTGATTATGCATATTTTATTTTAGTGTCTTATTCCACCTATTAGTTCAGACTCTTCCCTAGCTTATTTTTGTCATCCCTAATGATATGCCAGGTGAGCTCACGCACGATGCCACGTAATGCCTCTCCCACTCAGTGAGCTTGCTCCGCAGGCTTCTACTCTCTGAGGAGTGGTTTGAAGGTTTCTGCCACCAAGCAGTTGCTGCGCCCTTCCACCTCATGACGGCTGCTGCCGCACTGCTCACCCTCCAAGGGATAACACAGCACCGCGCCCCCAGAGGCAGAGCCCTGGGCTGTGGGGCCTTCTGGCAGAAGTGGATCTCTTGCCTCTTTGTGCCACCCGTTTTCACCTGGTCATTGTTGCCCCCAGTCCGGAAGAATTCTCTTTGGAAATAGCTCTTGCAGCTTCTGATGGCAGCCCCTCTGCTCTCACAAAGTAAGTAAGCGATGAGAAAGAGCTTTTTAATTTATCAAGCTGTATAAAGATGTGTGTACAGAGTTGTTCATTAAGATAAGTTTATAAAAATGAAAAACCCGGAGCAATCAGAATGTCCACCAATAGGGAGAATGTGGTACAGCTAAATGATCACATGATTTTTATGTATGTGTGAATGTGTGTGTGTGTGAGAGAGAGAGAGAGAGAGAGAGAGACAGGTGGGAGAAATAAGAGGGGTTTGAAAGGATGCTGTAAAAAAGGGTGGGTTTCTTCTCCTTATTCAAAAACTATTTTTATTAGACTCAGAATCTACATGACTAAAAAGAAAGCTTCTCTCCTTTTTAATATTTCTTCCTCCTGCCTAAGTAGTGCCCTTCAAGAACCCAAGGAAAGGGGAAGAGGTTAAAAGACAGACATGACTGGAGGTTGCAGGGCCCAACCTTGATAGCCCACCACCAGGGGGCAGCATCAGAGAGACAAGGGCAGGGGGGCCTGCGAGGAGCTCCACGTTTCTGAACTTTTTCAAGCCCCGCCTGCCCACCTTTCCATCTAAGGGTTTCGTTTTACATAAATGGCCAAATGAACTCCAGAATCTTGTGTTATTCTATCCCCGGTTCCAATCTGCTTAGCATCTAAACTTTTCTTAAATATTTGAACATTTCCCAAACAACTTCACAGAACAAAAACAAAAACACACAAACACAGACTGACAACAATTTTGAGAGCTGATTACAAAAAGAGTACTTTGATTTGGTATTTAATTTCTTGTATATTTCAGAGATAGAGAGATAAAAGATAGCACAAAAGGCATTACTGGAATTCATCATGGAAGCATTCCACTATGACTATTACGCAGCCATTAAAAGCAATAATGTAGAAAGATATGTGTTGGCATAGCAAATGTATTATCTTAGAGTGTGCATGTGTGTCTAGGCATAGAGAAATATATAGAATGATGGTCATTTAAGTGGTAGGAATACTGCTGAATGTATATTTTGTTATACTTTTCTGCATCACAAACTTCTTTATAATGATCATAAATCTTTTATAAAATTAAAAAGAAAGAAAAAGAAAGAAAACTATTTTCTCCATCGGAGAAACAAAATTTACTTTTTAAAAGTAAAATTTATCAATATGAACCTGAGAAGCCCCAATTTTTTTTTAAGTGTAAAATGTACATTTAAACTTGAGCTTTCACTGTGACTGCTAAATGGATGCTTAATTCCCAGTCCTTGTGTTTCCACAGAATTCTTCAAGACCAGCCTCCAGATGGGACAGTAATGGAGTGAACTCTGCTGGTTACTTGCTCCACCAGTCCTCCCTCTAGGAGGAGAATTGAGCTCTCTGGTTGTTGAGATCATCTGGCGCCTGATAGTCTTGGGGTCACATTTCTCTGCTGGGCAGAGGGAATGTATTAAATGTCACACTGTTTGGGATTTCTTTTCCTCCCTGGTCCCTTGAACCTGTCAGTACTTGTCAGAGGCTCAGCAGGTATTCACGCTCTTGGTTTCAGCTTCTCCACCTACAATTTGGTGGGAAAGTCAGGCTTGTGGAGGGAGATGGGAGACACTACCACATTCTTCATTTAGCAGCTTACCTATCTCTCTGAACACAATCTTAAATAAACTATAGTTCCACTGAAATGCAAGGAGAACCCATTGAAACTGCTCTCTTGTCATAACACTGCCCTTCAGATTATTATTATTTTAATGGCCTTTGAAGTTGCCATTATCCATTGCTCATGACTAGTATAATGATCACTAATACAACCATCATTAGCTAAATGCTTCTAACTCTTTCCTACCAGGCATAGTCCGTCAGGGGTCTCATGCTCAAGAAGTCAGTCTCTGCTATACAGACATTTCTCCAAAGAAGACATATAGATGGCCAATAGATACATGAAAAGATGCTCAACATTACTAATTATTAGAGAAAAGCAAATCAAAACTACAATGAGGTATCACCTCACACTGGTCAAAATGGCCATCATCAAAAATTCTACAAACAACAAATGCTGGAGAGGGTGTGGAGAAAAAGGAGCCCTCCTACACTGTTAGTGGGAATGTAAATTGGTGCAGCCACTATGGAAAACAGTATGGAGGTTCCTTAAAAAACTAAATACAGAGTTGCCATATTACCCAGAAATCCTACTCCTGGGCATATATCCAGAGAAAACTCTAATTGGAAAAGATACACCCACCCCAATGTTCATAGCAGCACTATTTACAATAGCCAAGACATGGAAGCAACCTAAGTGTCCATCCACAGATGAATGGATAAAGAAGATGTGGTACATATATACAATGGAATACTACTCAGCCATAAAAAAAGAATGAAATAGGGCTTCCCCGGTGGCGCAGTGGTTGAGAGTCCACCTGCCGATGCAGGGGACGCAGGTTCGTGCCCCGGTCCGGGAAGATCCCACATGCCGCGGAGCAGCAGAGCCTGCACCTCCAGAGCCTGTGCTCGGCAACGGGAGAGGGCACAACAGTGAGAGGCCCGCGTACCGAAAAAAAAAAAAAAAAAAAAGAATGAAATAATGCCATTTGCAGAAACGTGGATGGACCTAAAGATTATCATACTAAGTGAAGTAAGTCAGACAGAGAAAGACAAATACCATAGGATATCACTCATATGTGGAACCTAAAATATGACACAAGCGAACTTATCTATGAAACAGAAACAGACTCACAGACATAGAGAACAGACTTGTGGTTGCAAGAGGGAGGAGCAGTGGGGGAGGGATGTATTGGGATTTGAGGTTAGCATATACACACTAGTATATGTAGGATGGAAAAACAACAAGGTCCTACTGTAGAGCACAGGGAACTATATTCAATATCCTGTGATAAACCATAGTGGAAAAGAATGTGGAAAAGAATATATATATGTATATATAGAAAACTGAATTACTTTGCTGTACAACAGAAACTAACACAACATTGTAAATCAACTGTACTTCAATAAAATAAAATTTTTTTAAAAGTCAGCCTCTGGTTATTCCACCCATGAACATCCACCTCCAACTTCCAGTACCCTCTGTGACACTTAAATGAGTTAATTCACATAAAGCTCCTAGAGTGGTGTGCCTGGAACATAGGAAATCCTCAATAACATCAGCTGGTGATGCTCTTTTTATCACTATCGTTGTTGTTGTGCTAGGACCATGTAATGCTAAACCTGCAGTTGTGTTGCTGCGGGGGCTTTCCCCCAGCTCCCCACCACTGCCACGATTTTTCTTTCTCCCTTTACAAAAGTTCCAGCCTGTGTTTCCTTTCACAGCCATGTGGTGTCACCAGCACTTCACAAACGTTCATCTGAAGTGGTTGTTCATTTCAGCATCCGGATCATGCCTCTATCAGACAGATCTTTCCGTGGATTGCAGAAACATTTCCTTTATATGTTTGTCTTCATGGAGATGTATTTAGTACTGAATTTTGTGTAAAGTACCCCTGCTTTAGCTTCCATATTTCTTGTTAATTATGCTGAGAAGATAGAAGCACACCAAGGAACAACTTGAAAAGAATAATGGTAATTTATTGAACACCTGCCAGGTGCGGGCACTGTCCTAGGAGAGACAAAGTCCCTGCCCTCCTGGAGCTTACAGAGTAAGCTGAGCCAATGATGAAGATGAAGCTAGAGGAAGGACAGAAGCCACGGTGCAGATCACCTTGTATAGTTCAGGATCTTACAAATCTGGCCAGCCCCAACCTGGGTCTGAACCGATAGCAGCCCCCAAACAGGCAGCCCACGTCACGATGCTGGGTCACGTTGTCTAGGGGGAGCCAGATATCCTCAGGCTTGTGTGACTTGTTTCAGATGTGAGGTGAAAATTTTGCAAATGCGATGATGTGTCTGTATGTGTGTTTCCTTTGGTCGTGTGTGCATCTATCCAGTCATGTGGAGATGGATTAAAACCCCAGCTCTACATTTTCCTTGCTGCATGACCTTGGCCAAGTCACTTATCCTCTCTAGGCCTTCAGTGCTCATCTTTAAGTGGAGGATAGCAAGGCTTTCTTTACAGAACTGAGGTGAGGATTACCTGAGATAACGTATATAGACCACTTAGCACTGGGCCAGACAGATCATGAACACATGGTAATTGGTAGTTATTAGCTTCCCTATTATAACAATTAAGTTAACCCCAAACCACCAGGTACCAAGCATGAGCCAGGTACCGTGCTTGGCTCTGCACAGAGCAGAGAAATCAATCCAACATAATCCTTGCACTGAAAGAGCTTCTAATTCAATAGAGGAGCAAATTATACACCAAATAATGATCATACAGACGGACTGGAATCACTTGCCAAGAGAGGAACCACAAGTTGTAAGAGAATCCAAGGCAGGAGAGCTGCTGTGAATGTAGAAAAGGAGAATTGGCCTAGACCTTTGATCTAAACACAAGTAGGGGATGGAGGGGGCAAAGGTCAGACCCATGGACCCAAGATGGTGCAGAGGGAGCCAACTCCACCACCCAGGGTTGCTTTTACTGGGAAAAACAGAACGCAGGCGGCAGCCTACTAGGAGTGCCCATGCAATATCCTCAAGAAAGCTTCCTTCTTCTCCAAGGCTTGCAGTAGCTGACAAACTGGGTCATATAGGTGCCCCCTTAAGGTCTCACAGACATTCTGTGAAGAGAGAAGCTGTGGGTCTGCTCACAGAAATTTCCAAAGTGCCAGAGAAAGACTAAGCCCCTGTCTCAGGTCCTAGAGCCTCCTGCATTCATGACCACCTGAGGACACATTCGGCAAACCGCCTCTGTGACACAGTGTCTTTATAGCCCAGAGCTACATAAATCGACCTCTAGCACAGATACTTTCCTTCTGGGAGGGTCAATGAAGTCTTCAAGAATGAGGTGACTTTGATCTGGGCCTTGGGGGGATTTGGGGAAGATGCGAGAAGTAAGACAGAGGCAGAGACTGGAATGCACAGACCATGTATACAGTGTACATCTGGTAAATTATCCAGCTCTGCTGGAGCAGAGGACACCTGTACTGTTGACAGTAAGTCCAGTTTCCAAGTGCTTCAGAGAGCGCTTACATTGTACAGGGTTCTAGGCTCAGGTCTGGCGTGCCTTATCTCATCAAGTCCTCACACACTAGATACTGTTATCTGTGTTTTTCTTTAAGAAAGCCTGAGTGAGATAAGTGACTATCTAAGGCTACAGAGATAAAGCCTGTTAAAGTGGAATTCAGCACTGACCCTAAGACTTAAGTCACTGTGCAATCTTAGCTTCCAATATGATCGGAAAAGTACCTTAGAGTTGGGTCAGAGAGGGCCTTGAATACCTAGCAAAGAACATTGCATTCAGGGAAGCGCAAGCTCTGGAGTGAGAACATTTTGGAAATATCCAAGGTTGTGGTGGAATCTCCTTAAGCCTGAGCAGAAAGGTACGTGCAGACCCAAGCCAACACACAACCAAACCTGGGGAGCAGAAAAACTCTGATTTGAGATAAGGTGGTGTCTGCTGGGAGTGTGACTCCAGATCCAGGGCACAGGAGAAGTCTCCCCAGGTGCTGGGTGTACTCACTCTGCCACTCTTGGACAACAGTCTGGGCTTCTGTCATCTTTAGACCCAAAGGACCACCTGACTTGTTTCCATGGTTATACATATTTGTGCCCAGTAAAAATGAGCTAGCCAGGAGGCTGATGAGGAGAAGAGAGTGGAACTGATGAGAATTTGGTGTCTCGCAGGGCCTCCCCCATTGCCCTGGCTCACTTGGGACCACCATGGGGGGCCTTGGGCTCCTCCCTTCCTTAATGAAGGAGGAGGGGAAACCCACTAGAGCTGCTGGAGAGGCAGGCTGCTGGAGCATGGAAAGCATCCAGCCATGAGTCAGGTCACCTTGAACGTGGATGATGACCTTGGGCAAATCTTTGCACCATTTGTAAAACAGTAGGACAAACCAGGTGATCCTGAAGAAACTTTGTTCTGTTTTGTGGTTAAAAAAATGCATAACATGAAATTTACCATCTTAACCATTTTCAAGTATACAGTTCAGTGGTGTTAAGTATATTCACACTGTTGTGCAACTGGTCTCCAGAATTTTTCCTCTTGCAAAATTGAAACTCCATTAAACAAGAACTCCCATGTCCAACCCCCTTCTGCTTGGTAACCACCATGTTATGTTCTCTTTCTATGAGTTAGACCACTTTAGATACATCGTATAAGTGGAATCATACAATGTTTGTCTCTTTGTGGCTGGCTTACTTCACTTAGTATCATGTCCTCAAGGTTCATCCATGTTGTAGCATGAGACAGGATTTTTTTGATGCCTAAAGCTCAGCTTCTCTGTACATCAGTGCCAAATCAAATCTCGGAGACAGAGTTTTGGGTGAAGGAGAAAAGGATAGCTTTACTACTTTGCCAGGCAAAGGGGGACACAGCGGGCTCCTGACTCAAAAAACTATGTGTCCCCACTTGGAGAGGATAGTGAGAAGTTTTATAGCAGTGGTTCAAAGAGGGCATGATCAGCTCATGGCCATTCTTCTGATGGGTTGGTGATGAGGTAAGTAGGAGTCAGTATCATCAGCCTTCAGGTTCCAACTGGTCTGGGGTCTACATGCTTGTGGGCAGCATACCATCCTTAATCCTTAATCGTTAACCTCTCCCCACCTGGAAGGGGTTTCAGTATCTGCAAAACAGCTCAAGGATATTGTTGTGTGTATCCTTTGATGGGGAACGGGGGACCTTGTCCCAATGTTGCCCTATTGTTTCTCTTGACTGTTTGTTTCTCCCTGGTCTCACATCCCCTCCCTTCCCTAATTAACAACTGCTTGAATCTGCCCACTGGAACTCAGGGAAGGTCATGTAGGCTGATTGAAGGATATTTCCTGTAATCAAAGAAATGGGGGAACACAGAAAGGCTTTGTGCCCAGGAGCCCCAAAGGGCCCTGCTCAGTATCATTTAAGGCTGAATAACATTCCATGGTATATATATGCCACATTTTGTTTATCCAGTCACCAGCTGACAGACATTTGGTTGCATCCACCTCTTGGCTACCGTGAATAATGTTGCTATGAACATGGGTGTGCAAACGTCTTTTCAAGACCCAGCTTGACTCTCAGGTTTAAGATGCAACTAGTTTGGTTGTGTTTTTTTTTTTTTTTTTTTTTTTTTTTTTTTTTTTGCGGTACACGGGCCTCTCACTGTTGTAGCCTCTCCCGTTGAGGAGCACAGGCTCCGGACGCACAGGCTCAGCGGCCATGGCTCACGGGCCCAGCCGCTCCGCGGCATGTGGGATCTTCCCGGACCGGGGCATGAACCCGTGTCCCCTGCATCGGCAGGTGGACTCTCAACCACTGCGCCACCAGGGAAGCCCTGGTTGTGTGTTTTATTACAGCTTTCTGTAAACAAACAAACAAATAAACAAACATGGAGCCTTTTGAAGAGTGAACTAATTGAGATTAACACGTCAGATGCTGCAGGGTGACATTAATTTGGGAAGTTTGGACACTCAAAGCTAAGATTTTGGCACTCAGCGAAGTCCCAAAGCTGCAGCACCAGGAGGAGCTAGAATAGCCCTAAACTGGGGCCTTGCAGAGAAAGCCCCGGCATCATTATGACCTTCAGTCATAACATTATCTAGGAACCCCTTTCAGCAGAGATAATGGGGATCTCTTCCTATAAATCATTTGCTGGATGAGTTATGCATTGACTTGTTGGAAAATACGGGAGATTACATGCCAGGTGTGCAGGAAAAACATTCTTCAAATTCAGTCACGTATACCATACCCCCAGGGAAAAACATTTAGGATCCATACAGTTTCCCTTGAAATAAAGGTTTGCTTTTCCTCTCCTGAATAGCATGGTTGAAAGGTCTGGCCAACAATCAGGCTGGCAGGCATGTTACTAAATATTGGAACCTCTGCTTTCAGCACGATGACTCAGTGGGGTGGTGGGTGTTTGTTAGATGATTAATGTTTCAGTATAGGTGTGCCTGCTGGTTGGGGCACAGAAGTAACTTAAATCGCTAATCACAGAATCCTCTTCAGAGAAAACTGTAGTGAAACCTGGCTGATCCATTGAAACTCTCCTCCCTGGGTTTTTTGCCACAATGAGAATGCCTCTCTCAGGATGGTAGGGGGAGAGCCAAGCCATTCTTCTTAATAACAGTTGCCAAGCCCTTGTCTGGGAGTGTGGCTGTGATGAGCACAGTCTCTACCCTCGAGGTCCTAGTCCGGTGGGGGAGACAGAGAGAGGTAGGCAGTGTGGGAACAGAAGTAGGAACAAGCCTTGGGAGCCCAGAAGAGCAGAGCTAACTCAGGCAGAGTGAGAGGAAAAGCATTGCACAGGTTACTTCTGACCTGGGTGTTGAAGAATGAGGAGTCTTACAGGCAGAAAAGCATAAGGAAAGGCAGTCTAGGCCGGGGGAAACAGCCTGCGTGCGTAAGAATGGCAGGATGGCTGAATAGCAGAGGGTTGAGGGTGAGGTTGAGACTTGGGAAGGCCTCTTAATGAAGTGTGAGAACTCCAGAACAGGCCCGCCGTACCCCTGCCAGGAGCTCTGGGGGGATGCGATGCCATTCCTGGTCTCCCTGGCTGCCCACAGTGTCTGACCAGGGAGAAACCACAGCTTACACTGTGCAGCTGCGTGCCCAGAACCGAGGATGGAGAAGGCATTGCTTCATGGGTGGCACAGGCACCACGTTCATGGCCGTGTGTGGGGAGGAGGCCCTCAATCACCAAAGAGGAGACCTTGCCAGCTTTGAGGGGATGTTTCCTCGGGTGAGGCTGAGGAGAGTGTGAAGAATACTCACCTCTCGGCTCTGTGCTGCAGCAGCCCTGGCCATCCCAGCCACTGACCTGAACTCACCAACATTCCTGGGATGCAGAAACAGCATCCACTGGCTCCAGCCAGGTCCCCGGGTGTCCTGGCAGCATGCCAGCGAGGGGAAGGTGACACTCTGAGATAGCAGCAAGAGAACCTAAGGCAAGGTGACTGCAGGCGGGGAGGAAGCTTTAGTTTTCTCTCAGAAGGACTGGCTGGTGGCAGCCTGCTATTGTCCAAAGCAGGTTACCTGTGGTTTGGGAGACAATGCTTTTTATCATCACGACCATGGCTCTTCTATCTGGGACACAAGCTATACTGAATGGGACACTAGGAAAAGAGAGAAAAATTAGACAGTGTTAGGCAAACCTAGACTCTCTCTGGGGTGCTCTTCTTTCTAAACATTTTTAGACTGAAACTGCGTCTCCTGGGATAGCCTCTAATGAATATGGAGCAGCCTGTCTCACTAGACAGATTTCTCTTTGTCCGGGAGTTCTGAGTGTCTTCTCTAGCCTCCAGACACTGTAGGTGATTTTTTAAAATAATCATGAATAATTTAATGAGAGGTAGGCAGAGCTGGGCAGAACTATGGAGAACTCCCAGAGCAGGGGGATGCCCAAGGTGTGGAGTATGAGGAAACAGTTTTTTTTAGCATTGTAGCTATTTTTAGTTATATTGCTTTAAAAAAACCAACATGAGTCTACACGTCGAAAAGTATATCTTCCTCCTTCCCCAAATGGAACAATTGCTATCAATTTGTGGGGTTTCCTTCTAGACTTTGTTCTATGCCCATAGGGTGTCAGCATGTGTCAATACAGACCTACACATAGCTAGATGAAGAGATAGACAGACAGGACCGGAACTGGGATACAGATAAGGATAGAGACACAGCTGATGTCAGTTGTCCCTTCCTGTTCATCAGGAACAGAGAATAGAAAAGCTTAGCTCTTGGGAACAGGGAGTGAGGAGTACACATTTTCTGTTTCCAGCCAGCTGAGCAGTTACACTGGGAGAGACAAGCCAATACTTGGGAGGAAGGAGAGGCTGGAGAAGCCAGACCCATGGTGATGTTGAGATTTCTAAGACAAACAGAAGAGATGGGTCTAGGGTTACCCGACATGATGGAGGGCCTGAGCCCTCTCTGTCCCTGGATTGCTGCAGGATCTTTGTAGAAACTTGACCGTATGCCCTAAAGCATTGACGGTGGCCTCAAGGGTCTAATGGCAAGTGTGCTGTCAGTGGAGGAAACCACAGGGGATGGTGGAAAATACTAAATTTGGTGAGGATGTGGAGAAACTGGAATTCTTAGAATTAGAATGAAAATCATATAGGCACTTTAGAAAACAGTTTGAGAGTGTCTTATAAAGTTAAACATACACTGACCATATGACCACTCCTAGACATTGATCCAAGGGAAATGACAACATATGTCCAGAGGTTGCCTACAAATGTTCCCAGCAACTTTATTCATAGCTGCCCAAAATCTAGAAACAACCCAAATATATCCATCAACTGGTGAATGGAGAAACAAAATTTGGCATATCTATACAATGGAATACTTCTTAGCAATAAGAAGTAATGAAGTACTGCTGTACACAGAAACATGGATGAATCTCAAAAGCATTATTCTAAGTGAAAAAAGCCAAACAAAATACTACATGATTCCATTTATATGAGATTCTACAAAAAGCAAAACTATAGCGATAGGAAGCAGATCAGTGATCTCCTGAGGCTAGGGGTCTGGGGAAGGAATTGACCACAAGGGCCATGAGAGAACTATTGGGGGTAATAGAAATGTTCTATATGATGATGGTGGTGGTGATGGTAGATGTCTGCATATGTGGGTTCCAACTCTTCAAATTCAGCAGTTAAAATTGGTGAATTTTACCTCAACTCTAACTTCATAAAAAATTGTACTTTACTAAAACTGACAAAACTTTAAAAAAAATTTTATTTTTTTATTTTTGGCTGCGTTGGGTCTTCGTTGCTGCGCGCCGGCTTTCTCTAGCTGTGGCAAACGGGGGCTACTCTTCGTTGCGGTGCGTGGGCTTCTCATTGCGGTGGCTTCTCTTGTTGTGGAGCACGGGTTCTAGGCACACGGGCTTCAGTAGTCGTGGCTCTTGGGCTCTAGAGCACAGGCTCAGTAGTTGTGGCACACGCGCTTAGTTGCTCCACAGCATGTGGGATCTTCCCAGATGAGGGCTCGAACCCGGGTCCCCTGCATTGGCAGGCGGATGCTTAACCACTGTGCCACCAGGGAAGTCCCCAAAACATTTTTTTTTTTTTTTCATTTTTTTAATTCAAGCAAAAATAGGTGAGAAGGAAAGTGATAACCAGATTGAGAAATGGGCTATAACTACAGGAAAAGCAGAGTTTTTAGAAACTCATTAGGGAACAACTTTAAATAAATACATCTTAAAACGTAGTTGAAATGGACAATTTTTCAGAAAAATATAACAATAAACTGAATCAACAGGAAAGTTTTTAATGGGTTTTACTATGCTAGATAACCCAGGTGCCCCTAAACCTGTCAAGGACAGTGAGGAGTTTGAGGGAAGCAAGACTTCTGACACCAATTTCCAGTTTAGGGTCCCTGAGACCACACTTAGGTTTGATAATTCACTAGGGGAACTCATAGAACTCACTGAATGCCATTATGCTCACGGTTATATTTTTATTATAGGGAAAAGATACAGATTGAAATTAGCCAAGGGAAGAAGTGCACAGGGCAGAGTAAGTACCAAACTCAGAACTTCCGGTCTTCCTCTAACTATGGAGTATGGAAAAGTGTTACTCTTCCAGCAGTGATGTATGACAATATGCATAGAGTATTGGCAACCAGAGAAGCTCACCTGGACCTTGGTGTCCAGCAAAAGAAGTGAGAAGGAAATCAATACCAGGATTGAAAATTGGGATATAGTTATAGATAAAGCAGAGTTTTTAGAAAATACCATATTTATTTGAATATCAATGACTTTATGGTGTATTTTGATATTTGGTAAGGCAAATTTTGTCTGTTTTTTCATGTAACTTTCACAACTACTTTCAGACATTTGTTTTCCTTCTAAAGCTTGGATTCTCTGTTAAGTTGCCTCCAGTTGCAAGTGCACATTGTTTATATTCCATGAGTTGAGTTTAATTGCTGTATAAAAATCTTCTAAGAGATTGCATTAGGATTTGGCACTAAAGTGAAAAAGTTATTGTGAACACAGAAATTCATGGAAACAGCAAGTGGAAAATAAATTTATATTAGTAGAGGGAATTTTGTTATCAAAGGAATGACTTCATTTTTCTGTTTTCTTGCAAAGCAAAAGCAAGAGGTTTATAGAACCAAGAAATAAAGCTACCCCCCAATCCCCCTTCACACACATATGAAGTCTATTATCTTTCACTACAAGATCCATGCAAAAGGATTGTAATGCAATGGAAAATTTCCCAAATCTCTTGAAATAGATGAAAGAAATTCCAAAGCAATGAGAGATTGTCATCACAATTCATGTGTTTTTTTTTTGGTTTTTTTTTTGCGGTACGCAGGCCTCTCACTGTTGTGGCCTCTCCCATTGCGGAGCACAGGCTCTGGACGCGCAGGCTCAGCGGCCATGGCTCACGGGCCCAGCCGCTCTGTGGCATGTGGGATCTTCCCAGACCGGGTCACAAACCCGTGTCCCCTGCATCGGCAGGCGGACTCTCAACCACTGCACCACCAGGGAAGCCCAATTCCTGTGTTTTGAAGGACTACCATTAAGATGTAAAACGTCTATTTATCAAAACTTCCTGCTGGTTTTGAGCAGAAGACAATAGTGGAGCACTCTTTTTTTAAAAAAGAGTTATTTATTGGGCTGCATTGGGTCTTCATTGCTCACACAGGCTTTCTCTAGTTGTGGCGAGCGGGGGCTACTCTTCATTGCAGTGCGTGGGCTTCTCGTTGCAGTGTAGTGGAGCACTCTTTAAGAAATGAATGCTGCATCACCAGTGTTTCTAATAGCCCAAGGATAATATTGTGTGATAAATGCAGACATCAGTGCTTCTGAGTCAAAAAATGATGGAGAAGAGTTGGACTTTGGATGTGAAAATGTCTTAGGAATATCTTAAGACATTTATTTCACTTCTATTTATCCTTTTAACTATGCACGCAATAATGTATGAGATGGGCACTAACCCAGACTTAGATCAATCAGAGCGCAGCAATACCCTGACCACCACAGTGACCGGCCAATCAGAGTGGCTGACTGGCTCTGGGCTTTGTTCACTCCTTAGTCTAACGGGCCCCTCCCCATGCTGGATCTTGGAAGCCATCCCGTGACCACAAGATGAACCAGTCTTAACATGAACCAACAGCTGGCTAACAGTGCAAAGAAGCAAAAGGACCTGGATGGTTGATAACTTTATTGAATCATAGGATCACCTCAAGGCAGGATGAGTTGGGTTTCTGTTACTTGCACACTAAAGCTTCCTAAATGAATGTTAGTGGATAGAGAAAAAGATAATGAGTGAGGACACTCAAGGCAGCCCTGCTTCCCCAGCCTGGGGACAGAATTATCCTACTATCCAGCTCTGGGTCGGTCACTGGTCCATCTGGTGAACCTCTGGTCACGTCTATCGAGGGCTCCAGAAAGGCTTTGCTGTGAGGTGCGCTGTGGAAGTAGAGCATCTTTATATGCTTTTATAAAATAAGAAAGTGGAATTCAGGGATATTGACAAGTAGAAAGATATTTGGAGCTGATCTGTGCACATCTGTTTTTGTGGTTCACACGTTTCCAGATTTTGATTTGACTTTTATGCATTCACAGAACAAGAACCTAGGCTTGAAACAATGAACTCAAGCACCTATTTTTACTTTATTTTCATGTTGATGCTAGCTGCTTCCAGAACTGTCCCCAATGAGCCCAGACACACTGCAGGGCCATCAGCTTAAAAAATCATGTTATGATGCTGGCCTGGGTCACTGCTGAGTGAGCAGATGAAGCTAGGTGAATCTAGGGGTGTCTGTGACACTGAAAGAATCACAAATCTTTACCCAAACTTCCTCCTGTTAGCAATGTTTTCTGCCTGCCCCAGGGGATTTTTGAAGGACAGAACAGTTTCCCTGCCCCTGCTGAGAGGGTACCACACCTAAATTGTCACAAAGCTCCTAGTCGACCTTAATTTCTAACCCCTTAAATTAAAATCTAGATTATTTCATGGTCTTTACAACACCAGAACTACTTTTCTTTTTCAAAGTTGGTAGATTGATGTTTTTGTTTTTAATCCCTGAGTTTGTAAATTTTCCTGTGTCTACTTTTTCTTCTGGTCTAATGACTGCTTTTTAATGAGTTCAGCCTGTGCCTTCTTGGACAAATGGGGAGTGTGAAGAGTGTGTTAATTAGCTATCAGATCTAGCCTGGTTTTTGAAGTCCAGGGCTTTGGAATGCTACAAAAGTATAAATATAATCATGGCTTTTTGTATTTGGTAATTATACCACAGCTGAAGCCTCAGGGAGCCTTCTACCCCAGGATTCTGCTACCGGTGATCCCTGAATGGCTCTGTCATTAATGGTCAGTCTCCGGGGACCCAAACTCAAGAGAAATGGCTTCCTGTTTTGTTCTAAGTGGGCTTTTTCCCCTGCAACCTTTCTCCCTGTTGACCAAATATCCTGTTTCAGGATGGATAGAATAAGCCTTTTCCCCCTCCCCTTCACCGGGTAAGAAGGTATTAAGCAGGAGTGAGAAAGGCCCTCTGGGGGTAAATTGTCTTCTTATGACTACACCCACATTGTACCAAATTATAGCAAATATTTTCAGGCCTTCAAATCAAATACCCACTCCTGCAAGAAGGCTGCATGATCACTCAGACTGATTCCTCTCCCCTCCAATTTAGAAACATCCTCTCTTTCACAGCACTTCCCCTGTATACTTCCATGGTGGCCTTGGGCCAGGCTCTGGGTTCCCAGAGATGGAGCAAAGGAACTCACAATCTGGTGAAGGAGAGATCTCTTAAATGGCCCATAAATTTACAAGGAGCTTGGAGTCTGGGTGGGAGGTCAGGAAGGTGACAGGGAACGCTTTGGACTTTGTACACCAGGAGGCGGTGCCAGGTGAACTCAGGGGCCAAACTGCAGTCAGACAGCTACCTCTGACCAGCGGGTGTGGCAGCCCTGTTTTGCTATTTCACTGCACACTGCCTTGTGACTGATCAGTTGTCCCAGTGTTACTTTAAGTGTTATATTGTGAATCAGGTCTTCCTGTCTCTGAAAAGGTGTTCTCTCAACTGCCTACTTTTATAGAACAATGTGGACACTTAAATATGAGGAGTAACTGAATGAGTGGAAGAACCATGTGGGTCAAACTAGACCCCGACTTCAGAATCTGTAAAGTCAGGCAACATCCCAGTAGCCAGCCATCTCCACTCACCACGCTCTGCCCAATGGCCACCATTTTGGGGTGAAAGAGGATGTGGGATGGGGGTCAGAGGCTGACAATTCTGAATTTGTTGCTAAAGTGTGTCGGTCCTAAAGGTTCCCCCTCCCTATGCCAAAAGACCGTGAAAAAGTAACTGCTCAAAAACTCGCTGAGGACTGAAAGGGGACTGTCCTCGGCTACAGGGCTTCCCAGCAGGGCAGTCGAGAGCCTCCTTTTGCTCCAGAAGGCGCCCCTGACAATGAATCAGGAGCCTAGCGTCACCACTCGTGAAGGACTGAAAGCAGCTGGAGCTGTGAGAACCAGGGACCGCAAGCGAACGGGTCCCGAAAGCCGCATAGAGTTGGACGCGCGCTCCCAGCTGGCGACAGCGCCACAGCCGGGCTGGCACTGAGCCACGGGGTGGGGTGGGGGGTGGGGGAACTGGGCGGGTCACGTGGGAGTGGCGCGCGGGGCGACGCAGGCGCGAACCTGCGCAGGCGCTGGGGCCACCCCTGGGACCCCTGGGGCCGGGGAGTGTTCCATCCGCCAGCCACCGTGCGTCGGGCGCGAGAGGAGGCGGGCTGCAGGGGAGCGCGAGCAGTAAGTGCGGCGCGCAGGGCTCTGCGGGGCACGTGACGTCCGCGAAGGCAGGTGAGGAAACTGAGGCAGGGAGGGGCGAATGATGCAGGTCGGGGCGCGCGCGCGGGTTGGCCGGATGCGGGGCTGGTTAGGTCAGCCCCACGATCAGCTTCGGAGCCCGCGGGAAGCTGCTTCAGAGCCGGCAGGGCGCGGCCACACCTGCGGGTCTCGAGGCGGCCCCCACCTCCCTCGGAGGACGACACCCCTCCCGCCCCTGAGCCCCGCGCTCCGCGGAAAAACCCAGCGTTTGCGGTCAGAAAACCCGGGGCCGGGACCCTGCGCTGATCTGACCGGCCGAGAAACCCTTCTCTTCCCCGCCCCCAGGCTTTGAGAGAGGCTGATGGCACCGGCTTGCCTGGATTGTTGGGACAAAGAACTGAGAAAGGGGCTTTGTCCTGGCGCGTCTGTTATGCGGGGCCGAGCCCGGGATGGGCCTGCGGGGTTGCCTGTGGGTGGCGGGCCGACCAGCTGGCGATGGGCGATGTGCGGGTGGAGGCCAAGAGCCTGGTCGCCCTGGGCTCTGTGCCTGCTTAGGGTCCTGTGTTTTATGGCGCGGCGATTTCTCGCGTTTTTCATCATCTCAGAGGCACCTGTTTTGCCTCCCTTACCCAAAGGTTACAACCCCTGCCAACTTTTTTTGAAAAGACCTCAGCCGTACGTTTTAAAACACTGTGCTGAAGTCTGGGAGTGAAAAGACAAGGCACTGATGATCGGACAGTCTCTCCTCGAGGTTGTTGCAGGGATCGGAGCTGAAGCATTTGGAGAAGATGTTTAAGACCTAGCCTGGCCAGGGCCGTGGGGAGGCAGCACCCCCGGCGGGGCCAGAAGCCGGCTTGGGGTCCAGTCCCAGCTGACTCTGGGCCTCTTTTCCTTACCAACACGAGGCTCTTTCCACAACCCAATTCTCTAACCCTGTGTAGCTTTTATTTATTTATTTATTTTAATGTATTTTCCTTTGAACTTGTCAGATGGTTAAAAACAGAAAATAATTACTTGGGATTTATTTAGCAAAGCATTGTCCGGGAGCCAGCTTGTATATAGGCTCTGATGCTTCTGCTCCAGCCCAGTCCTGGAGATCAGAAACCCTGTCTCCTTGGAACATACCGGGTCATCAGAAACCCTCCATCTCATGTACAAACAACATTTTAGGGGCAATCATTGACTAATCTAGAAATGAGTAAGAATTACACCTCACATTATGTCACTCTTAGTAAGGTAGCTTACAAAGCACCACGTATACATTTAATCCTTTGATTCTTACAACTCTGTGGAAGATTACATTTTGTAATTTGGGAATCATTCCTGTTTTACTGATACAAAAGCAGTGCCTTGTCCAGGTGCTTACAGCTTGTAGGAATTTGAATTAGGTTTGAGCTATTCTTGGTGTGGCCATTCCTGTATTGCTGTTCTTTATAAGGGCATGCCATTTATTTGACATCTTATGCGTTGTTCCTGTGGGGTATGAAGACATTTCTTATTTTGTCTTATCTGCTTCTGTCACTTAAATGGTGCTTGGAAAGTTTGGTGAGGACTGGAATTCTGAGGCTCGAAGCCCCAGGCTCTATTAGTATCCCAGAAATAAGGCAGCTCTCCTGCCAGCTGGGTACTTGCCTTTTTGTGAAGTGTTGAGTAGAGACACTCCAAACCTCCTTCTGCTGAGGCGTGTGTGGCAAGAACTGTCTGGAGACACTGTGTGGGAGCCAGCCCACCCCTGAGCTCAGTGGCCTCTGACACAGGGAGATTACAACTGGGCAGGGCTGTTTGCCTTCTCTGGTGCTGGCAGGCTGCAGAAGGGCAGCATGGAGTATGCATTGTGGGGTGGCAGTTAGACCACAGGGGCCTGAGAAAAGCCAGGGTTCCCTCCAGATCCAGAACTTCCGCCCAAGAGGCAGGCCTGCAGTGACACAGCTGAAGAAGTTGTTCAGTGTTTTGTGTCTGTTCTGCTTCAAATCTCCTGCCCTCATAGGAGAATGAGTGAATCTGAGCCCTGCAAAGAAGAGAAAGATGATGCTGCCTTACAGTTTGTTCCTCATTGCTCGTATATAGTCTTCCCAACAACCCTTCAAAGTGCCCTGGGTTTTTTTTGTTTTTGTTTTCGTTTTTGTTTTTGCGGTACGCGGGCCTCTCACTGTTGTGGCCTCGCCCGTTGCCCGTTGCAGAGCACAGGCTCCGGACGCGCAGGCTCAGCGGCCATGGCTCACGGGCCCAGCCGCTCCGCGGCATGTGGGATCTTCCCGGACCGGGGCACGAACCCGCGTCCCCTGCATCGTCAGGTGGACCCTCAATCACTGCGCCACCAGGGAAGCCCAAAGTGCCCTGTTTTTAAGAAGACACTGAGGTTCAGAGGGACGACGTGACCTCTCATAATCGAAGAGTGAGAACCCAGGATTTTTGTCCTGAATCTCAGTTTCTTTTGTGGTATCTCCCTTGCTTTCCACCCACACTCATGTCACTGAGCCCAGACAGGAGGCTGTACAAGCAAGGGGCAGAACAGCCAGGTGTTTTGCGTGGGGCTCTGTAGCCGCAGGGTAGCTGATCAGAGGAAAAGTCCTCTTCCAGCCCCCATATTCCTCACACTGGCAGTGACTCAATGTTTCCCAGTCCTCTTGTTCTACATTCAGCATCTGATCAGAACTTTCTGAATCTGGCATTTAAGAGCTAAGCAGTCACGCCAAGGAGCAAAGTAGGAAGTCAGAGACCGAGGCAAGTAGGTGAGAGCTCCTTGCAACTGGCTAGTTCCGTGGTGCTTGACAACAAGGGTGGGTGGGAGCGTATGTCCTACTGCTCGTGGGGCCCTGGGTGCCCGTGTCACCAGGCTGCTAAAATGGCCATTTTCAAGCCTGTCTATACAGAATTGACAGGACCTTGTTACTGTGGGGAGGAGAGGTATGGAGTGGCTTCTCAGCTGAGAATGGGCAACGTGACCCTTAAAACATTTGGCTTTGAATTATAAACTGCTCACAAAGTACTGGGCTTGGGAAAGATTAGTGCTCTCTCTAGCCACCCGATTTCCCAGACTCTGTCCAGGAGCAGTTTTGCTTTCAGCCTTCTTCAGGCCAGTGAGCAGACGTGAAGGCCTGCAGGCCCTCTTCCTGGGCTCTGATCCCACACTGTTTCAGCCTATGCAGGAGTGTCCAACGCAGGATAGATAGCTATGGACTGGGAGTTGGGAGACCTGAGTCCCGGCACAGCCACTAACCAGTCCTCCCCGCAAGTGACCTGGGACTAGCTGGTCCCATCTCTGGGCCTTAGTTTTTTCTTTTGCTCAGTGAAGGAGGGGCTGAACTAGAGCTCTGAAGGAACAGAGGAGAGCAAAGAAAAGAAGATGAAGCATCCTTTCCAGCCTTGTTCACTGAGGGCTTGAGACAAGGAAGCCCATGTACACTCCTAGTTTCTTTTGTCTCCCTCAGGACCCCTTTCTTCCTTCTGCCCTGTGTCTGCCTCAAGCCAGCTCATTCTGAGGAGGGAGGATTCCCTGGTTCGGGCTTGGCTGGGCAGGTGTACCCTTAATGTTTGGAATATGATGCTGTCTCTACTTGTTTCCGGCATGAATTAACCCACCCAGGGCTGATACTTTGTTTTAGTAAGACTTTATCAGTTCCTGCCCAGAGGCAGCTCCTTGAACAGGTAGAATGAGGCCTGGGGAAGCAGAGGGTGAGACTGTACACACCCAGCAGGAGAGCAGTAGTGGCAGGTGTCCCCGTGGCTTTCTGGATGTCAGAACCCTGGAGTTGCAATCGTGCAGTACTTCAGAGTCTTTGGATGTCAGAACCGAGATGCACTTGTAGATTTTCTAGTTCCCTCCTCTGTACAGATGAGGAGATCCAGGCCCAGAGTGTCTTCATAGCTTGTGTCAGATCACCCTGCCGATGAGCAGGGGAGGTAGGACCCAACCTAAGGTCACCTAAGCCCCAGGCTTGAGTGTTTCTTTAAGGTCAAACCAGCTGCAGATTAGTTCCAGCTCTGCCTCACTGCGGAGTTTAAGGAGTAAAATTCAGATCATTTCATTCAGAGATTTAATGCCTACTAGTTGCCAAGATTTGTGTTAAATGCTGAATTTGCAGGAATGAATAAGACAACAGCCCCTGCCCTCAGATTGCTCCACCATATTGTGTAGACAGACATGTAAATAACTAAATTCACTAAGTCCATCTGCTTGTGCATTGTGCAAAGGTATGTGTGTGTTTGCACATACATGCCTGCTATCTAACCAGAGGTGAGGGAGCAGTCAGTTGTCGGGGCTTTCAGGAAAGGCTCCGGAGAGAAAGTGTTACATGTGCTTGGGCCTTTCCCTAGTTGGCATGGGCGGGGAGGGCATTCTGGGTAACGGAAACAACACGAGCAACAGTGCAGAGGCCTAACAAAACATGTTATAGTCCTTACACATTGAGTGATCTGATGAGGGTGCTGAAGTGGCCAGGGGTGAGGCCGGAAAGGTGGCCTGAAGCTGAGCTGTCAGGGGCCCTGGCGGCGTGCTGGGAGGTTTGTAGCTAGTGAGGGTCTGAAAGCAAGGGAAGCACGTGATCAGGCCGGGGAGTGTGACAGTCGCTCTGGCTACAGCACGGAGGCTAGGCTGAAGAGGACCCGGCTGGAGCCAGCCAAGCTCAGTTCTGTAGTTACTGAGATAGGCCAGGTACAGAGTAATAGGGGCTTTGCTGTGGACAGCAGCAGTGAGGCTGAGAAGAGGATGGGTAGCGAACCCATGTCGTAGGATGGTCAGAACTTCCTGACTGATTTCATGTGGGCAATGAGGGAGAACAGAGAGTAAAATGCAACTTGCAGTCTCTGGCTTGAGGAGTTGGCTCCATGCTTGTGTCATTCACTGAGCTAGGTAAAAAGAACTCCGGAAGAGAAACTGACTCAGCTTTGGTCATGATGCAACAGAGATAACCTATAGAACCCCCAAGTGGAAACTTTTGAGTCCGGAGCAGCACTTGGAACCTGGAAGTCACTACCAAGGTGGTGAGTGAAGTGCTGGCTGTAGGTGAGGTCACTGAGGCAGGGAGTGTGGATTGAGAGGAGTCTTGAAGTGGCAGGAAAAGAAGGGAAGGCAGAGGGAGGTAAAGAATAGACAGCAGGTAAGGGGCCCCAGTGGTGTGGGGTGGAGGACAGGGCAAGGGAGCAGGCTGCCCAAGTGTTACCAAGTCCAAACTCAATACTGCTTGCTACATGACATGCCAGTAAATCGGGAGAGGAGGTGTTGGGGCAAGGAATAGCGACTTTATTTGGAAAGCCAGCAGACCGAGATGATGATGGACTCATGTCCCAAAGAACCATCTTACCCGAGTTAGAATTCAGGCTGCTTTTATACTGAAAGGGGAGGCGGGTGGCTGGTGGTTGCATACTTCTTGGTGCAGGAACCCTTTGTCCTTGCAGCTGTCCATGTAGGTCTCCTCACAGTGTTGCTATAAACCTCCAACAAGACAATTGTTATTTTTAGTTCTGCTACTTTTTAAAGGTCAAAGCTTCAAGAATGGGCTATCATGTATATTTCAGGCTCTAGGAAACATCCTTTTTCGAAGGTGCAGAGGCTGCAGAGCACAAGGGTTAGAGCTAAAGGAACAGATCCACTATGGTGTCAGGCTTGCTTGTCTGTTACACAAGCGGCCAGGGGGAGAGGGACATCTTCCTTTGATTTCAGTTAGTGTGACCCCTGGGCTGCATTAAGGGCCACATTAAGGGCTTCACTTCATTAGCCTGCCCGGGGAAGCAGAGAGGGAGTCTGTTGGCGCTTGATACGTTATAATCTGCGTGACTGCAAATGACTCAACATTTGCTCCAAGTTTTGAAGGGCTAGGGGATCTTGGCAGCTGTCCATATTGATGTTTTCTGGAGATTGTCCGCAGCTGAAGGAGCCCCAGGGTTTCTGGGTGGCCTGGTCCTGCCAATGGAGTGAGCTTAGGGCCATAGGCGGGACTCCAGAGCCCCACCTCCAGCCCTCTCCTGCTGCCTGCTCCCCGTGGGTCAGCAGAAGCCAGCGTGTGCGCACTGCGGATGGTGAGTGCCTGGTGCCCGACGTTGGGGATGAGGGACCATGTGTGGGGGAGGGGAGGTGCCTTGTGAAGCTCTGGGCAGCGGGGAAGAAACACTCTGGAAATTGAAATGGGGATGGGGTGCGGTAGAGTTGTGATGAGGAGCCGAGAATGTGCAGGCTCCAAAGTGAGCTGTTTTTGATAGAATCCCACGATGTCACTGGGTGCTTTAGAAGCTTTGCCATTCACCCCATCCAACCTCCTCATTTTGGAGTTGAGGAAAATGAGGCTGAGGGAGGGATCAAGCCAGCTGGGCCTAGGGAGCCCAGCCGGGTCTCCTGCCCCGAGGCGCTTATCCCAGACCAGCGCTGCCACTCTGAGCCAGCCCAGCTGTTGCTTGTTTGTGGTCTTATCAGGCTTCACGTTCTTCTGTGGGAGAGACCTGATCAGATAAGTGCTGCAGTGGGGAACCGAATACTATGGCTGTGTCAGGTGGCGGCTGGCTCTTCTGTAAACAGCCTTGCTATTATCTTTCAGAGAAACTGACCCTTTCCTTAACAGAAGGGGATAGAGAGGGGAGGAAAGAGAAGGGACATCTGACACACGGTCCATATCCTTTAGAGTAAACATGGTTTGGCTGGGAATGGGAATTGCTTTGCATCTCAGGGGGGCTTGGCTGAGAGGCCGGATCTATACACTCTCTAGGTGTTTCCGGAAGTCAGTTTTCACTGCTTCCCACTGGCAGAAGAGGCAGCTGCCAGAGGCCCGCTGGGAGTGTATGTTCATGGAGAGGCCAGCCTCTCACCTCTGGCGCTGATAATGTTCTCACATCTCAGTGCTGCGGGGCCTTAGGTCCTGGGCCAAGCTCCCCAGAGGGGTGACTCTGTGCTTATGCTTTCCGGATCACAGCTGGAGGCGGGGGCTGGGGTGCTAAACAATGCTCCTGGGGCTTTTGAAGCCCACATCTTGTGCTCTGGCTTGGGAACTTGAGGTAGGGTGTCAGGCGCCTTTGGGACGTTCACCCCCGCCAGTCCGCTGTTTCCCAGGCTTATTGAGCCCAAGCCTGGCCTAGCTGCTCCATCCTGCTCTCTGAATCCTATGCCTGCTTCAAAGCCATTTCCTTCTGGGTTCTTCTACGGCTGCCCAGACCAGATGTAACTGGTTCTCACCGCTGCACTGCCTTAGCCCCGTGTTCATACCTTTCCACTTGAATTTCTGTTATCTGTGTACTCGGCCTGTATCTCCTTGAGGACTGTTTATCATTTAGTTTTATGTCATCCCAAACTGCCATTTATTAAACAGGTCAGTGCTGAATAAATGTTTGGAAATAAATGTTGAGTCTGTTTGAGTCTGATTCCCTTGTGCTCGCGAGCAAACAGGCTTGATTGATGGCTGTTGATGGGACAGTGGGGAGCCGGAGCCTGTTTGCCTCCAGAAACAGCCAGTGGTGTGTTAGAAGGGTGTGGAGCTGACTGGAAGGGTCCCTGGACTTCCTGCAACGCTCTGATGTGTCCCAGGAATTGAAGTGAGTCCTTTTGGAGGGTAGGTGTAAGCTGGCCTTCGCGAACTGATGCAGAAATGTTAGCAAATCTGTGATCAGGGACCGTGCCGTGTGGGCCTTACTCATATACACATGTCAGCAGTCCAGGGAGGTTTTGGAAGTGCGTCAAGGTACAGAAATTGTTTCAGGCTCTGGGGAATCTCCTGTTTACAGCAGGTAGGTGAGAGCTGTGGTTTTCCTCCTGATGGTTCTGTGAACTATAATGCAGTGTAATGTGTAACTTTGACACATAAAAGAACTGGAAGCCGGCCTGTGGAACGTTCTTTCCTGCTTTGCCCAAGTGCTTCGGTCCTCCATAAGTCATCATTTTCATCACTCAATCCTACTGAATTCATTTTAGCACACATTTATGGAGAGCCCGCTGTGGACCACAAACAGGCCCTGTGCTGGGCACGGGGGAGCTCAGAGATAAACTGAGGAAGCGTTAGAAGAGAGAAAACTTGAAAACAGGTCCACATCAGAAGGATCGTGTGATTTGGACACAGGTGGGGGTGAATATCCCCTCTTGGGGGACGGGGGTAGGCAGAGCATCCAAGAAGACCCCTGGAAGAGGCGTCTGAGTCATGCAGGACAGAGCGAATGAAGAAGGACACTCCGGGCAGAGGCGTGGAGTTGTGCCCTGGTGTTTGACTCTCGTTGTCTCTGTGGCTGCCCTCACACAATGAGCTGAGGAAACAGAAGCCGGCCCTTGAGGAAGGCCCAGCTCTCCAAGGCCAGCCTGCGCTCATGGCTGTACTTTGTTCTGTGGCTTATGGCCAACCAACCACAAAACCTGAATTCTTGGTTCCAAGACAATGCTTCTGAAACTTTTATGTGCCTGTGAATTGCCTGCCGTGTCTGATGAATGCAGGTTATGACTTTTTAGTTCTGAGGTAAGGCTGGAAATTCTGCAGTTCTCCACGATGCCAAGGCTGCCAGCACACGAGAGCACATTTTGAGGTTATAAGAAACTCTTCTCTCCCAGCTCACCTCCTCCCCCAACACACACAATCCCCTTCTTTTTCCTGTCCCCTAGTGTACAGATGCCAAATTCCTCTTTCTTAAAGGCTATTTTCATTTGGTCATTCCCAGTACACACTCCACATCCCCTGTCTGAAAGTTCCCTTTTATTTCTGAACTCAAGTCTGAACTTCCCGGGCTGGCCTAAACACTAGTCTGGCCTACCCTTTTCTTCCCAAAGTTATCACCACCAAGTTACTCCCAACCCTACCTCATGGCAGTGGATCCCTCACAGCCCCCTCCCTTGGCAGTGACATGCGGATTTCTGGGCCTTTACTTAATCCTTTGGAGAGGTCCTCTCCTGAGTCAAGTCCTGCAGGGGAGAATTAAGCCTTTGGTTAGGTGGGATGAGGTCAGGTGGGCCACACACACACACATACACGTAGACACACACCTCAGGTCGGTACCCAGTGATCCGAGCACATAGAGTCGTGCAGGTACTTGGGGAGGAAGGCTCCGGCGTAAGTCAGATCCTAGGATGGCGAGAGGGCCAGATGGAAAGATAGGTATTGTAAGTGGTTGTCGAGAAACAAAGCCTGGGTGGGGTACTTACTGCGGTTACAGGGGTGGGCTGCTTCCAGGAGCTCCCACTCAGAAGCACAAGGCTTCCCAACTAGAGGAAGCCTTGGCGAGGCCCCCAAGCATGAGCTGAAAGGAGGCCAGATGCTATAGGACCTGCCTGGACCTCCATTTCAACTACAGAGCCCCCTGCCCAGTGCAGACTGTCTGTTGCCCAGTCCTCTGAAGCAGACACCCCAGCACCGTGCTCTTTCTTACATTTTGCCTTCTCTCTTAGTCTCTCTACCTGTTCACTGGACAGGCATCTGTATAATTCTGTTCACAGGGGAAAAATGTCAGACTAATAGTGGCCATCTCTATTAAACTGTATAATTTAATAGGTGGTAGATGTTGAGAGGATATTTGCTTTCTTGTCAGCTGTGGTTTTATGTGTTGCTTCTTTTTTGGTGTTTTGTTTTGTTTTCACCGTGAGCCTGTTTTATTTGTATAATGAGTAGAAAATAAAGGTATTCTCAGTTGGAGAAATGTACTGGGATTGCCTGCCTACTTCGAGTGAGGCCCTGCTGGGCACTGTCTGGGGGCTGGATGAATAGGACCTGGGCTCTGTGTCTGAGGGATTCACAGCGAGGAGGAAGGGTAGGGTTACAACAGGGTGGTTGGTCTCTAAGTGATCTAATCACACAGAGAGGCTGCTGCCTCCCCAGGGAGGTGGGAGCTGCCACTCCTGGACTGTGAAGGAAGAGAGCAGACATTGATGAGGAGGGCAGTGACACAGCCTGGAGGAGCGCCATCAAGCTGGGAGGACACAGCCTTGAGCAAGGGAGAGGGAGCGGCAAGAGAGGCTGTCGCCTCTGTCGTGGCTGCTGACCCACACTAGTGAGCTCCCTGGGGCAGGAACCTCCACATGTCTGTTGTATTCCCAGGCTCCTGTAGCGGCAGGTGGGCAGGGGCTCAGTTAGCAGCCCTTGTCCAGTCCCATCTCTGACACTGCTGCTTCTCCTCCCTTTGCCTCTGGCCCCCTGATTGGCTGCCCAGCCAGAGCCTTGTTGTCCGGGAGATCAGATTCCGGCTGCCCTGTGGGAGCAGTAACGTCGTCTTCCTTTCTCTCAATCCCCAGAAATGTCTTTCCTCCAGGATCCAAGTTTCTTCACCATGGGAATGTGGTCCATTGGTGCGGGGGCCCTAGGGGCTGCTGCCTTGGCACTGCTCCTGGCCAACACAGACGTATTTCTGCCCAAGCCCCAGAAAGCCACGCTGGAGTATCTGGAGGATATAGACCTGAAAACACTGGAGAAGGGTAAGCAGTGACTCCACTGGTGTCAGTACTTTTCCAAGATGCTGGGATGCAGGCTTACTTAGTTTTTTTCTCTCTGAAGTAGTTCTTTTTTTTTTTTTTTTTTTTTTTAATTGAAAAGGCAATATAACATTAGGAAAAATTTAGTAACACTTTAAGAATTACTGATAGGGCTTCCCTGGTGGCGCAGTGGTTGAGGGTCCGCCTGCCGATGCAGGGGACGCGGGTTCATGCCCCGGTCTGGGAGGATCCCACGTGCCGCGGAGCGGCTGGGCCCGTGAGCCATGGCCGCTGAGCCTGCGCGTCCGGAGCCTGTCCTCCGCGACGGGAGAGGCCACAGCAGTGAGAGGCCCGCGTAACGCATAAAAAAAAAAAAAAAAAAAAAAAAAAAAAAGAATTACTGATAATTCCATTACCCTAACACAATAATCTTTTTTATTTTCACACATATTTTTCCAGGTGTACACGTAATAATATATAGTTATGATCTTGGTGTACTTGTATATTGATCTTTTACATTTTAGCTTTTTCTTTTTTTTTTAAGAGATAAAATCTATTTCTTTTTTTTTTTAAACATCTTTATTGGAGTATAGCTGCTTTACAATGGTGTGTTAGTTTCTGCTGTATAACAAAGTGAATCAGCTATACGTACACATATATCCCCATATCCCCTCCCTCTTGCGTCTCCCTCCCACCCTCCCTATCCCACCCCTCTAGGTGGTCACAAAGCACCGAGCTGATCTCCCTGTGCTATGTGGCTGCTTCCCACTAGCTATCTGTTTTACATTTGGTAGTGTATATATGTCCATGCCACTCTCTCACTTCGTCCCAGCTTACCCTTCCCCGTCCCCGTGTCCTCAGCCATTCTCTACATCTGCATCTTTGTTCCTGTCCTGCCGCTAGGTTTTTCAGAACCATTTTTTTTAGATTCCATATATATGTGTTAGCATGTGGTATTTTTCTCTTTTTGACTTGCTTCACTCTGTATGACAGACTCTAGGTCCATCTACCTCACTACAAATAACTCAGTTTCGTTTCTTTTTATGGCTGAGTATTAGTTTTTTCTTATCAAAAGCATTTTTCATTTTCTCATGTTGTCTCTCTAAATATAATGATAATCGTTCCATAATATTTAGTAAAATTGTACCACTGTTTACTCAGCCAAACCTTCCAGAGTGTGTTCTGAGGAATTCCAGGCTCCTGGATCTTCAAAGACAGGAGCTCCTGAGTCCAATAAATTTGAGAAACACTATGTCCAATTGCACATTCCTGGTTCTCAGCACAGGGGTTTGCTTACTGAAATGAGGTGCCGGGATCGTTACTGGTACAGGCATGGGCAGCCTCGCCTGTGGTGCAGCTATAGCACCCGAGGAAGCACAGGGCCACACCTTTAGAATGGACCTGCCTGTCTGCCTCTTCCTGGGGAGCCAGCTGGTGTCCCTGCTGGACGGCTGAGAGCCGCACGTGGTGACTCTGCTGCCTCTCTGTGCTCTCGGCGTTGGATCTGAAGCCCAGGGGATTTTGGTCATGCCGATAGTGTGGGTGCAGTGGGCATGAGAGTTTGGTGCAACTTGGGGCTCACTGACTGGGAGGTCTCCAGGTTGGCCCCTCAAAGGGAGGCCATGGCGTCTGTTCAGTAAGTGAGGAAGCTTGTCAAGGGAAGGCAGGAACTGTGACTGCAGATTTATAATGTAGGTCACCTCAGTAAGGGACTAAGAAGCCCTGCAGAGAGAGTCCTATTTAGCTATGTTCGACCCAGCGTTTCCCAGTGTCATTTGATTTTGATCCCGTCCCACCTTCTTTTTTTCCTATGTAACATCCCACAGGGACATGGATTCCTCTGAGAAATGCTAAAATAATAAGGGATAGTACTTATTGAGCCCTCACTGACTCTGTTACCTGGAGAGCACTTTTATATCCATCTTTTAATACTCCCTGTGGCCCAAAGTGGAGCTGCTAGGCATCTGCATTTACAAATGGGGAAATGGAGGTTCAGGGCGGAGATATAGCCTGCCCCGGGTCACACCTAGATGCGGACTCAGTGTGACTGTAGCCGGGCTTGAGCTACACTACCCTGCTACCCAAAGAGTTTCCTTGTTGGACATCTTCTACCCTCTCCTATGGATAATGGTGCAGTTAACATATTTAGGTTAAATTGCTTTTTGTTTTTAATTTCTTTTGACCTAATTTCTTTGAATACTTTTTTAAGAATTGGGGTTTTCTTGGCCAAAGTGCAAGATCTCGTTCAAGTTTTGGCCATGTATCTGCCCTAAAGGATTGTTACAAGTTACATTGAGACAGCAAAGGAATATGCTATTTTTCCAGAAATGTTCCAGTTTGGGATGTTCAAGTTCACAACTAGATTTTTACGGGGGTGGGGCCTTCTGGTTACACAGTAGGACCCTTACACTGGATTCATTTTCCTTGGAAAGATGAATATTCCCTATCTGTGTTTCCTGTTTGCTTTTTCCCACATGTGAAATAGTTTTGCAGGTCCTCTGTTTGGCCGGGTGCTGTGAGGTGCTTAGAGGTTGGGGCCAGGCTGAGAGGAAATGATACTGAATTCCCTTTTCTTCTCCTCAGAACCAGTGACTTTTAAAGCAAAGGCGCTCTGGGAAAATAATGGAGCTGTGATTATGGCTGTGCGGAGGCCAGGCTGTTTCCTCTGTCGAGAGGTGAGTGCATTTGAGGATCTGTTCAGAGGAAGGGATCGTAGCAAGGGGGGACCGGGGCATTTCCAGCCAGGACCAACAGTGGCCCATTATGTTATTTACTCTAGGTTTGTTTTGTTTTGTTTTTTGCCTAATTCTCTGCTTCTGTTCATTTAACAGCTCACCATATCCTAGGGTTAGCAACATATTTGACTTTTCTTGGGCATTCCAAGGCCTTTCACTCTTGTAGTATCTGTGTCCTGGACCTGCAGGGCCAATTGCATGTCCCTAGTTCTCAGCACAGGGGTTTGCTTACTGAAATGAGGTGCCTGGATCGTTACTGGTACAGGCATGGGCAGCCTCGCCTGTGGTGCAGCTACAGCACCCGGGGGAGCACAGGGCCACATCTTTAGAATGGACCTGCCTGTCTGCCTCTTCCTGGGGATCCCGCTGGTGTCCCTGATGGATAGCTGAGAGCCGCACGTGGTGACTCTGCTGCCTCTCTGTGCTCTCGGCGTTGGATCTGAAGCCCAGGGGATTTTGGTCATGCCGATAGTGTGGATGCAGTGGGCATGAGAGTTTGGTGCAATTTGGGGCTCACTGACTGGGAGGTCTCCAGGTTGGCCCCTCAAAGGGAGGCCATCGCGTCTGTTCAGTAAGTGAGGAAGCTTGTCAAGGGGAGGCAGGGTCCAGCCTTGTCACTTTACACATAGGTAAACTGAGGATACGAGTGGTTTGTTGACCTATCCATGGTCATACAGTCAGTGACAGAAGACCCAGGTCCCGAGGTTCACGGCTTTGCCTGGGGGAGAACTGGGAACGACAGTACTCCAGCTCTTGAGAAAACTTTGCTTTTCAGGTCATGGCCTTGGTCCTGTCCGAGTTGCCATCCTCCTTCCCCTGGTTGTCCTGACTTATCCTGAGGCATTTCCTTTCAGCCTTGCAGAGCCCTCCCCTGCTTGTGTGGTTGGGCTGGCTGAGAATCTGCCTGCATTGCATGGTGCACTATCGTTCTATACATTCAGGGCACTTTCCGTCGGTACCTCATTGGTTCCCCACTGCATCCCTGGAAAATACAGCTTGTTGTTGTCATTCTCATTTTACAGAGGAGGAAACTGAGGTACAGAGGTAGTGACAATGTCATACTGCTGTAGGGGGTGTGTTAATTTCCTATTGCTGCTGTAACACGTGATCACATACTCAGTGGCTTTAAATAACACTGATTCATTTTCTTACAGTTCTAAAGGTCAGCATTCTGAAATGGCTCACTGAGCTAAAATAAAGGTATCAGTAGGGCTGTAATTCTTCTGGAGGCTCCAGGGGATAAATAATTTCTGCGTCTTCTCCAGCCTCTAGAGGCCATCTGCGTTCCTTGGCTTGTGCCCCCTTCCTCCATTTTTAAAGCCAGCAATAGCTGGCCAAGTCTTTCTTACATTGTGTCACTATGACACTGACCGTTCTGCTTTCCTCTCCCACATTTAAGGACCTTAGTGATTCCACATTGGGACCACCCAGATAAAACAGGATAATCTCCTTTAAGATCACCTGCTTAGCAATCTAAATTTCATCTGCTGCCTTAATTCCCCCTTCCCGTGTAACAAAACATATTCACGGGTTCTTGGGATTAGGATGTGGACATCCATCCTTAGGAGGTACTATTCTGCCTACCACAGGGGGTGACATTTAAACTCAGGGCTTTTGAGTCCAATCTCTGATGCCTCCAAATACCAACATGGAAGCCTGTTGTGACTTGATTTCTCAAGGCCAGCTAAACCCCAAGGTTCCAGGAGCACCTGTGCGGCGAGCCGCTTCTGACCAGCAGAATGACGAATCACCACACGCTAGATTCTTCTCGCATCACACTTTATTGGAGTACAGCTTGGTTTCGGGCGGATGGAAGGAAGACCCCGTACGCTCGAGCCTGTCTGCTTATATAAGGGCTTAAGGACTCGTGTAAGTCCCTGATTCGTCCGTATGGTTATCGCATTTCGCAAGCCGGACTTTGGATAGGCCACTGCTTCAAAACCTGATTAGCATATTAGGTGCATACGCCCTAGCGGCATACTTAGTGCATGCGTAATGGCTATCCGGCCGCGCCCTACATCTCCCCCTTTCTTCTTTTCGACCATTGCAGCGGACATTGACCTGTACCAGTGCTCATACCGGGGTATGTACACGGTGTACCGGTAGTTTCCGCTTGCATTCGCAGACACCCTCCTGCGTGCAATGCTCGCAATCGAACTGCAGGGTGCAAGGGCTGTCTTCACGTGGCATGGGCTCCTCATGGAGGTGCAATGGTAACGAGACCTCTCCGTGCAGAGGCAGCCCCTAGGGCTGATCCCCTATAGAGGTGCAATGGCGGCAAGGCCCCTCTGTGCAAGGGCGATCATATGTTTTTTAGGGTGGAG